>NW_020664420.1:4823764-4833444 GCF_002925995.2 Terrapene triunguis | reverse complement strand
GATTTTGAAGAGCATTGGTTACATAACTAGTAAAGTCTGGAGCCCACTGACGGTAGCTGTGGTGACAAGGACAGAAATTAGAAATGATAAATGGACAGTGATTAAAATAAGAAAAAGAAAGAAGAAAACGTCTCAATTTTTTTAATGCATAAATAATATGCAGTACACAGAGAAACTCATTGATTACCACATTTTTATGATGACCCCAAAGCTAAAAGGAATTGGCCTCAGAATCAACTTTGGAGTTTGTAAAGATCTTTCATATGTCCTATATATGTCCTATAATTATTGAAGGGTTTTAGAGAAAATTAAAATTGCTAATCTTTAAATTATTATTTCGTTCAAGCACTCATGTGTGAAGTGTATTAGTACTGATCCAGATTCTGATTGCAGTTACAGAGGCGTTACAATAATGCAATCAATGGTGTTACTCTGGATTTACACCAGTGTGAATGAAATCAGAATCTGCCGCATAGTTTATAGTGGCTTTGGATATAGTTAGCCCATACAGCCCTTATATTTCTGAGAAAAAAGAATATAAACTTTTGTTTGCCATTTTACAAATGCATGAGAGAATGTTTAGCAAATAAAGGTATCTGTGGTGATCATTTCAGTAACTATTTCTTTTCTAGAGGTCTAGCCTGGAGTATTTGAAAGATTCTTGTGCTTTTACAAATAAAAGATCTCATATAGGTTCTCACGTAGGTTTGGGTCTCATAAAGGGTTTAGAATATTAATTCTTCTGCTCAATCAGTTTATTTCAGTGCATAGATAATGCCCAGTACATAGAAACAGTAGATTTCACGGGGTTTTTTAATAGGGTGATTCTTCCATTACTGTGATGACCCAACTGGCTGTATTGATTGGGTGTTTTGGTAGAATGGCTCTAGTGAATTAAGAGGTCAAGAATCTTTGTTAATGGTATTCGGATTTAAAGCAATTCACATCAATGTACCCTTAATGGAAATAATGAAATAATTCATCAGAATATTGCAGAGTTTTTAAGGCTTAAACATTTTTTTTTAAATAAGCTTCTTTAAAAAGTGTATATGACATGTCCATGTTTTACCTGATGTGTATATAATATGACATCAACCAAAATCCATCTCCATTCATTCCAGATGAACCTGTTACATCACGAGCCACTTATTTAAAAGTTAAATTTGGAGTTATTCTCATAAAGGTACATTCATTGATCACCCTTCTGAATATTAATCATTTTAATCAGCAATAAGTGTGCTGGTTATTTTTCTCATTGTTATTCATTGCATTTGAAGTAACATGTTTAGAAGTGGGGAGGGGAGCTAGTAAAATAGCACCTACCTTATCACGAGCTAAACATATGTCGAGGATGGAGGATGGACATGCTGTAAACTGAGAAGAGCTAGTTTGAAGTGGCCTTGTAGAAATTCCACCCACACAGATTTCCTTCCGGATCAAAATAATCCAGACCAACCTGTCACCCTTACACACAATATTTTAGCAGGCTGGTAGTTAAATAACAACCAGGGCCGGCTCTAGGCACCAGCAAAACAAGCTGGTGCTTGGGGCGGCACATTTTTAGGGGCGGCATGGCCGGCGCCAGAATGCCGCCCCTAAAAATGTGCCCCGGCCGTCCTAGCTCACCTACACTGCCGCTCGCGCGCCGCTACTCGCCCTCCCTCCCAGGCTCTCAATCCTGGGAGGGAGGGGGAGCAGCGGCACGTGAATCGGCTGTTTAGCGCGCCGCGGCCGTTCGGGGTCTCCCCCTCCCTCCCAGGCTCTCAAACCTGGGAGGGAGGGGGAGCAGCGGCACGTGAATCGGCTGTTTAGCGCGCCGCGGCCGTTCGGGGTCTCCCCCTCCCTCCCAGGCTCTCAAACCTGGGAGGGAGGGGGAGATCCCGAGCGGCCGCGGCGCGCGAAACAGTTGTTTCGCGCGCCGCTGCTCCCCCTCCCTCCCTCCCTCCCAGGCTTGAGAGCCTGGGGGGAGGAGGCAGGGCTGGGGATTTGGGTAAGGGGCGGAGTTGAGGCGGGGCCGGGGGTGGGGTAATTAAAAAACGGGGGGGGGGGCGGCCAAAATTGTTTTTGCTTTGGGCGGCAAAAATCCTGGAGCCAGCCCTGACAACAACAATCTAAAGTTCAGTAAAGGAGAAGCGTAAACAGAAGATACCTAACTTTAGGTACCCAATTTTAAAATAAATTATTCATAAACATTGTTTTATTAACATGGTGTCTAATAATCTGTTCTTTCCCCTGGTGGTGTTTTTTTCGTGGCATAGTGACTAGAAGTTACTTTGATGTTTTTACTTTGTGGCACAAAGTTTTACACGACAATCTAGACAAATGTTGCCCTGTCAAGCTGCTGTTAAAGGTGCTTTATTTCCACCACAAAAGACAAGGAAAAGAAGAAGAAAAAAAGCTTCTTCTCCTAGTGGAATCTATGCAAGCATTTCTGTCTCGATAAGGCAAATTTATTGTTTTGATATTTTGATGATAGCCATTTAATATTTTCCTCAGATAACTTTTGTAAATATTCTGGAAATGGCAGTCTATGAGCTATACCAATTTACACCAATTGAGGATCCAACCTATACATTAGATTATAGGTTAGTGGAAGTATTTTTATATAAATTCACCTACACATAGAGCTCACTTCACCTATCACTAAAATTCAGCTAACTTTGCCTGACATTAAATTAGATGGCTGCCATTTCTGAACGATAGCAATACTATTTAAATGAGATTTGTTTAACACTTTTTGAAATCTCACCGCCTTTTTCAGTCCAGTGGCCCCGTTGCTTTCCTAGTTTCTGAGGATGTATTTTCACCAATAAATGATTCAATAACTCTTTAAGGGGACTCAAAACCAACTTTTTCTACACTTCTCCATCTATTATCCAATGTTTCAAGTGTTGGCAGACAGATGTTATCAAAAGACCTAACTGATCCATAAATAGATTCTTTCTAAAACCCATTGGGGAAATGAAATCAGGGTATTAACATTTCACAGTTGGCTGAGTACCAGTTTTCTGTTCATGATTCTCTGGCCACCTTGTTTAACGAAAGGGATCACCCGTCTGCTCTGACTGAGCTACTTTGGTTTCATGAGCTGTTGGTTTCACTTTCACCAGTAACTCTTTTGATAGATTAGCAGACTCTTACTTCCCCTTGTTACCCGCTGGAAGGAAAACTCTAGTTCACAATATTACATGTAGTTTTTGAAGAATCATGCATCCTTTCTGCAGTGGCCGAATCAGAACTCTACTTCCTCTTGCCTTTGCAGCATCATTCAATAAAATATCTGTTTTCCCCCCCATGGTTGGCAGGTAAACATATTATGGAAGTTCAGCTTTCTCTTGCATTCTCACTGAGGTAATTGTTTTTAGCACCCTTCACAGACATTTTTCAGTTGCCTTTGTGAACTGTCTCATAGAATCCTAGAAATGTATGTCTGGAAGGGACCTCAAGAAGTCATCGTTCTACTCTCTCCTTTTACTTGTTGAGCATTAGTGTCCTCTTTGATCCTCTGCACAGTCTTATAATTGATGGTTCAAGGGCTCCATAGTTCCTCCTGAGTTCTCAAATAGCCTTCCTAGAGTCCTTCTGTTTTACCGTGTCTCCATGTCATTTCAATGACATGAAAGCTTGTCTTCTGCCTTGGCTACACAGCTTCTCTCTCTCTCCTGTTCTCTACCTCTATTATTTAATTTGGTAAAGCATCTTGGGATACACCGTGCATGGAAGACAAAATAGTGTTCCTCTACACTATGTCCTGCCTACTGGTTGTCTTTCCCAGCTAAAGTCCCTTCATTTTTATTCTAATCTATGGCATTTGTAATGTGCCCAGATCCCTAGTGTCTAGCCACCCTTTGTGTCCTTTTGGGGACATACCCATGCATTTCCTTTATTCTTCCTTTCATAAATAACAACAATATGGGGGTAAAAAAAACAAAACATGCTGCTTTACTAATTTCCTTCCTAATATCGCAATGCATATAAAGGAAAGTGGCGAGAAAATGATTAGAGTCGGATTGTGGTCATGCATTTTTCTTTTTCTCTTTGAAAAAAACACTGGGTAATTCTTGACTGTCTTTCATAATGACCTATCATCACTTTGTTCTTCCAGGAAAATCTGCAAGCCTCTTTCCTCTGCATCTCTCTGTTTACACCCTCTGAATACAAGGTCCTGAATGAAGCACAAGGACAGCCACCAACTAAAAAGATTTCCTGTTAGCTCTTACCTTCATACCACCTGAGATCCCGTCTCCAGATAAAGGAACCCTCTCACTGATGCTTGGTTGAATATACCTGAAAGGGATATTCTTGTATTATTTTAGGTTTTAAAAGGTTTAAGGTTTGGGGATTGTTTTTAAGAAGGTTTTTACAAAGTCTATCTTAAATATCTGCATTAAATTATAAATATAGATGAAACCCAGGAAGGTTTATTTTTCATTGTATGGTATGGGGCAAGATTGGCATTCCTCTGCATTGTCAGAAACTCACATTTGTTAGTCTCTAAGGAGCCACAATGACTCCTTGTTTTCTTTTTCAAATGCAACAGAGATATGAGCTATGTAAAGGGAAACTGATTAGAAACAGAAAACAGAATCTATCAGTCTAGTTTCATTATCCAAGCAGAGAGGAATACAAAAAGGTAGCCAAATACCATCAATCATAAATAAGTAAATTAGGGATCAGATCTCAGTGGGTGTAGATCAGCATAGGTCCATTGAAATCACTGTAGCTAAACGGATTTACACTCACTGAAGATCTGTTCCCTATGTTACTTTTCACTGGTGAAATCAATACAGCTAACCTGATTTACATTAGTGGAGAATCTGGCCCAAGATTTCTACACTTCATTTCATTTGTAATAATTTAAAGTGAGGATTTCCCCCCATATATGATTTTAATTTGGCACTGCCCCTTTAAACAAAGAGGCTATGCAGATCATTAACTCCTGGAAAAGGTCACTTACATTACCGATCAGTATAAAATAAGGGTATATTCTTTCCTTAATATGGCTTAGATTTACACATATCAACCTCATCAGGATTAATGGCAATTATGCAAGAATATCTTCTTCACTCCTTCTTTTCACTTAGATATGAGCAACAGCCTTCTAGTATTTATACAGATTAATAAAAATAATTGATATGGAATATGATATTGCCACTTCTTGACCTTAAAATAATACTTAGCACTAATGTACTTAGCACTATATAGCACTTTTCACATTCAGAATGCTGTATAAGGATTAACTAATTAAATCCTCAATTATTCAAATTTGTGATTAAATGAGGTTATACTCAAGTAGTATTTCCGTACTGTCCTTGGAGAAGGGAAATACTTGGAAGCAAAGAGGAGAAGAATGATGCTTGGAGAGAAAAGTGGGTTTAAAGGAGTTACAACATGTTTGCCTGCAGTAAGGAAGGAGCCAAGTGAGGGAGGGAGTTGTTGAGGATCAGAGAGATGAAAGAGATATGGACAGAATCAAAGGCAGGCATGAGCTGTTGGTGTGTGTAGGCAAAAAAGATCAGTTAGGGAAGAGAGGTAGAACAATTTAGACAGGAAGATTGCAGAGCTGAAGAATGTGAAAGCTAGTTTGTAGTGAAGGAAGTGATTTTATGGTCCCTTGATTTTTCTTAAGAGGCATTCAGCAAGCATAGAAGAAGTAGCTACCAGGCTGACCAAACAATGGGGATTGATGAGAAGGACAGATGATGGGAGGGTGGAGCAATAGTGGACAAACAGTTTTGGTGTTGGGCACTCTAGAAGTCCTTCTAGGTAAGGGAATAAACAAGGAACTGGAAAGCTGAGAGCAGAGGAGAATTCAAAGATGCCGATGGACTGAATGATAGGTACCCGGTAATGAACAATGCTGAAGGAAATAATGGGGTGATCAAGAAAGAATGTGGGGAGGGAACAGTGTTTGGTGAAAATCAGGGCAAGAGAGTGAACAAGATAATAGCTATGGAATCAGCCCAGGACTGAAACTCTATGAGGCAGCAAGGGAGAAGGACTGAGTCTGGAAGGTTCATCAAAATATAAATTGCAATTGCCCAAGATGAAGATTTGGATGAGAAGAAAAAGGCCAGCCAGCCATCAAAGTTGGAAAAGGATGATGCAAAGCCTTGTAATCCCCCTGGATGAGAAATTGAAGACACGTGTAACTGGAAAAGTAATTTTCCTAAATTTTCAATACAATATCAGATTTTACCTACAACCTTGATAAGATGACTATGATATTCTTAATTGACTCATTCTTTTGAGAGTTACCTTCACTTGTGTTTTGATATATGCAATCCAAGAACCTCTTGATGGGAACTGGCAGAGAGCACAGGGGTACATAAGGGTACAGATATCCCCTGGATTCACCAATAGGAGTCATGTAAGATCTCTACTGAAAGCCTGTGTCACACTGGTCACCACAACTTTGTGAGATGTATGTACAGAAAATATGTGAGGAGTTATATGTATATGTTGAAAATTATGTTCTCTAGGCCTTGTAGTTAAAGGCAGATCACTCAGAGGTAGCATGCCTGAGACAAACTTCTCCAGACAGGAGGTGAGACACATTTATCTCCCTGGTGGCCACTGCGTATTGTACATTTTACACCAGAAGCCTATTAGCATACTGAGTCAAATGCTAATGAAGAACTTGCAGAGACTTCAGAAGGAAATTAATAGGAAGAGGTAAAGGAAGGGGACCCTATATTCAGGTGAACATCAGAGGACCCTATTTTCAGGTAAACATCAGAGCTCTGGTATGGTATATCTGGGAGTGCAGAGAGACACCCTGGCATCCTTCCAACTGTGAAGACAAGCTGCCGGGGGGCTTGATCTTATGCAAAGAGGGTCTCAGCAAGCTTGGTTGAAAATGCTGGAAAGAGGACTTGGGGTAAGCTGTCCTGTGTGAAAGAGGGGGATGTCTTATGAGTTAAGTTTAGACTCTAGAAGGTGTTATGATTTTGTTTTATATGTAGCCATTTGTTTCCAATATTAGGTAAGTGGAGTGTTGATCCTGAGTTGAATTGTGTCAGCTGGAGTGTACTATTCCAGAGAATTCTGTGTGTTCCATAGAATAGGAGCTGGCCATTCCGGAGGGAAACTCGGAGGACTCAGGGGTTGTGTGTGCCTATCGCTAACCTATACACAGAGACCGAGTTCTACGGAGGCCTGGAAGACCGTGCTTGTGTTGCCAGAGGCTGATAGAGTCAGAGAGTTGATCCACAGCAAGCGCAGACAAGATTTCCTCACACTAAGCAATGGTGGTAGCAAGGTGCTTCATAATCCTGGGTAGCCCCTGGGGAAGTATACAGTGTGAATTTGCAAGTAATCTACAAAAAAGTCAATCTGCTGCCACTGAGCTCCGTTTGTTAAAAATCCCACGCGTGCTATGTTTAGAAACGTGAAGTATTTATCAGAACACTCCAGTGCAAAGAGGAAGAGCTTTCCAAACACAAATGTGTATTCATGCTGCTTCCCCCTTGTTATTGAATAACAAAAACTAGGACCACTAAAAACTGAAGATTATTGCTTGTATTCCAGACGTTGACTCTGGTAAATCAAGCAGTGAAAATGAAGCACAATACATTTGCTGGTAATAAAGGAACAGTTTTTCTACCCCGCATATTACTTTTTAAAATGAACAGCAAATGGGATTGTAATAGGTCTGTTCTCGCTCCAGCGATCTATGTAACAATATCAAACTTAGATTGCTTAATTCAAGCAGTCCATGGATTTTCTGAATGCTATGAGAATCTTGGGATAATTTTCTCTTCTTAAAAGTTCATCAGACTTGTTGGCGTAGACAGGACTTAAATAATGCCAATAGAGGATTTACAAGTGAGAAAAGTTAGAGCAACATTAAAGCATTCAAAAATTAAGTGCTAGCTCTTGAAAATGATTCGTGCTAGCATTTGAAATTCACCATTGACAAATACAAGTGCAAACTATGCAGAATTCTGGACCTCTAGCATCAGTGCATTCACATGTGTTTTGTTTTTAATGTTTTATTCTACAGCAATAGAAGGACATAATAGGAACATAACTTGTGTCTGTAAGAGGCCTAGGATAAGGCACTGGCTGAGATTCAGATTAGGATTCAATTCCCAGCTCTGGCACTAACCTACTAGGACCAAATCCTGAAACCTTTACACTTTTTTCACCAGTCTATAGTGCGTCCTGTTGACGTCTGACTGCCTATGTCCAGCCCTATGTCTGCATGAATGAATACTGCCATGTGGAGTATAATGGTAATGCTGATCTATTGAATGTTATTTTGAAGATGAGTATTGTAAGACTTTTCTTGTCTCGCAATGGAGTAAGGCCAAAATTGATATCACATAATAGGAAAATTACATAATTACGTATACTTACATGCTTTACTATGTGCTTGCTCAGGGCCTTCCATCCTGATATTCACCAAAATAGAAATAAGTTCAGTGAACTGTTACATATACTCTGAACATCGTTATCAGAAATACCTGGAAATATACCTGCTACTGGATATTATAAAAATGTAAAATCTTTGCATTCCAACAACTTAGCTGTCCAAGAAAAAAACTAATAAAAAATAAAACCCCGAGAAAGCAGCAGAGAAGATGGATGGTCCTGAAGCTAAGGAGCTGGCCTAGAATCCAAGTTCAATTACTTGTTTTGCCCCAGATTTCTTGTGTGACCTTAGGCTAGTCACATATGTGCACATCTATAAGGTATTTAGGTGCCTAACTCATTGATATCAATAGGACTTTGGTACCTAAATATATGTAGACCATAGTCTACCTGTGACTCTGTTCCTCATCTGTAAAATGGGTATGATATCACACACAGAGATACTGTGACGATAAATATGTTAAAGATTAACGTGCTCACAGCCTAAAATAATTAGGGTGTATAAGTACATATGATAGCTATCTAAAATAGAAAATGCAAAGCACTATTTTAATGATTTTGCAGAGAGTACCCCAACTATTAGATAAACTAATAAATACATAGAATTAGATGTATGTTCTATGTTTTTTTTAATGTACAAAGTTTTGGCCAGCTGAACTAAACGTTAGAACTTTACCACCATTGCCCTAATTCTTACTTTGCTCTTTTCTTAGTATCACAATCAGGTTTAAGTTTCATTTTTCCATTTGCTTGATCCAGGTATAAACAAACAAAAAACAAAACATAAAAAAACTGAACTTGCAAAACAAGCTCTAATTTGCTTTTCACTGAGTTTAGCAAGTAACTCAGATTTGAGAGGTTTGCCCTCTGTTACTTTTTGTAGAGATTAACAATGGCTCCCACATTTTTTAGACCAACACTGCATAAAATTAAACTCTGAAGTGGCCCTTTGTCTGCTTTGCCATTTACCCATCATTTGAAGAGCCTGAGAATTATTTCTTTTTGCTCTTCTTGAATGCTGGTTACCAACTTTAACAGCTATATATCTCCAAGTGATGATACGTGTGGGTGGCTGTTTGTTTTATGGATTGTTGCTTGATTAATGGACCTTTTTTCTCTTTTATTTTCTGCAGAGAGAAAACCAAGAATGGCCCTCTACATTAAATTTTCACTGAAGTTCCTAGCAATTTCTTGTTAATCCCATGAGATAGAGAATATATTGGTCTGTCTGTTAGGATGTACAAAATATGTGGGCATGCAGGCGTGTGTGTGTGTGTGTGTGTGTGTGTGTGTGTGTGTGTGTG
>NW_020664420.1:4780634-4823754 GCF_002925995.2 Terrapene triunguis | reverse complement strand
GTTTGACCAATAGGGTTATTTTTTCGCATGTGGCTACTTTGCTCTGCTCTGAAATCTGCAAACACACACAAACCTATTATCTTTAGGATAGCTGAAGTAATAAATTTAACTTTTTTGAAAAATATGTATTGACAGCATCACCATCATTAAGACCTCTAAGCATTGAAAAGACTGGAGATATCTAAGTTCAGGCAATTTACAATATATTCCATTATCCTTAGTATACATACTTGCAGTTAATGGCAATAGTGATGTGAGGTGTCCACTAAACACCTATAGCATTTCTTATTCATAAGATATATAAGTACAGATTCTTCAACAAGCACATTGTTTAAGGAGTTTAAGGGGCATGTCTTGTAGGGCAGAGTTAAGGTTCTTTATTGGAATGCACAAAATGAATATGCACATGTCAATATCGCAATTATGCATTTTGCATAGTTTTTAATAGGAAAATATTACAGCAAAGGGATTATTTAGTTTCTCAGTAGTCAACTGCTTATAAGCACCTAGCAGAAATGTGATTTCCTTCGCCACAGTATTGATGTGCCGTTTAAATATTTAAATCTCCTTTGCTAGTTCTCCCTTCCAGTCCCAAGATAATCCTAAGGATAGAGTATATAATTGGACTCTGTGACAAAATCCTGAACAGTGCTTAATGTCCCACTTCCAATTATACTAATAAAGCCTCAAGGGGGAACTGAACATTGAGAAGTGCCTAAGTTGTCCAATGCTGGTATATCGCCAGGGTCTCTGTGCAGCAGTTGGTTAGAAGTCCCTTCACACCAAAACAGCTATTCCATTATCATGTGAATCCCCATGCAGCACATTAGAGATGAGCATAGCAGCTTTAAAACTGTTCCTTTCTATAATAACACATGAAGAGACTTCTTCCTCAGAGATTTTGCTCTTTTAATCCCTTTTTTATTTAATTTTCCAGTGTATGAGGAATTCACCCCGATGGGATCTCAATTTAGGAATTGTTGATCCAAAGTTAGTTTGATGATTTGGACTGTATGGCCTGCTGGAAGTTTTCCAGGTGGAGTTAAGTCGCTGGTTTTGGCCTGTAAAATGTTATTGTCTTAGTTTTCAGTGGTTTGCTGAGCACTCACCACCTCTAATTCATCTTTAGTTGGGGGTCAAGGATTGGCTCAGGAAAGAACTGCAAATGTGGCAGGGAGAATTATGAAAAAAAGGAAGGAGTGTGGTGTGTTGAATAAAGTTCTAGACTGGTACTCAAGGAAGTAGGGTTCTCATCCTTGGTTTTCTCTGTGATCTTAGGCATGTCTATGTGCCATGTTTTCCTCCTCTGTAATGTAACTCATGTGCTTACATTGCAGCCTGTAGTTGGGTAAATAAGGAAAGAAACAGGGAGGCGGATATGGAGCTTTTGTTTCAGATGGTCCCTGTGTCTGCAGACTTGCCAGAGGCAGGCCAGATGACTGCTAGATGGCCAGAATACCTCAGAACACGTGTGTGGCCAGCCCTGGGGGTGCTCATTAGCTGTCTGAAGCTACTTAGATGATTTCCATTGTGGGCGAGCAGCCTGGAAGAACACACCTAGAGTCACTCTCTGGGACCATTCAGTGTTGGGGGTGGATATAGGCTATACCTATATGATGGGTCTACTAATTTGCATAACAATTCCTGGACAGTTCATAAAATTTCCACCACCTGCAAACTATGCCAGTGCACAAAGCTGCAGCTGCAATCTTATCACACATTGCTTTTCTTACTATTTCCTTATCTGCTAACGACGTTATTCACAGGGCCACTTGTAAGATTATGTTTTGTCCATTGTGAACCTCTGTTTCCTTACTTCTTTTTTTTTATCATTGTTCATGTAATTGGTGACATTTCCATTCCTTTTTTTTTTCCTTTTCCTTTTTGAGTACAGCTGTCTTTTCATTTCAGACATATCCTTTTCTTTCTCCCGGGTTTTTTAAGGCTTATTGCACAGCAACTACAGTGGTGATTACTAATTGTACAACCATTAAAAGCAAACGAAATGTCTGAACCATGGGACGGAGGCTTATTTCCTTTGGACTGACCCACCATGAGTTAATTGCTTTTGCAGTGGCGGTGTCTAGCTCATTATTTTGTTCGGATATGAGCTGGGAGACGGGTATCAACTATTCCAATATGTGTTCTACTAACCCCTTGTTTTATTTCTCCTGTTCCTTGAACCAAATGAATTAGAAGTTTATTACTGGATATATCACATACCATAGTCTTGAACACATTATTAAAAAGGTGTTCAGAGGTTTTAGCCATTACGCTTTTAAGATCCAGGCTTCTGGAAGGAATAGGATGCCCAAACTTGAGCGATACTTTTAAAGCATCCTTCTACAATTTTAACTTTGACTACATTTCAATTACATTATAAAAACTGGTAGAGTATATAATGTTTTTATCTATCACCACAGGAAATTCAGGTGTGAAACAGCACATAGGCCAATTAAAAATAACTTTCCCTGGGTTCATACTGGAAGTGGTCTCCTTCAGCCAGGGCTGGCTCTAGGCACCAGCAAACCAAGCACGTGCTTGGGGTGGCACATTTTCAGGGGCGGCATTCCGGCCATCTTTCTTTCTTTCTTTCTTTTGCTTTGGGCAGCAAAAGCCTAGAGCCGGCCCTGGCAGCAGCAGCGCGTCATGTGCGGGGGCGCCCTGGGGCCGCTGCGGTTCGCGCCGAGGGGGAGCAGCACCCGCACCTTGTGGCTGGGTCCGGCAGGCTCCGAGTGGGGGACACTCGGGCGAGGGGGCCGCCGCGCGGGGCACAAAGAGCCACCTGCAGGTGCTGCAGGGCGGCTGCCCCCCCAGTGCCGCAGCTGGGGCTGGGCAAAGCGGCCTGAGCCGCCCAGGGACTGCGGCAGGGTGGCCAGGAGCAGCAGCAGCAACAGCGGAGCCATAGAGGGCGGGGCACTGCCATGCGGGGCTCCGTCCCGCTCTCCAGGGCTCTGCTCCCTCTGGAGCTACCCGGCTCCTCAGCCCCCTGCCGGGGCGGTCCCCCAGCTCTGCCCTCTTGGGTCCCGGCCGGTCCTGGAGGCGGGAGCCGTGGCTGGAGGGATCCTGGGCTGAGGCGCGGCCCGGGAGCTCCTCTGTTTACCCCGACCCTGCTAGTGCCAGACCGGCTGGAGGCGAGGGGGGAGCGGGTGGAGTCAGCACCGGTGGGGGGGAGCCCAGGGCTGGGGCAGCAGGGGGTGTGGGGTGGGGGGGAGAGCCCAGGGCTGGGGCGGCAGGGGGGTGCAGGTGGGGGAGGGCTCTGGTGGGGGAGGGGTGAGAGCCCATGGCTGGGGTGGGGGGCAGCCAAAATTTTTTTTGCTTGGGGCGGCAAAAAACCTAGAGCCGGCCCTGCCTTCAGCCACCACACAGAACCTTCCATTCCCAGGATAGGTAGTTTTTACTTTACCAGCTTCTCAGCATCTCAGCCATACTGTGTAATTTGCAGACTGTTCCCCCAGAGTGAACCCCCATGCCAGCAACTCTGTGTGTAAGACATGGCACCTGCACATGTTAATGTTCCCCCCACGGCAAACAGAAGTACAAGTCTGAGGCTTTCCAGACCTTGTCATTTACTTGCTACAGTAATTAAGGAGGGACAACGACCCCCTTCCACACCCATATGGGCTGCAGTGGTTTTACATTTAACTTCATGGTTGGATCATTGTTAATTTCCTTACCCTGAACCAACTGGTGTCACCTCTCTTGTACAATTTTTTTAACTATTCTCTGGGGATAAAAGAGGGCAAGTTTTCTTCCGCCTTATCACTTATGGCTACTTTTACTTTGCATATCATGTCTCCCCCACATACTATATGTTGTTATTATTAGAACACGTTGGTTTAATCCCATACTTCCTTAAAAGCAATTATAACAACATGTATACTGTATACAAATAACACAGCTTCATGAATGAGTCCTTAGGTTTTGCTCAATCAATGGATGCAGTTCTTTTGCTACCATTTTCTGTTGAAATGCTTGGTCACATTCCCACCGCATCTTTATGTCAGCTTGATTTCAGAGTAACATACCAATTTGAAGGATTCGAGTCATGTGTCAATCCTATTAATTCTCTTTCAGTATAGTTCCCCCCCCCCAAATTTTGCCAGTCTTACGCATATTATAAAATATACATTTTTGTCCAGACAGTCCTTTCTCCAGTTCTTAACCATATTCCACCAAACTCTGGTGGGCACAATCCTGAGGTAACTGCAAATTTGTAAAATTAAATAATACTGACACATAAATAAACTGAACATCTTTGTGCAATATTTCTTTAATGGCTTTTAACCCTAAACTATTCAGACCGGTTTCTAGTCTAGGGCATTTTATTCTCTTTTTTATTTAAAACACTCCACCATATAGTTTTTTTTTGTTTTTTCTCCCAAGGTAACGTTTATTTTATGCCACAGTTAAATGGAAATTTTGAATAGGATTTCAATGGTTGGAGCTTTTGTCATGTTTTTGAATAACCATTGCACCACTCAAAGTCGCTCCAGAATTAATAACCTGTTCAAAGAAAACAGAATTTAGTTGACATTTCTGAATAGGATTTTTGTGGTTGGGATTCACTCCTTATATTTACTTATTTTCCTTGGTGCTGGGCTGAGTTCTGTTTTCAAAGCACACAGCCATCCAAAGAAAACACAGCTGATCATGGCCCCCTTTTTGGAGCCCTTATGGGATTTTAATTAAGTAACTTGTCCTGTTTACATTTCTTTTACCCCATTTACTGTATACACTGCACGTTCCATAGGAATGCACAGTTCTTTCATAATTTAACTTCCATGTTTTATTTGCTATAACATTATATTATATAATAATATAAAATAATAGTTATATTTATATTTATTTAAATTTATAATATAATATGATAATATATTTATTTATTTGCTATAATATTATATGATATATTATATTATTTGCTATAACATTATATTTGCCATATCAATGTAATTATATATAATATATCTTATTATTAATAATAATATTTCTTTTTCTTCTGCAGCTGTTTCAGCTATAACTTTATTACTGAACAAGAGAGACATTATCCTGGTTCTGGCCTCCCTTATAGTCCCGGTTTTCATTGACTAATTTATATTTAGCATTTATACTTTTTTTTTTTTTTTTTAGAGGTTAAATTTTGTAAAAGCCTTGAGATACCCAAAGTGTTAACTAAGAAACTTGGACTGCCAGGAGACATTGGCTGCCACCCAGAGAGTATCCGTGCCAGCTTTGCAAGCTAGAATGAAAGATTTGGATACATTTTGAGTGGAAGCTTTTAAAAATCAATGTATTGTACACATACTTGTTACGTTTTTTAAGTAGGTGTTGTCTTGAATTCTGCAGCTCCTTGCTGCCCTATAAACAGTATATTATGAAAGAGTAAATACATATTTTAAACTTGCCCTGCTTAGTCTTGTCAACTGAGCCTTGAATCTTCTTTTTTCAGAACTCCTGAAGTTTTCCCTTTGTAAATTGCAAGTTCTGAGCAGATGACACGTTTAAGTTGCTCACATTTCTAAACTGCAATTTTATTTGGATACGTTTTTTCACAGGCAAGATAACTTTTTTGACCTGGGCTTTGATAATTGCTGTATTCTAGCAATGTTTTATTTTACTGCTGGTTTCATTCCCTTATTTTCCTTCTTGTAAGATAATTGTTACTCTTCATTTTTTTCTTTTTCTATTGTTTTCTCCAAGCTAGTAGGTGTTTTCTCCTTTTTCTTTATTACAATCTGTGGTTTGAGCTAATCAATGCCCCTTGGATTGCTCTTAATTATTTTTCTACACAACCGTATCCAGGTGACACCCCACTAGTACATTCAGAAGCAGTCAAGCCGTATAAAAATTCCTATTTCCTTTTTATCGATTTTGAGTAAATCACCCATAATCCAATAATTCAAATCAAAGTGTCACTCTGTGCATGCAGCATCATTTACAATTGATTTTTTACAGACATTCATCGGGAAGGGCCCATTTCCTTTAAAATGGCAGTAAAGGCTTCTCAGGGAAAAAAAGCATAGCTTTGATAGTTGTTACTACCTATCCTCTCCTTTGCACAATTCGTTTCATTACTAAGAATTTTACCAGACATGACTGCACCAAGTTGTACTGCCATAATTGGGTTTTATTATCAAACCAAGCATTCTCTTTTTTTAATACTTTAACATCCTCTTAAACGCTTTATCACTTCCACTACCCCTGACTAACTAGTCCCCTCTGACCTCTGCAATATTACTTTGTGCTAAAGCTCCTTTTAACTGCACATAACTTTTGTTCTTAACACACTCACTTCAGTTTTTCATTGTTTAATAAGATACTTCCCAGGACCTCATTAGCTGCAAAATTCTGGGACCATAACTCTTCTGTCTTATCTCCCAGAGCAAATCATTTCTCAGCTGACTTTTTCGTAGCAGCTCTAAGCTTATCTCTTATGGCTATTGCTTTTATTTCTCAACTTAGTACACTTTGCCTGCAAAGCTATACTCACTAAATACAGCACGTAAAGGGCAGCTGCTTTTTTTACTTGGATTTCTGCAAACAGCCATTGTTTTCTTCCTGACCTTTCAGGAAACTTTTCCATTTAGTTTGTTTCCTCCTCTATAGCTTTGTTCCTTATGCTTTTTGCATTCATCCCTCAAGGTGGCATATTTTGTTTGTAAAATTCTAGCCACCAGAAATAATCCCTGTGAAACTACTGCGTTGACTTGGGCTTTCTTTGCCTTAGGATGATAAAAACTAGATACTATTTTTTGACATGGCTGCCAATGGGTCCTATTTTTGGAAACTGTCAGTGGCATTCAACAGATCTTTGCTGTGTTCTGCCAAAAAAAAGTATTTCTTTATGGCATTCAGTAGACCTCTGAATTCTAAGTATTCTTATTTTTTTTTTAATCTAATACCTGTCTCTGGAGTTCCTTTTTCACCCGGTCCAGTCTCCCCCTAATACTTCTCTGGGGAGTCCATAGAGTTCACCGTTAAATTTAACCCATTACTCCAGAGTGGCACTAACTTCTTCATATTTCAACACTTAAATCCTTCCAATGCCATTTCCCTTACTGTTAGGTAGTGACCACCACACTAAGAAGTATGTACTTAGCCTACTCCAGATGAGTGCATCCTGAGTTTACTCTGGGCTCATCGCTGAGTTTATTTGGCTTCTCCAGATCAGTGGCTCCCAGGTTTTGGCACCAGTCATGCTGGGATTCCCTCAGAGATCTTTTCCACTCACCTTATCCAGAACACCTTGTCCAATTCTGGGAGAACACGTCATCCAGTTCTGTGGAATCCATGAAATCAGATCCACTCCAGACTCATCATTGAGGTTTCTTTATTGGCATACAATCAAAGTATACTTGAGTTGATCAGGCTCAAGTGTAGGGGGAGGGTACAGGGTATTCCACACATGCAGTGTATACATAATCATAAATTGGTTTATATACACACACACAGTACTATTAGTTAATCCATCATATCACACACTTTATGATTGGTCTGCTAATTTTTATAGCCAGTCCCTGTAGCGATCATGAATTGTCCACAGCTGCAAAGTACACTAGTAAGCAAAGTTGCAGCTAAAAGTTTATCACACATTACTCGTCTTACTATTTCTTTATCTACATGTTCTTTACAAGGCCACTGGTGAGTTTATGCTTTTGGAACCTCTGTTACCTTACTTCTTTTTTCTTTCATTGTTCATGCAGCCTCATCTGGAATATGGTGTGGTACTGGTCACCCGATCTAAAAAGGACATTACAGACCTCGAGGAGTTTCAGAGAGGGGTGGTGGGAATGATCAAGTGCCTGAAAAACCATCATATGATGAGATTGAAAAGACTGGTCTGGATTAAACTTAAAACAGAGATGAGCAAGAGGGGATATGATCAAGGTATATATAACAATGAATGGTCTAAAGGATGTAGACCAAGAACTTCTCTTCTCCCTGTCCAATAACACACAAACAAATGAGGAGCTGAGGGTTCACCTCAATCAAGCTAATACATGTTAAATCCACAACTGCCTTGTCTTCACTAGGATTTTACCTGATATTAGTTACCACTTGGTAGGTAACATTCAATAAGAAAACACCTTGTTTCCTAGTAATGACAAGGCCTTATTAAAGAGGAGACAGTGGTTGACATGAGCCTTGAGAAGGGAGAACAAGTAGGGACGGGCAGAGCTATACACGGTTTTCTATTGCTCCTTATAATTGCTGTAAATGGGGAGCAGAGGATTTTCTGGGCCTGAGGGGAATGCTCAAGTGGCCTAAAGCCCAGCATAGCTATGTGACTTCACCTCTCTGCCTCTGCTTCTTTGCCTTTAGCTGTCTGGTCTATTTAGATTGTAAACACTTCATAGCAAAAATTGTCTTACTGTGTGTATGTGCAGCACCTTGCACAATGGGATCCTGATCTCAGCTAGTACTTCTGGGCATTACATTATTATTGGGAGTGAAAGTAGTGTCTGAGTTTCTCAAGATCCCACAGCAGGTCTGGGGCAGAGCCAAGATTAGAACCCACATCTTTTCACTTCTACACCACTGCTTTATCCACAACACTCTCTAAAAAACATGAATTGCTACTGCTTGAGCTAACAGCCCAGCTCACTAATAGATAATGATAATAATAGCAGCTGGCTCTTTACCAGCCCCTTCAGGCCTTTCTCTGACCCATTTCTATTATGCCACTAATATTTGTGCTTCCCTTAGCTGGTGGCTTAAGATGCATTTAACTGTAGTTCATAAAACACAGGGATCTTTGAATGAGAGACACAGTATCAATGTACAATATTGTGTGATTATCAAATGCAAGTATTAGCTCCTTTCTCTTTCCAATAAGTATAAAATAATTGCAGAAATCTGCTTGAATATTGGTTTCAAGTGCAAGAAGATTTGCAAACCAGGAGACTGGGTTTTATCCTCCCCATCCCCAAGCAAAGTAACACTGGTTTGCACTTCATGAGTTTTTCTGGAGAATCAGTTTCTGCTCCCAAGCTATGCCACAGTTAAATCAATGATCTCAGGGCACCATTATTACCTATACAAATATTCATTTTATAATGTACTTTGTATAGCATCCTTCATCACAGATTAAAAGCATGCCAGAGTCTTGAGAAAAGCACGGGAAAAAAAGCATTTAAATATGTTTTAAATAGAGCATGTAATTAGGAAAAATTGGAGCGGGCAGGGGGAAAGCAGCTAATAAAATCAACACACCACATGTTTCTTTTGTATAGACTAATCCTTAGACGGCTGAATCACAATACTGTACCATGTACATGATGGAAAATGCACACACAGTGCAGTATCACATAGTAGGCATGTGTATCCATTTGAAAATGCCAGCATTCTATAGAATGTCTGAAAGCCAAGGTTCTGCTGCTACTACAGTTGGTAGGTAAGTGATTAAAATGCTCTGCACAGGTGGAAAGTCAGGCCAAAAGTCATTCTGTTCTCCTGAACAATTAATACAATTTGTTGGGTTTTGTTTTGAGTATTTTTCCCTGTTAGGATCCATTTTATCCATTCCTGGCTTCTTGGTGGCTTACTTGTGTGGTATGATGTTGCGACAGGATGCTTATGTTTGGTTCACTTATTGTAATTGCTATATCAGTCTTCCAAAAAACGATCCAAATTACAGACACAATTGCTTAAAAAAAAATCCCTTTTCCTCGGCTCAGAGGGTGAGGGCAGAGAAAAGAGGGCTGAGAGAGCTATTAAATTATTGAGAAATCTCTGCTCCGCTACAAGTCTGTGACTAACATCAATTAAAATGAAGGGGGAGCTGAATATTTGCATTGATGGGAAATGGTACACATCTGAAAAAGCCATTGGCCGCTTTGTGGTCTACCAGAAAAAGACACTTAAAAAAAGCATTGAAATTATAAAGCACCAGACATGCCACCTGAAACTGCTGCCTTTAGGTGCCTTGAAATATTTTGCAGCACCATTCACTAAGCCCTAATGTGAACTACTTAACCCGTGGTTCACAGCATTTAATTATTGCTCCTGCCTCAAGTAGCTCTAAAAGCATCTGTGTTCTAAGAGTTATACCTACACATTAGAGATGTGATGAGAAAGAAATGATCTGTAATTTACATTGCTAAGGATGAGTCACCTGTCTCGCACTTTGATTTTGCAATACAGCCTTTTAGTTCCTTTCAGCAAACTGGAAAAGCTTCTTACCCAATGCGATTTTCTGGAAGTGGGACATTTAAACATTGCTTCCAATTAGCAAAAGAAAACACTTGGAGAAAGCTTGCGTATATAAACCGATCTATACAGCATCAAACTTCAATTAGTGAACAGTATGCCTGAGAAATTGAAACTTTATTTTTGGTAGCCCTGAATGGACAATTAGCATTTTCTCAGTTTCCACAGCGGAGTAAATACAAAGAAGAGAACATGCAAATCAAAAAGCAGCACAGATATCAATTCTGTTTCTCTTTTTTCAGAATCAGCTTTGTAACCTTTAAGAAAGAAAGAAAGAAAGAAAGAAAGAAAGAAAGAAAGAAAGAAAACTCCTGCATTTCTTGACTATTGCAGTTGTCTGTATCAAGCAGTGGGAACATCTGGAATGTCTGAGTCAAAGAGCTTGTCTATGTGGCAAGTTACTACACAGCAGGCCCAGGTGTGAGTTCATGGTGCACCAGTTTGCTGCACAGTAACCTCCTTTTTGGACACAGCTAGAGGACACTGAAAGTCCTGGAGTGCATCTTAGCCTAATACCCTTTGAAAGCGTAGTACACCAAGGTGCACTATGGGCCTTTCAATGCATTAGAACAGTGTCTCCATGGGACGTTACTGCCTGGCAAACTGGTGCACTGTGGATTCATACCCTTCCTTTTGGTGCAGTAACTTCCCATGTAGACAAGCTAGGGAGTGGTGGAGTTTCATGATGCTTGTCTTTTCCAACAGCTGGGCTTCTGTCTTTGACATATTTAGTGCAAAGAAATTGGGAAGGACTCACAAAATTACTTTGTTAAGCTCCATAGATAAGGGGTCCTTGCACAGAGGACAACAGGGCACTCTGAAATAGGATTGGAATCACGAACACAGAGGAAGGACACAAAGATATCATTGTAGCTAGGGTCTAGGAAGATGGAGAGTTGCCCACAGTATTAAAGGCTGCTTTGAGAACAGAGAGGGAGAAGTAGCCGTCAGCAGCAGAGTAAATGAGCTTAAATACCTAGAAGATAATTGTTTCCATGCTATCCAGATTGAAAATGGTGAAGCATATTGTTCCGTGAGAGGTATTTGGACAGAGGAGAGAGGATTACCACCTCAAAAATTTTGCAGAGACGAGGAAAGTTAGAGGGGATGGTAACTGAGAAATGGGGATAAAATGTCAGTCAGGCTGTAAGACTGAACCTAGCCTCAATTTCTAGGGTATATATGAAGGTGAATATAGAACAAATCTATATGATCTATGAAGGTGCACACTGAATGATTCAGAGTCCATAGGTCCCTTGTCTCAATAAGTGAAGATATTGTGCAGGCCAAACCATTCTGCTGTTGGCTAGACATTGGTTCCACGTGATGGAGTTTCTGAGTTCTATTGTTTTTTCTTCTGTAAAAATTTAGGAAATTCCATAACTACTCCCTTCCCCATGTTAAAAGAATATTAAGGTTGCAAAGTGAAGTACTCAAATGCTAAGTATTGTAATTTTACAGTCTCAGACCTCAAAAGATTCCAGGAATAGAAGTGAGTGTCCTATTGGACAGCTATAAATCTCTAAACTATAATAGTATAAAACTCTCATTTTAACCCTGACTATCTTAAATCTCTTACTGGTCCTTCAGTAAATAATGGCCATTCTCCCAGTGTAAATTTGAGGGGATATTCTATATTTTGGGAAAAGAAAGAAACATTTCTTCCAGAGAAGAGCAACAAGAATGATTAAAGGTCTTGAGAACGTGACCTATCAAGGAAGGCTGAAGGAATTGGGTTTGTTTAGTTTGGAAAAGAGAAGACTGAGAGGGGACATGATAGCAGTTTTCAGGTATCTAAAAGGGTGCCATAAGGAGGAGGGAGAAAACTTGTTCACCTTAGCCTCTATGGATAGAACAAGAAGCAATGGGCTTAAACTGCAGCAAGGGAGGTCTAGGTTGGACATTAGGAAAAAGTTCCTAACTGTCAGGGTGGTTAAACACTGGAATAAATTGCCTAGGGAGGTTGTGGAATCTCCGTCTCTGGAGATATTTAAGAGTAGGTTAGATAAATGTCTATCAGGGATGATCTAGACAGTATTTGGTCCTGCCATGCGGGCAGGGGACTGGACTCGATGACCTCTCGAGGTCCCTTCCAGTCCTAGAATCTATGAATCTATGAATCTATGAATTTCACAGGCAGCTTGTAAAAAAATAATATGATGACTGTTTGAAACTTCGGAGATGAAACATTAGAATATATCCCAACAGAGATGGATAATAATGAGCAAAGTGTAGGTAAGGGTGTGAACAGGGCATAATAAATTCAATTAATCTTATATAGTAAGATTGCAGTTTAACACGTGGTTGTCATATCCATATCTGTGGTGGTATCCATGTGTTAAATGGGACCGTGGCTTGGTCTGTAGTTAGATGGACTTTAGAATTCTCAGCTGTATAGAAGATGCTGCCAGAAATGGTCCTGGTGATTCAGTAGGTAGCAGTCTTCCTACTGAGTCATTACTAGGTGCCACAGTATTATCATAGAATCATAGAATATCAGGGTTGGAAGTTATCTCAGGAGGTCATCTAGTCCAACCCCCTGCTCAAAGCAGGACCAATCCCCCACTAAATCATCCCAGCCAGGGCTTTGTCAAGCTGGGCTTAAAAACCTCTAAGGAAGTAGATTCCACCACCTCCCTAGGTAACCCACTCCAGTGCTTCACCACCCTCCTAGTGAAAAAAGTTTTTCCTAATATTCAACCTAAACCTCCCACACTGCAACTTGAGACCACTACTCCTTGTTCTGTTATCTGATACCACTGAGAACAGTCTAGATCCATCCTCTTTGGAACCCCCTTTCAGGTACTTGAAAGCAGCTATCAAATCCCCCCTCATTCTTCTCTTCTGCAGACTATAGTCCATCCTATCCACCTTATAGTCCATTTATACAATACCTAGCACAATGGGGTCCTGGTCCATGACTAAGGCTCTTAGGTGCTAAAGTAACACAAATAATAAATAATAGTTATCATAGAGGAGCCAGTGACCTGGATAAAGTATTCTTCATGATCTAAACTATTGTGTAGTATTAAAGCTCTGAAGAAGAAGTGGCAATGAGACATCAGGAGATGCGGGGTACCTGTTTTGATGAATAATCCCAAAATGTTTTGGCGACAACTACAAAGGTATCCCTGTGCATTGGGTATTTCTAGACATATCTTTTTATACTGGACATTTCATAAAGAATTTAACTAGTTTCAATAGGCAAAACTTTCAATCTAGTAATAAAGGGCATTGGCCCAAACTTTCAAATTTGGGTTCAGAGGTGCTCAGCACCCACAACTTCCACACAAGTGAATATGAATGCTCTGAAAATCAGTCCACTTTTATTTTAGATTCCTAAATACAGATGTAAGTGTCTAATTGTAGGCATGTAGGGTTGAATTTGTCGGCCATTATGTTTTTAAGTCACTCAGATTCTTCTTATTGTCTAACATTTGCAGGGTGACTGCATGAGAGTCTGGCTTGCCTCAATGTCTTGCCATTGAAAGTTTATTCAGGAGGAAAGGTCAAGATTCATCTCTGAATCACACAACAGCAGCAGCAAAAAAAGGGCAGGGGTTTTCTCACCTTGCTAGATTTACATATGTCCTTTGGGAGCCACCATCCATGTGCCAGCTGTGAACTTGTTATGCTGAATCCAGTTAGCTTTATCTCTGCTAACACACAGCTAGCTTAGAGGAAAAGATCAAGGCAACATATATTAGTTACAATTTACTTTAATTACATGCCCAAGGTTATACAGTATCCATTCAGACATACGTGCCTCTTGCAAAATTAGTGCCATTACTCTGTGTAGTTAAAGGTGAGAATATTTTCCTTTCTTCTGTATAATATGCTCTGTATTCCAGGGTAAGACAACTGAAATACTCTCTAAACTTATATTGATATGTACTAAATAGATGTATTTTGGGCAATAATAATACTTGGCACTTATTTAGCCTTGTTACTGTATTTTAATCAAGGATCTCAAAGCATTTTAAGGCAATTAAATCCCACAACAGCTTTTACACTGTTCTGATATCTATATGGGCAAACTAAGACCTAGATTTGCTGAAAGCACACAGTGAATCTGTAGCACAGCTAGGACATTAACCTTGATTCACAATACCTGCCACAAGAACACATGCTCACACCAAAGGTTGGATATTCATTATCCATTAAATAGGCTTGGTGAAGGGGTTGCATTCTGTTGCATTTGCTGCAATGGCCATATCATTTCCCTCACTTCAGTCCACCTCAGCTATTGTCTTTTTAGTCACAGTAGGCTAAATGCATCCCTGGATTAGCTCCACTGAAATCAGTAGAGATTTAATTAGTCCCAGTTCTTCTGAAAATAATCAACAGGCTGCTTACTGTGTAAAACTGGTGCCAGTGGACAAACAAAGGAAAATATTGGTTTGATGTGGGTGCTTTACAAAAACAACCATATTTAAAGATGGAGATATGCCAGTAATATTAGAATATAATTTCTCCTAGCCTGTGTAGACAGAATAAAACTATGCTGAGGAGTCATAATTTAACATCGGCTGATACATAGGATAAAACATAGTTCTCCTTAATGTCATTGTTTTTTTTCTTCCTGTCTTCACAGACAAGAAGAAACTATTTTATAACATGGTTGGACCCAAACCATGTTTTTCATCCATGTTATATGGATATTTTTGTAGTGTACAAAGGGTTTTACATATGTAATTTAAAGACTAAGATTTTAAACTGTAGTTAGACAGCTAAATAATAGACTTGCTTTTTAAAATAGCTGAACCCCCATTGACTCCTACTTCTGTAAAATCTTGGCTTCAGGATTTGTTTTGCATTGTATATTTAGTAAAATTATCTGAGTTAATGCCCTTCAATACAATGTACCCCTCCCCCCCCCACACACACTCATACACACACGTAGCGTGTAGTGTGTTAAGGATCAAAGCAATAACAAAAGTTTTCCAGACAGAGATATATATGAGATTATGCTAGCTAAGCAAACATTATGGTAGCATGCTTTGCCAGACAGAATATTTCTGTGTTTCATTCTCAAAGGATAATTTCCCTTCAGTAATATTACTAGTTAATCACAGTAGAATCTTATCAGATGTTCATGAGAGCCAGAGGATCTGATGTGATGAGAAAGCACGTGAGTATGAAAATTCAGTCTGGATTTCAAGCAGATTATAATATGGAACTTGCATTGGCCAGGCTCTGTAATGATCCTTTATTGATGTCTGAAAGTTCGAAGTACATTTGAACTTTTAGAAAATGTAATCGCTAACTGAGCAAATGTTGACACCAGGAACCAAAATATGCCCTAACAAAAAGAACACAAAAGGTTACTTTAGGCAATTATAGACTTTCTGTAGCTTCTTGCCATGTGTCCTTCAACAGGTACCCTTTCTGCCATCCAGTATAGGTAATATCTCTACTACTGATGTATACATGAGTAATTTTTTTTATTTAGAAGTTTATTATTAATCGTTGGAAAGATTCTAAGGACTGTAGTGTCTCATATAAGGCACTGAGAAACTATCACTTAATAAAGCTAACAATATGTCATAATAATCCTAGTTA
Source organism: Terrapene triunguis (assembly GCF_002925995.2). Lineage (NCBI taxonomy): Eukaryota > Metazoa > Chordata > Testudines > Emydidae > Terrapene > Terrapene triunguis. Next base: position 4,807,983 of record NW_020664420.1, on the reverse strand, counting down.
TTCACTTTTTGGTAATATATATATTATTATATGACTATGTATAAGATATATATCTTATATATTTGTTTAGAGTGGCTTTCATCCCATAGGTTCCCAGAGCAGTTTAAAAAACCCTACCCTTTAGTCATTTTCTTTCATTATTCTAGGTCAAATTTATGCCCTGATTTTGTAAAGTGATCTGTAGAAAATATGGACCATTATTCCTGACTTCCATTGACTCCATGCAGGCACATAAGGGGCAATATGTAGGGCTTGTCTTCACTACCAGGGTAAGTAGACCTAAGTTATGCTACTCCAGCTATGTGAATAATGTAGCTGGAGTCAATGTAGCTTAGGTTGACTTACCCCGGTGTCTTCACTGTACTGAGTCAATGGGAGTCACTCTCTGGTCGACTTCTCGGACAGCTGGAGTACCAGGGTCGACTGGAGAGTGCTCTGCCATTGATTTAGTGGGTCTTCAGTAGACCCACTAAATCGATCACTGCTGCATCGATTGCAGCAGCGTCGTTCTTCCTGTAGCGGAGACCAGCCCTTAGTCCTGCCATGAGTGCAGGGGACTGGACTAGATGACCTCTTGAGGACCCTTCCAGTCCTATGATTCTATGTGGATGGACCCCTGGGGCAGAATTGGAGACATAGAGGGTGATAACCTAACCACCACTCTAATCCCTTTATGCTGGGTAAAAGGGTTGAAGCAGCATGTAGGGGCTCTAGGAGCCCCGTATCCCACTGGTAAAGGATTCCCCCAGTGCAGGAATTGTGAAAGACAGGTATACGGCTGCCCTGAAAGGATTCTCTTGCAAATCCTGGCATAGGTAGGATGGGTATGGTGCTGGCAGGGTCACAGAAAATAGGGTTGCGAAGGTTCAGAGTAGTGTGCAGACCAGGGAAGTTCCCTTAACTTAACTAGACCCCCAGGACTGTTTAAATTATGCTGAAGGTTCCGGTTCCCAGAGCCCCCAGGATTGGGTGGGCACAAAGGTGGCTTAAAGTCTCTGTAGTGTCCTCCTCACCTTCGGCAGTGAGTTATGTGGTGTACTTCTTACCCATAGGTCCCCAGGACAAGAATCTGTCTTTTAAAAAATAAAGCAAACAAAAAGAGTCTTCTCTCACTTAACCGCAGGGCCGGCTCCAGGCACCAGCTTAACAAGCAGGTGCTTGGGGTGGCCAAGGGAGAGGGGCGGCACCTGCGGCAATTCGGGGGCGGCAGGGCCCCCCCCCCCGCGAGGGGCGACGGGGCTGCGGCTGAACGGCCGCCGCGGGGCGCGGGCTTTTTTTTTTTTTTTTTGCTTGGGGCGGCAGAAATGCTGGAGCCGGCCCTGCTTAACCGGGTGTAAATCAAGATTAGCTCAGTTGAAACCAATGTCCATCAGTTTAAGGGGTTGTCTTTGCAATCACAGAGGTGATGGGTGCCTTCCGTTCGTGAGGAGGCTCAGCCCCTTTGTGCATCCGTGTAAGGGCTTGTCTACGCAGTCTGTACGTGAGCAGCAAGCTGAGGTGTAAATTTACAGCACTCTAGCCTGCTAAGCACTAACTGGCCATCTGGAGAAACCCTAAGATGATCAGAAGGGCTGATCACCTGCTCTGCTCTCACTGAAGTTCACTGCAGATAAGGACGCTTTGCCCTCTGAAAGTCAATCCACTTATTTAGGTTTCTAAATATTAATTTAGGTGCCTCCCTTTACACAGCCAAGTCTGAAAAATTTGGCCTTAATTTATCCATGCCTCAGTTTTTCCATTTGTACACCAGGTATAACAATAGTTTCTTGCATCCCAGAGGTGACCTGGTGGTTGATTAACTAATCTCGATATTTTTCATAGATTTCAGTGCCACAAGGGACCATTAGATCATCTGGTTTGATCTGCTGTATGACATAGGCCAGAGAATTTCATCCAGTTACCCCTGTATTGAGACCAATAGCTTATATTTGCCTAAACAATATCTCCCAGATAGGCAGCCAGTCTTGATTTGAAGACATCAAAGTATGAAGAATGCACCACTTTCCTTGTTAGTTTGTCCAAACTTTTTTTGATCCTCACTGTCATACGCTATTTCTAATTTGAATGTGCCTGGCTTTTCCTCCCAGCTAGAGCTGGTTCCAGCCCATATGGCAAAATGGAATTTTGTTGAAATAGCCTGTTTTGTCAAAGTCTAAACATTGTGCGGAGAAGTATTGATTTCAATGAACTTTTCAACAGGAAGGTTCTTGAAGCCCTGGGATCTCTTGACACTTCTGGCCAGAGAAAGAGACGAATACAAACCCCCTGAACTTTTTGATTGGAAAATGGATGTTTCAGCACAAGTCTGCTTCACAAAACAGTGTTGGAAATTTTTGGTTTTGTTCCAATGTGGAGTGAAAAGAAATTCTGAAACCTTGAAAGTCATTGAAAAATTTAACTCCTTGGGGCAGGTCTCTTTTGTTCTGTTTCTACAATGCCTAGCACAATAGGGTCTTGCTACAGTAATACAAATGATAAATCTATCTGTTATCCTCCAGTTGTCTCTACTTACAGACATTCATTTTTGCTCTCCTTTCTTTGATAGCTTAAAGAGCCCTTAAACAATTGGTATTTTTTCCATGTGAAGGTAATTATACTGTAAGTCGCCTTTTGATCTTCTTTTTGATAAATGAAACAGATTGAGCTCCTTAAATCCCTTTTCTGAGAATGTATGTTTATTGCCTTGAGAATATATATATATATTTTGATAAGGTATATTGTTGAAGTTAGACATCACAAGGTGCTCGATGTTACAGAGCAAATCAGTGGGAGAGGCAGCACTGAATGATGTTTTTAAACCTTTTTCACCAATCCATGTGTGATACAATGTTATTTAGGCCTGTTGCTGTTGCTATGGCTGAATTACTGCCGTGGTATACTATATCCTGGAGGAAATTAGCAGGACAATGGCAGTCTACCAACAAAACACTGATAAACATTGTTTGCCAGATAACATTTTATCATATACTCACTTCAATCCATTTAAAATATCAACATGTTACCAAGTATTGGCAAGTTGTTGTATTTTTTTCTTCATCTAACAGGTTATTCTTATTACCACATTTTGATTAGCTGCATTATATTCAACCCTCTTGTGTAAATTTGCTTCTGCATTTGATTGGACAGCAGATTTCAAAAGCAGGATCAGCTATCCAGGCAGAGTTGATACTTAGCCAGGCAAAGGTGACAAAAGCCAAAAACTACCGAATCACAATAATAATTTAGAGAGTCTGCCAACAAACTTGTCATGGGCAAAGTCTGCTTGTGGCTCACTATTAGTCTGTAATTGAAACCTTATTCAATAAATTAATTCAAATTATTTTGGATTTAAGCTCTGTTGCATGCACTGAAAGGATGGATGGATTATGATTAAAATACTGGACTGGTTCCAGTGCAGTGCTTAAACCAAAATGCCATCCCTACACATCGAATGTTTAGCTCTGCACCATCCCCTGTTCACGATAATGTCACGACAATTTTTCTCCACAACTTTTCCTGATCTTCAAATGATGTGCGGGAGAGGCTTCAGAGTAAAAGGAGGCTAAACAGATTTGATTAAAGACAGGAACATCAAATGTTTTATGAGGAATCTTTAAAACATTTGATATATAAAGGGAAGATCCAAATTGATAAGTATATTTAATAGAGTCAAGATAGAAAGACATCATCCTTTTCAGTACCTGTAGTATGGCTCATATAAGACTTATTTTTTCTTTGCAAAAGGGATTGTCTTTTCTCAAAATGCTAGCTACTTATTATGTGCTTTGTTCTTGTGCCTCCAAATTATTTGTTTAGAGTAGCATTCATACTGTGTTAGAAGGTTTCCAGACATCCAAGATGGGATGGTCTCTGCCCCAAGGAAGAACCTAAGAAGAGAGAAACATAGGCTAGGGAAACAAGAACAACAATTAGGTTCAACTAATTCATTATAGGCAGCGTGGCTGACCTCGGACTTGTAGCATGTTTAGAGAACTGTATGGAAATAGGCGTGGAGGTGAGAAATTAGCAAATCCGTGGTTAGCTCTGGGAACATTGGTAGAGTGTAGAGGGTGGGGTTTGACACAAAGCTCCTGGAAGTATAAATAAAGATGGGCAGTGTACAGTATAAGTAGTTTTGGCATATTCCATTTTTATTTTTTTATAATTTCGGCAGATAATATCAATGTTTATTTTTAACCATTTTTTAATTTTTATCGATTAAAATTTTTACAGCTGCAAGAAATTATGGGGAGGGTCATACCAGGGGATGGGGAGTCTGACAGTAATTATTTAATGACAGTAGGTGATGAGATTCAAAAAGCTGAAGCTCTATAACCATTGAAACACAAATTGTCAATATCGTATGTCAAAATATACAAAGTCAATAGCCTTAAATCAAACTCTAATAAGTTCACAAACAGCAGTTTTCTTATTTTGCCTACCAGTAAATTTCGATTATTAGTGATGCAAATATTTTTTCATCGATGTGTGTGTACGGTGAAAATTATATTTTTCATCATTTACAGATAAAAATTTAATCCTTCCGAGTCTAAATATAAATAAGGAGGGGATATAAATGTGGAGTTTTAAAGGTGGTGACAAAAAGCTGATATTTGAAATGGTAGCTGAGGTTTTTTTCATAGAATCATAGGGCTAGAAGGGACCACAAGGGTAATCTAGTTTAACTCCCTGCCAAGATGCAGGATTTGTTGTGTCTAAACCAGCGGTTCTCAAACTGGGTTGGGACCCCTAAGTGGATCGCGACTCCGTTTTGATGGGGTCGCCAAGGCTAGCAATAGACTTGCTGGGGCCCGGGGCTGAAGGCCGAGCTCCACCGCCCAACGGCTTCAGCCCTGGCCAGTGGGGCTCAGGCTTTGGCTTCAGCTCTGGGAAGTGGGGCTCAGGTTACAGGCCTTCTGCCTGTGGCTCAATTCCTTGGGCTTCTGCTTTGGCCCCCCCATATGGGGCGATGGGGCTCTGGTGGGCTCAGGCTTCAGTCCCCCCACCTTGGCGTCATGTAGTAATTTTTGTCGTTAGAAAGGGGTCATGGTGCAATGAAGTTTGAGAACTGCTGGTCTAAACCATCCAAGAAACATGGCTGTCCAGCCTCCTTTTGAAAACATCCAGTGAAGAAGCTTTCACAATCTCCGGAGGCAGTCTGTTCCATTGTCCTACTGTTCTTACAGTTAGGAAGTTTTTCCTGAGATTTGATCTAAAACTCCTGTGCTGTAGTTTGAACCCATTGCCTCTGTGCCAGAAGAGAACAACTTTTCTATATCTTTTTTATGGCAGCCTTTCAAGTATCTGAAGACCACTGTCATAACCCCCCTTAATCTCCTTTTTTCAAAACTAAACATACCTAGTTCCTTAGGCCTTTGCTCACATGGCTTGCATTCCATCCCTTTGATCATCTTTGTCACTCACCTCTGGATCCTTTCCAGTTGCTCTACATCCTTTCTATACATTGATGACTGAAATTAGACACAGTACTCCAGCTGAGGCCTAACCAGTACCAAGTAGGATAGCACTGTATCCACCCATGACTTGCATGCTATGCCTCTATTAATGCAACCTAAAATTGCATTTGCTTTTTATGCAACTGCATTGCATTGTTGACTCATATTAAGGCTGTGATCAAGCACAACTCTCAGATCCTTCTCAGCTGCTCTGCTACCAAGCCAGTTTTCCTCCATTCTGTATTTGTGAATTTGTTTTTTCTTCCCTAAGTGTAGCACCTTCCATTTGTCTTTGTTACATTTCATTTTGTTGTCTACAGTGCAGTTCTCCAATTTATCAAAATCCCTCTGAATTTTAGCTCTATCCTCCAAAGTATTGGCAACCCACCTAGCTTTGTGTCATCTGCAAACTTGATAATTATGATATCTATACCTACATCCAGGTCATTAATAAAGATGTTATACAACACCGGATCCAGAACAGATCCCTGTGGAACCTCACTTGAGGCCTCCCTCCAATCTGACATCATTCCATTCATAGTTACTCTTTGTTTGCCGTTGTTTAACCAATTAGGTATCCACCTAATGGTAGTTCTGTCAAGCCCACATTTCTCCAGCTTACTTATCAGAATGTCATATGGGACTGTGTCAAAAGCCTTGCTGAAGTCCAAGTATATGATGTCCACCGCATTCCCCCATCCACCAAATCATTTACCTTGTCAAATCAAGCTGTTTCGGCATGATTCATTCTTGGTAAATCCACGCTGGCTGCTAGTTATTACCCCTTCATCCTCCAGGTATTCACAAATTGAATGTTTTATATATTGCTGTAGTAGCTGCCCAGGTATCTAAGGGCTTGTCTATACTTACTGCGCTGGTTCGGCGGCAGGCAATCGAACTTCTGGGTTCGATTTATCGCGTCTTGTCTGGACGCGATAAATCGAACCCAGAAGTGCTCGCCGTCGACTCCGGTAATCCTGCTCGGTGCGAGGAGTACGCGGAGTCGACGGGGAGCCTGCCTGCCGCGTCTGCACCGCGGTAAGTTCGAACTAAGGTACGTCGACTTCAGCTACGTTATTCACGTAGCTGAAGTTGCATACCTTAGTTCGAATTGGGGGGTTAGTGTAGACCAGGCCTAAATCAGGCTGACTGGTCTATAGTTCCCTGGCTCCTCTTTTATTCCCTTTAAAAAGATGGGCACTATGTTAGCCCTTCTCCAGTCTTCCTGGACCTCTCCTGTCATCCATGAGTTTGTAAATATTATTGCCAGTGGCTCCAAGATTTCTTCAGCTAATTTCATCAGTACCCTTGGGTGAATAGCATCCAGTTGCACTGATTTGCATTCTTTCAAATTGGTCAGACAATCTCTGATGTGTTCTTTACTTATTCTGATCTGTGTTCCTTCCCCTTTATTGTCTATGGCAGGGGTCGGCAACCTTTCAGAAGTGGTGTGCCGAGTCTTCATTTATTCACTCTAATTTAAGGTTTCGCGTGCCAGGAATACATTTTAACGTTTTTAGAAGGTCTCTTTCTATAAGTCTATAATATATAGCTAAACTATTGTTGTATGTAAAGTAAAAAAGGTTTTTAAAATGTTTAAGAAGCTTCATTTAAAATTAAATTAAAATGCAGAGCCCTCCGGACTGGTGGCCAGGACCCGGGCAGTGTGAGTGCCACTGAAAATCAGGTCGCGTGCCGCCTTCGGCACGCGTGCCATAGGTTGCCTACCCCGGGGCTATGGTAACTATGCTAGTCATCTGGTCACATGTTATTTTTTGTAAGAAGATTGAAGTAAAGTAGGCATTGAGCAGCTCCGCCTTCCTATCATCTTCTGTTACCAGCTCACCTTCTTCATTGAGCAGCAAACCCACACTGTCCTTGATTTTTCTTTTTTTATCTGACATATTTGAAGAACTCCTGCTTGTTGTCTCTAACATTTCTTGCCAGCTGTAACTCATTCTTTGCCTTGGCTTTCCCGATTTTGTCCCTACATGCTGATGCTATTCCCATGTAGACGTCCTTACTGACATGCCCCTCCTTCCATTACCTGTATGTATCCCTTTGGGTTTTAGATATCTAAAAAGCTCATTGTGCAGCTGCATCGGCCTCCTGTGGCTCTTCTTATCTTTTCTCTGTGTCAGAATAGCTTGATGTTGAACTTCTAGTATTACATCTTTTAAGAACTGCCAGCCTCCTTCAGTTCCTTTTCTTCCTAATTGTTCTTTCCATGGGACCTTGCCTACTATTTCTTTGAGGGCAGGTCTACGCTACCACTTAAGTCGATGTAACTTACGTCACTCAAAGGCGTGAAAAAGCTACCCCTCTGAGTGACGCAAGTTACATTGACCTAAAGAAGTGGTTCTCAAAGTTTAGCAACCCAAGGAACCCCATTTCAATTTAAATTTTTTTGTGGACCTCCAAGCCTCTCACTCAGCCCCAGGCCCCGCCCCTGCCCCAGCCCTACTCCTCCTCTTCCCCTCCTCTTTCGGCCCCCTCCCCCAAGCACGTCCTGTCCCCGCTCCTCCCTCTCCCTCTCAGTGCCTTCTGCTGGGAGAGAGGGAAAGGAGTTGATCAGCAGGGCCAGCGGCCCCGGACATGACTCGCGGACATCCTGGAGTACCCTCACAGACCCCCAAGGGTCCGCAGACCCCAGTTTGAGAAACCTCGCACTAAAGCATTGGTTCAGTAGATTGTTTCCACCATTTTCTGACCGACTTGTACCTGTCTGAACATGGGCCAAGAACTTCCATGAGAATTGCATTCACTTACATCATGACTTTGATTTCAAGTGTGGAATACTATTCTCAGTTTCCCTAGAATAAAAATCTAAGGAGGCTGGGTTCAAATCTAGGATGTTTTTGCCTTGAATCAGTCCCTTAAAATAAAACAGCAAACAGCAAATGACCAGAAGTGGAATATTTATAGATAATGGACAGGATCTGGGAAACATGGCAACTTTTCAGAGATTGTGCTGGAATGAGAGTGATAAGATTTATTGAGCTGCAAATATGCATGAAGAATTAGATAAATCTAGAAACAAAGGTACAGAACAGGTCTGAATTAGCAGTAATTTGGAGCAGAAACTAATCTTTGATTGTTACCATTAAACAAGCACTGGGTGAATGACAAGAATCCGTTTAGCCTTTCTGAATTATTACCCACAAAGTCAATAGGTGTTTATCATCAGAGCGAAAGCAGGTTCCTTATCAGTCCCCTTTCTCAGCTCCTAATGGAGCCGGCTGTTTATTTTGGAAAATGGTGCAGTTCACGGTGCATAGCAAACCGTCACCCTGAGTCCCAGAAACACAGATCATGTGCTCTCTTGTTCAATTAGGAGTCAAGTTTGCTTAGACATGATGCAAAGGTTTCACCTTTAGCCTCAAATATGGAAAATCAGAAGGTGATAAATCACAACTCACCTGCTCCAACTTTCATGGAAGAACACTTGACAATGCAAGAGGCTTTGTGGATTCTTTTTTGATCAGGGAGAACAAAATATGTATGAAGGCTGCAGGTACAGCACATGAAAAGATAAGCCACAGATTAGAAAGGACTTCTCTCTCTAACTAACTACCATATACTGGGACGACTTCAAAAGTGATATGCAATTTACACCCTATTACAGTAACTTAGACTTCCTACGAATCAGACCCCCTTACATTACTTCCTCTCAGCCCAGCCTTCCAGAGGAAGGCTCATCCAGTGGTTAGGGTGCTAGCTTGGGATTCAGGCCACCACCATTCAATTCCCTGCTCCACCACAGACTTCCTGCCCCACTTCATGCATAACTCGTGGGGCTTCTCTCCACAGCAACAGATTAGTTCCAGCTAGCTTGTGTAAGAGTGATAACCCTGGAGCTAATCAGAGAGTTTTGAATAGCAACACAAAGTGACTGGACTAGCATCTGGTGAATCGTGCTAATTTGAGCAACTGCATTATTAGTTTGAGCATTGGCAGCACTTGAGCTTCAGCCCTCTCCATCCCCACTGGCCAGCTAGCTGGCGGTTAAAGCACCATTTAAGCTCGGGATTTTTGTGTGTGGCTGGGAGCTGGGTGAGGAACAACAGTTGAGTGATACCTCAAGCTAACACTGTAGTGAACCAAATCCTTAATCGCTCGGTGCCTCAATTCTTCATCTGCAAAACTGGGACGGCAGTGCTAATTTACCTCACAGAAGTGTTATGAGGATAAACACATTAATGATTTTGAGGTACTGAGATACTAGATTGCTGGAGAACCATAGAAGTACCTAAAATCTAGAATAAACTCAGTTAATCTTCATACAGTGCTAGAAAAAAAGTATGTCATGGTGGAAGTGTGTGTCCGAAATGCATTCAGAAACCAGGAATGTTTCTTTAATGGTTTTTTTTTTGGAAAAAATGGATTCAAAATCCAGTATCATGAAGAAAGTTACATTAATTGTGTTGTGGGGGACTTTTGTACTCAGAAACTAAGAAAAATTCTTTAATGTTTTAGGCCAAAAAAACTTTATTTAACTAGTCTTCTTCTGGAAGGATGGGCCAAGAGGAAGGAATGTAAGGTGGTCTGATTAGTAGGAAGTCTAAGTTATTGTAAGTGTATGTATACTGCGTATCACTTTTGAAGTTGTCCCAATATATGGTAAGTAATTATTTCTAATCTTACTCCCCTAGACAGATTGCACAGTTTATATAAATTAGTTGTTTTAATAATATTACTGATTTTATCCCTGGCAAATACAGTATGACAGATAAGACTGTAACATTATAGTTCTTATATAAATAAAAGACAAAGACCTAAGCAGAAACTTGGTTTATACAATTGACATATGGATGATATTTAATTTCTGTAATTAGAACAAGTTCAAAACACCAGATCCAGTAACAGAAAAGTATGTAGGGCAATATCACTTTTAATTGCATTAATGAGAAACTCAGTGAAAAACACCAGCTTTATCTCTCACAGCCTGCCCGTGCATACAAGCTCATGTGTGCACTCATTCACGCATATGCACACACATTTACAAACACATTTTTTAAAACTACAGCTATTTCAAACTTTCTATTGAAACTCAAACCCAGGGTCTCTGTGTCACTTCCTATGCAAGCCTACTTTTCTCAGTAATGCCTTTTTTTACATTATGAATAAACATATTGAAAACAATAAAAGAACACATGCTAATTAGCTTAGTGGAGTTCATCTCAACACCAACGTAGGCTCTGGCAAGAACAGGCTTTCAACACCCCACTGCAGGGACTTCCTTGTTGTTACAAGTTAATCAGAGCTTCAGCTCCGAACAAGGGACAGAGTCTTATGATGCCTCGGTAGACCAAGTTCTTCCAATCCTCTTCTAGGATTGGGGCCCTCTGTGGACCAGAGGGTCTGTCCTGTCCTGTCCATTTGCCAGACCAGGAAGAAGGCCCTAAGTCTGCCTTAACTCAGTGTTTTTTATATAAAAGTCCTCTCTATGGCCTGGTCTACACTACGACTTTAATTCGGATTTAGCTGCGTTAATCCGAATTAACCCTTCACCCGTCCACACTACAGAGCCAGTTAATTCGAATTAAAGGGCACTTAAAATCGATTTCTGTACTCCACCTCGACGAGCGGAGTAGCGCCAAAATCGATTTTGTTAATTCGAATTAGGGTTAGTGTGGCCGCACACCACCGAATTAATGTGGTTAAATTAATGGGGTAGTGTGGCCGCACACCACCGAATTAATGTGGTTAAAAACCGAATTAATGTGCTTAGTGTGGCCGCGCACAATCGAATTTATACAACCTGTTTCCCAAATTCGAATTATCTAAATTCGGATTAATCCCGTAGTGTAGACATACTCTATCAGAGGGTCTATGGAGAATCCAGCTTGAACTAGCAGATGCATATCTCCCTTGGGAGGGAGGGGATTTCAAATGCTGAAAACTGAGAACGTTCTTTAGAATCCCCCCTCCCTACTAGAGAAGGTACATACGATGCCATACACAATATCATTTTTAATACAATGTACCCAAAAGGTATTAATCCTAATTCAATAAGGTTTAACTTAATTCACTAATACTTATCTTAATTCCATAAGGTTTGTTCAGGATATTACAGGATATTGTCAGTCTTACACAATATACAAACTCCCAGCACCGTTCTGAGTCGGTTCTCCAAAACCACAACATCTTAAATGAGGTTTGATTTGAATTTAATTCAAAATAAAATGGCCACTTTGATTCTTCCTTCTTGTCTTTTCAGGAGGACATCACAGGTGAGGATTTGGGCAAATACACAAGAGAGTAAGGAAATGTGCATTGCCACTGTCTGTCCTCTGTGGGTGAAAATCCTGGCTCCATTTGAAGTCAGTGGCAAAACTCCTTCTGACTTCATTGGAGTCAGGATTTCACCCTTCTATTCAATAGATAAACAGATGTCAGTCTCCAATGCTTTCAGTGTAATATATTTAACAAACATTACATTTACTTGGAGAAGAAATAACTGTATTATACATCAGACATCTTTTGTGAAGCTAACTGTTGCTAATGGAGAAGGGAACAAATTGGTTAACTAAAGAAGTACCAATGGTGTGGCATGATTTATAAGGACAGAATTCTCCCCTGGGATGTGCCACACACATTCTGTCCCCATGTAGTTTTTCTCATTGACGCTAATGGGAATTGTGCAAAAGGAAACAAATATAGTAACAACTCATGTGGTGGACCAGACCAAAGAGTCAATCCTAAATGCTGAACATATTAATTGTCCTTGAATGCAAACTTTGTCACATATAGGATTAAAAAAAATACTAAGATAAAACATGGATTCTCAACCATGTGACTTAGGAGGTCAATAAAACCACATCCAGTACTGAAAACAAATCAAGCTCAATATAAGGGAGATTTTTTTTTCTGGAAATTGACTTTTTCAGAGATTTCTAATTACCTGAATTCACATGAACCCAGAACGCAAAGAAAAAATTGTCCAGATTTCTGAATTTCTCCTAGTTTTGACATCAAGCCCTATGCTGACATGGGTTCCCTTGAAATGAGACCCAGATTCTTCAGAAAGTTTTGTGACCTTTACTACAATCCTGGGAGTTTGCATCAAAACTCCCAAATCAAGTGAATTTTGCATGGCGTTGGGTAGATCTGGTTGAATGATTACTTTCAAAAAAGATTAACTGAAGCCACTGCTTTGTTAGTGAATCATAAGTAAGGCTTCATGTCTGTCACGGCGGTCACAGAAGACACTTTCAATATTCACAAATACAAAGAAGTTTTCAGAATATTGACATAAATAGGACTTAGTGAATAATATGGCCTTGAACTATTTAAAAAAAAGTTGAGAGGGTTTTATTTCCCTCATGTTTGCTGTAGCTACTTATTTCTTGCAGCTCTAGTTTGAAACCACTTCTGTAAATACTCCTTGGGCCAACCTCTCTATTGGTGTAATTCTATTGATTCCAATGGAGTTCGTGCCAACGGAGAATTTGATCCATTATCTTTTGGTCTGTTAAGCTATCATAAACAACTTAATTAAATAATGGATGCAGTATGTTATCATATGGTAAAGGGGAAAAAGAAACCTCTGGAATTAATTGAAGCAAAGAAACAAACAAACTCATGTAATATAGGTTTTTACTCATCTGTTGCATAGTCTTAACAATAAATAATACTGAATGTTTTGAAATTTAAACCCAGACACACACACAGAGAGAGACACACACACAATGCACAATCAGTAAATTGAAAAAGAAGAGAGCTAATTTACTGGAAGCTATCTTTCTTTCTTTCTTTCTTGCTAAGTGCAGTGCTGCACTCATCTTCCTGGGCGCATTCGGAGAGCTAGGAAAGAATAGCTTTTGCACTGAATGATAGCCAGACATTATTTACTTCATTTGGACAGAGGAAAGACATTAGACTGTACTCAACAGATTCATTCTCCTTCCTACACATGTACTTACACCTACACAGTCATTTAATGAAGGGATTCTGGGCACTTGGAAAGGAAAAAAGCTAGAAGTGAGAGTGAAGAGTCATTTTTGAAGCTTTGCCCAGTTTTTCCCTTTGAAAACAGAGAGCAGGATATCTGTATTTGAATAGTTGTAATGACTGAGGCTCTTATTTATTCTCTTCATTAAGGACTTTGTTCAGCAGGGTATTTAAGTATGTGGGTACCTAACTTTAAGAACATGAGCAATCACACTGATTTCCATGGCTTTACTCACATGCTTCAAGTCCGGCACATGTTTCAGTGCCCTATTGAATTGGAATATGAAGGGCCAAATGCTGACGTCATTGCAGCCAATGGCAAAACTCCCAAGGACATCAATGGGACCCAGATTTGCTTCAGTTAATTCCATGGGGTATTTTTTTCTCCAAAGGACCCTATGTAGTTGCCCAATTCTGTGGCATATAAAACCCGGATGTACGTAGCTGGCTATGTACCGGGCTGCCTTGTACAGCAGATTGGTGGATGAACAGCTCTAGAGCCAGATTCTCATTTATGCTAAGGTCCCTTTTTATAGCCCTGGCTGGGGGTATAATTTATTGTAATTTACTGCCATTCCAAAGCCTCTTTACAGTGGTTTAAAGGGACCTAAGTGTAAAGGACAATCAGGCCACCAGTGTAGGAGGGGAGGGACTCAAAGTTTCATTTGTAAATGTAGTTCCTGCTCCATTAGGAAATCGAGGCCCAGCACCTCAAAGGTATTTAGGTGCCTAAATTCAGTTGATTTCATGATGAACCTTTGAGGTTCTTTGCCCTAGTTCCTACCCTCACTCTGTCACTCTACTGTCCCACAGGATCCTATCCCACAGGATCTGCGCAGGGACTGAGGATTCTGCCAGCAGCTGGGCTGTGGTAATTGCCTTACATATCTGCACCAAAGGGAAGCTGATGGATCAGGGACTGGGGTGGTCTGTTTTGTTAAAGGGAAAAACAACAACCCTAAAAGCCCTAAAACATAATTGAATCTAAACAAGCTTTGTAGGCAGAAGATAGTGTTTGGGGACCGTCTGCCCCCACCAGTGGTCACGGGGGCACAAACTGCTGTGCTGAGTGGGTTTTCCCTTCTTGCTGCCCACTATTGTCACTGTGAATGTAGAAAGATGCAGTTCCTTGTCTCTACCCTGGCTGAGCTGTTAGAAAAGAAGGGGTCTCTTTGGGCCACGCAGCCTCTTTAAGGAACACTCTCAGTTAACTGCCCCGCTCTAGGGGACACCTGGATAATTCTCAGTGCTTGCCACGGCATCTCTTAGAGCCCATTTGTCATACAGTCTATGGCAGGTACGCAGCGTCAATGCTGAGAAGTTTCAGAGTAGAAGCCGTGTTAGTCTGTATCCACAAAAAGAACAGGAGTACGTGTGGCACCTTAGAGACTAACAAATTTATTTGAGCATAAGCTTTTGTGGGCTACAGCCCACTTCATCGGATGCATAGAATGGAACATATAGTAAGGAGATATATATACATACAGAGAACATGAAAAGGTGGGAGTTGTCCTACCAACTCTAAGATGCTGAGAAGGCCACTTAATGACCTGCTCCTGGGTTTCTCTAGGTTCTGCAGCCATGCAGGTATCTTTAGGGCACAATGTTCACTAATCTGGATTATTTATTCCACATGTAAAACAGGGCATAAACAAGTGGAGAATGAAGCCTTCATTTTGTAGCAAAACTTTTATTCATTGTTTGAGTATCTTTATTGTCACAGTGAGTGATAAAATCTTCTCCCTAGTAGGCCACTGCTGTGTCTGCCCTTTGTTTTGATTCCCACCTTTACCTTTCACTGTTTCTCTCACTCTTCTCTGTTTTTGGATATGTCTACACTGCAAGTGAAAGTGTGATTGTAGCATGAGTAGGCATGCTTGTGTTAGCTTTAATCTAGCTACCACAGAAACAATAGTGTAGACATGGCAGTAGAGGCTTTCAACAGAAGTAAATACACACGATCCCCAGTGGGTTTGTAGAGAGCAGAGGTAGCCAGCAAAGCACTTACCCAAAGTCCCTGGTGGGTTTGCACTTGGGTTGCTGGCCTGTGTCACCCCTCTACATTACCATTGTTACCCGGGCTAGCTACATGAAAGCTATGTCCAGGGGCGGCTCTATGTTTTTTGCCACCCCAAGCACGGCAGGCAGGCAGGCGGCTTTTGACAGCGCGCCTGTGGGCGGTCCGCTGGTAACGCGGATTCGGCGGCACGCCTGCGGGAGCTCCGCCGGTGCCGCGCCATCAGTGTCCTGGCCACCAAATTGCCACCGAAACCACGGGGCCGGCGGACCTCCTGCAGGCGCGCTGCCAAAACCGCCTGCCTGCCGCCCTCACAGTGTCTGGCAGGCTGCCCCCCGCGGCTTGCCGCCCCAGGCACGTGCTTACTGTGCTGGTGCCTGGAGCCGCCCCTGGCTATGCCAACCCCCACTGTAATCACACCTTGCAGTGTAGATATACCATCCTACGTGTCTCCTCCAAGTTTCTTTCCCTGCAGCTATGCCCTATTCTTGCCCCTCTGAAGGATTTGACTCCATCACCCTTTTGCATTTTGTCTGCTAAATTGATCAGAAATAGACAGTTAATATTAACACTGAAGTTTCAACTTTAGAGTTGAGATCGATACAGGGCAGGGGAGTTCACCCCTCTGAGTCATTATTTCATACACTTGGCAGAGTCAGGCAGACATCATCATGTCTCAGTTCATGTTTGCAGGGTTATCTCTGCAGCTAGAAACATTGGGGTTTTTTTTACATGAAAGCTTAGATTCTGGCCAGCAAGAGTATGTCTTGTGGGCCACATCACGTGGGCTGGATTCAGATCACTGGCTGTAATATTTGACATTCCTGATTTAGAAAAAAATGATAGAGTACTTGAAAGGCAACAGAAATTATCTAAAAAGTCTTAATCACAGATGATTTAGGGCTACATTTTCAAAATCCCATCCTCCTTTGTTGGGTACAAGTTACCCCTGCTTTTTTGTGTGCCAATAAGTGAATTACAGCAGAGATGCTCTGCACAAACCCTTCTTAGCTTATGTGATTTGAGAGTATCAACCACATTTTCTGGCATGGCTGTTAATTCTATTTATAAGTAATGGGCAACACACATTCAGTTCCAACAGAATCTAAGTTTGAATACTTTTCTGAAACTTTTCTAGTAATGCTCAGCCCTCTGCAGTCTCTTTGCCTTGGAGAAATAGAAATATCCACCTCTCACACACCTTAGGTTTAGTTTTTCAGTTTCCATTAGGAAACTATTGAGGCAGAATACAGAATGAAAAGAGAAAGGATGTGAGAAAGTAACATAACATAAATGGTTCCTGCTGCAGTGACTCAGACATCAGCATTGACTGGGGGACTTTGTCATCCTCCTGCATGCTTCAAATTCTGTTGTTGTGCTTTATAGATGGATCAATCCCTCTGCGTTCGAAACACTGTTGAAATAAGATCATCAGTGTAATAAATGCTAGCACTAATCCATACACCATTGCCACAGTATTTTGTTCTGGATCTACCACTTCCTGCAGATGGGACCATACTATCACCACAACTTCTTTTCTCTCATGACAATTGGGTGATTATGTGGCATATTTGCTGAAAAATATGTCTGAGGTAGTGTTGATAATTGAGAAGGCAAGTGGTCTAATCCAGTTGATGGGCAACTAATAATTGATGGTAAAGATGAAAATGTTATTTAGCCATTACTCAAATGCTTTTCATAGTCCATTCCACTAAGGCTAGGTCTACACTACCCGCCTGAATCGGCGGGTAGAAATCGATCTCTCGGGGATCGAATTATAGCGTCTTGTGGGGACGCGACAATTGATCCCCGAATTGACGCTTCTACTCCACCAGCGGAGGTAGGAGTAAGCGCCGTCGACAGGGGAGCCGCGGAGGTCGATTTGCCGCCGTCCTCACAGCGGGGTAAGTCGGCTCCGATACATCGAATTCAGCTACGCTATTCACGTAGCTGAATTTGCATATCTTAAATCGACCCCCCCCCCCGTAATGAGGACGTAGCCTAAGAGTTGCTACAAGGCTGGCTTTTGGCAATCTATAGGAGCACATTTCATAGCCAGTCAGTGTATTATTATACTGCATAAGGTACTGTGACTGAATTGTTACTATGCAGCCCCACTCAGGCATGTCTACCCTGCAATGGAGCTTTGATTGCTGCACATAGAGATGTAGCCAAGTTAGCTTCAATCTAGCTGGCACCTTCAGAGCAGGCTGTACAAGCCCACCATGACTCTGGGTACTTACTTGGGTGGCTAGACCATGCTGAAACCATTGCTGCTGTGACTTCACTGCTATTGGTACTCACGCTAACAAAATCAAAGCTACCTTGGGTATGTCAACACATGCTGCAATCACACTGCTGCATGACTGCAGTGTAGACATATCTTCAGAACCACTTTGTCTAACTCTCGCCACTAACTACAGGTATTTACTTTCATTTATAGTCAGTGGGTGGTTACAGTGATTGATGGATGTGGGGGTATCGCTGTTAGTCCTCACCTCCCTGCCAGAGAGAGAAGGTGATTAAACGTATTGAGAGGTCAGGTCCAGAGGAACATGTTCAGTTTTTATTCAGCAAACCACTTACTGAAGTCGATAGAAATTTTGTCGGCTGAAGTACTGTGTAAAACCTGTGTAAGGAATTTAGCTCAGGAGATTAGAACCTACCCAGAGAGACTTTAGACTTCACGGAGTAATGACTCTGGAAAAAAAAAATCTAACAGGCAATCAGGAGGTAATTTCTAACACCTTGGCAACCTACTGTTTATGTTTAATTGAGAGGGATAAGAATCAATCAATCAATGTTACCTTTCATACTGTTTATCATCTCTTACACTCTTGGTCATTCCCAGTTTAATATACAAACCTCTTAATATTATTCAGTTTTAATGGGGTGTTTTCCAGGCTGGGTATCTTTGATTGGAATTCTGGTAGTTTCCAATTGCACAGCTGTGGAAACATAAATAATATTACTGATTAGCTAAGAAATTTTGTTCTCCAGATTGTTAAATTTACTCCATCTGTGTTAGTTTTTAAACCTAGGTCAAAGACCTGTCTTCTTTTAAATCAAGTGTTTGTATTAGGTTAGGGTTTTTTGTTGTTGTTATTTAATTAGAAATGGCTTTATGATTTCTTCCTTCGAAATGTTCTGAGATAGTTGCCACGCAAGGTGGAACTGTATACAAATAAAAAAAATTGACTGATTTATTGATTAACTTATTGATTACATGGTAGGTATTGCAGAAGGCTGTGAGTTCCAACTTGATCAAAGAATAAACAGCTATGCATATAAGCCAATCACTGTGGCAAAATAAATATTTGAATATAATAAAAGCGCCTTTTATACATGTGAAACAAAAATACTAATCAGGTGAAGAAAATAAATTGCATGTTGATAGCCACCAAATGCTTGGAAATACACGTAACTAACTGGTGCACAAAAAACGTCACGTACACTGTGAATAGCAATACAGTACAGCACACGTTTGTATATGGAGAAGTTCCTGATTCTAGCATGGGTAACTAGCTCCCTGATAGCTTGTCTCTGCTGAGCCCAGCAGAAGTCAGACAGAGGAGAGGATTTGGCCCTAAATATCTATTTAGGGTAGTAAAAATGGCTTTCAGGTTAAGACACAAGCATAGAAGTCAAGAGACATGGGTTCTATTGCCAGCTTTGTCATTGAATTCCTTACATAATTTAATTCCTCTGTAAAATGGACTTTCCCATTTGAAAAGCTAAACTGAAACACATTGTGAGACTCTCAGGCTGCATCTATACTATAAAAAATGATAAGTAAAAAATGTCAACCATTTCTACTCAGACCCTGGGCTAACGGAGATGAGAGAAATTATAGAACCTATGTCTTCACCCATTCACTATCCTACAGTGCCCTTCCTCTGTCAAACATGCTGACACCTCCCTTGGCTAACACCCTCTCCAAACCAACACCCAAATACAAGAAGTTCAGCCCTCAGTTGTCCTCACATATCCCTTACACAGACAGGACAACCAAACGCCTCAGAAAGTGGTCTGTAGTGGTCTGGAAGTGCTTCATTAAGGGGAGCGGGATAGCTCAGTGGTTTGAGCATTGGCCTGCTAAACCCAGTGTTATAAGTTCAATCCTTAAGGGGGCCACTTAGGGATCCGGGAAAAGATCAGTATTTGGTCCTGCTAGTGCAGGCAGGGGGCTGGACTCAATGACCTTTCATGGTCCCTTCCAGTTCTAGGAGATAAGATGTTTAGTTTATATTTGTTATTTATTTTTTAAGAGCTCGTACTCCTCACCTCTCTCCAGTCGGCAAGCTCTGTTGGAAAGGTACCCCCAGTGGTGGCAGGAAGCTGGCCCCATGCTAACCATGCTCCAGCACTGGGCCATGAATAGTATATATATATATATATATATATATATATGGTTATATGGTGGTGGATTAAAAGAGGGAGGAATTAATTCCAAGGTTTGGTGGGGAAGGAGGAAAATATTTTGTGAATTCCGGTGGCACTTGTCAGCTCCCATCCACAAAACAATCCATACAATTAAAAAAAAAAAATTTTTTTTGACATTTTCAAAATGAAATGTTCAAAATTTGATTTGAAATTACTTTTTGTTTTGAAATTTGATTTGATTTGTTTTTTTTAATTGAAATGTCAAAACAAACAACAAGGCCCTCAAAAAAGGCAAACATTGAAACAAAACATTTAGTTTGACCCCAAATGATTTTTTTTTCAACTTTTCAAGTTTGCCAAAAAATTCTAAAATTTCTGGTCAACCTGAAATATTTTTGTTATTTTATTTTTCAGAAGTGCTAGTGAACCAAACAATCAGTTATTCACATGGCTTTACTGGCAGGTTTAAAGTTTGAAAGAATGGAGGCTATTTCTCCAATACACGGCTTTTCTTGTGCTTGTCTAAGTTGCCTAAGTCAAGGCAAAAGACTAATTGAATTTTTCACTAAATGTGCCATCCTCTTCATATCATGGAACAGACACAACACTGACCTCTTTTCATACTGTAGTGTCATTTTGTTTCTGATAGTTTGAATGTGCATTCTTGATACCAGGAAAGTAGCATAACTAATGGCTAATCTTTGCAAATAATCCTCATGAATCCTCCCTAGGATTTCAGAATCAAATTATTTTCATTCTGAGACATTTTGTCTTTGCGATCTTATTTAATTAAAGTTTCAGCTCAGTGCAAATTGAGAACAGAGAAAAAAATATCCAGCCAATACTTCTTTGCAAAGTCACAAACCCCAAAAAGTCTGATCCACTTTAATGTCGCTCAAATATATTAAATCTAAACCCGGCCCATTCTTCCTCAGAGCTTTCACAAAGTTTCTCAAGAATATTAAGTTCAAAGCCAACAACAACCTTTACTTTATAATGGAACTTCCCTTAGTGCTTCTAAGTATATTCCATTCCCATAAAATAAAATATACACTGCATGTTATAATTTTGTGAAAAGGCTGAAATGAAATGTTCTTATTTTTATGGACTTTTTGTGGGGCAGAGGAGTGTGACCGAAACAATTTGGCCAATTTGACACATATTTACAAAAAGTGGTGGCAGGTTTTCCAGAGCTTTTTGGATGGACGCATATTTGTTATTCTAGTAATTGGAATAAATTGAGTAAAAAAAACATTCAATCAATCTGCTTAAAAATGAGCACATGCTTAATAACCAAGTGGACTTAAGCACATGCTTAAGTACTTTGATAAATAGGAACCACACTTCATGCTCAGCTGATGTAAGATTGTTCCTGACATGTTATTACTGTGCCCGTTGCACATTCAAGTTTTAAATTTCCCAAGTGATGTGGCTTCCACCACTGTCCTTGAGTGACACTTCTACAGTCAAATAGATCTCACTCCTGGGAATGGCTTCCTCATATTTAACTTATATTGACTTTTGCTCAGTTTCATTACCGTTGGACCACCCTAAATAGTTCCCTCTTCCCTTGTTGATACTCATCAAGTGCCTATACAATGCACTTGTTTATTTTAAAAGAACTTTTGTTGCTACATGGAAAAATAAATCTCAAATTAGGCCTACTGTCCTTCTCGTCATTCATTTGGCCTTTTTGCATGAACAAAGCTGTGCTTCCTTCCCCTGGAAATGAATAGCCAGTCCATGCTTTACCATGACAACCCAACATTGGTTGTTGACAGCAAGGCAGCTGGTAATAAAAATCAAACATTGTGTGCGTCACGCTGCCTTTTGCTGTTAATATCATGGAAATAACTCAAAGGCAACAAGTATTTGCACATAATAAAATGGAGTTAAATTTAAAAACACGTAAAATCTGAACAGCTGATTTCCTTCTTAGGTGAATTGTTTTGGTTAATTCCATAAAATATTTCCCAGAAGACTATTCATTTTCTCTGAATTTAGCTGTAAAAGAAGTATATTTTGATGTTTATTATGTATAAATGTACTTGGCAAGGGGTAGGTGAATAAAGTGTTTTAAAGTAAGGAGAAACTCCTCCCAGGAAGCATATTGAAATGTAATGTTCTTGTCTTGAAGTTCTCCTGACTGATTCATTTAAGGCTCACAAGAAGCTTCCATTCCAACTGAAGTTTAAATGACGTACTAAAGAATTGAGGGGCTGAGGGGGATGTGTTCCCACAATAATTTCTAGTATGGGAGAAATGAGATGGAGAAGGTAAAGAGATGGTAAAGAAAGACTGTGAGATGGGGAGGGAAAGAAGAAAAAAGATGATAAAAAATAAAATAAACGTGGCAGTGAAAGTGAAGATATCAGCATCTAGCCCCACATCTACCAAAGGACTTAGGCCCCTAACTCCCACCTTAGACACCTAAGTCCAACTTTTAGGAAGCACTGAGATCCTCAAAACCTACCACTGAACTCTCGAGGTGCCTAAAATCCTATGATGCCTAATTTTTTGCTCTAAAAGTCCCCTAGACCCCTATGTTTCTGCTGCTGGATATGCTCAAAATGCCTCAGGGTAGGTGCCCAGGTGCCTGTCTCATAACTAAGTCCCAGAACAATCCTCAAGTCAGATAAAGATAGACAGGTCAATGCCTATGTTACCTGTGAGTCTTGATCCGGTAGGTGTTCTCAAAGCATGCCTCTTAGTCCACACAAAAAGCTGTGGGGGAGGAGGAGGCCTCCCTTACATATTTTAGCCCAGTGATTTGGGCACTGATCTGCTATATAAGAGGCCCCAAATCATAGAATCATAGAATATCAGGGTTGGAAGGGACCTCAGGAGGTCATCTAGTCCAAATCAATTCCCCCCTCTGCCTGATGAGAAGAAAGGATTTGAACACAGGTTTCCCACCTCTCAGGTGAGTGCACTTGAAATGCCTAAATCCCTTTGGGACTATATGGCCCACTGTAGACACAAATTTGGATCCAAACATCAACAGTCCTGAGCACCCACAGTATAGTAGCAATTAACCATAGCTATGAATGTTCAGCACCACTGAAAATCAGGCCTAGGTAACACAGGTCACAGGTAACAATGGCTGAGGCCTATTATATTTTCTTGTCTTGGCCACACACAGATTTACATAAACAGAGAAACCTTGAGTAGAAGTAGGGAGTTATTTTACCTCTGTCTTTGGCACTGGTTCAGTTCTGGTGTCCACAATTCATGAAGGATGTGGATAAATTGAAGAGGGAACAGAGAAGAGCCACAAGAATGATTAAAGATTTGGAAAACATGCTTTATAATGATAGACTCGAGGAGATCAATGCATTTACCTTAACAAAGAGAAGGATAAGGGATGACTTGATCACAGTCTATAAGTATCTATATGGGAATCAGACATTTGATAATAGAGGGCTATTCAGTCTAGAATAGAATGCTATAACAAGATCCAGTTGCTGGAAGTTGAAGCTAGACAAATTCAGATTAGAAATAAGGCACACATTTTTAAGGGTAATTAACTATTGGAACAACTTACTGAGGATTGTGGATTCTCCATTGCTGGAAGTTTATAGATCAAGACAGGATATTTTTCTAAAAGAAAAGCTTTAGTTTAACATAATTAATTCAGAGAAGTCCTATGGCCTGTGTTATGCAGGAGGTTAGATTAGAGGGTCACAATGGTCCCTTCTGGCTTTATAATTTATGAATGTATTAAACAAAATAAAATGTAATAATAACACTACTATATATTTAATATATTTAATGATTTAAAGTGCTTTACAAGTAGGAATGATTTAAAATCAATGCGGTCTTGGACACCTAAAGTCATGCAACAAAATCTATCTGGAGTTGGTGAACCAGTGGTGTGGGTGGCTTAGCAATTCTGAAAATCAGGCCACTTCTTTAAGTTATTAAATGCAGATTAACGTTTGAAATCTTCAAGGCAGCTTAGGGGATTTAGACACATATCCTCCTTTAACTTTAAAGGAAGATATATGTCTCAGTCCACTGTATTGTTTGAAGAATCTCAGTCTAGGTGTCTAACTTTAAACAATTTAGAAAATTTCATACTAAGCGACATGTCGAGTCTGTGGTGAAAACTGATGTTATAGTCCTGACTGCCAGTCTAGTGTCTTACCCACAAGAATGTCATTGCTACCCTTCTCTTCATTTTAAGTTAGGGATGAGATCATTCCATATATCTATGTCCTTCATTTTCCAAATCCAATAATTTAGTGTGAAGGACTTCAAAGCAAAAAATAAATGCAGTTGTGCCACACAGAACTAATCATGTCAATTGGAAAATAACTGTTAACTGCCTCATTACCACTTAATGTGTCGGGTAGCTCTGAATGCACCTGGAAGGTAATAAAGAGGTGTCAGTATTATTCATATCTTTTAATTGCTTCCATTAACATTTTTTCTATCCTGTGGGCAAAATAGTGCCACTTCACTGATTATACCGTGGATACTGGAGACATAGCAGTACAGAATCAAATATAATCCCAACCACCCGTTGCCATTTTATAGCTATAAGCAACACTACAACTTGGCAATAAAACCTATTTACTGTTAAAATTAAAATTGCTTTTAACCGTTTTATAGCATGCGGACTATTAAAATAACTATATCAGGCTGCAGCTGTTCTTTCAACATTTGTGGAACAGCAAAGAAGAAAAGAAAGACTTAGACGGGAGTAAGCAGTAAAACCAAAGAACACATTCCCTCAAGAGGTGGAGTAGGAGTACCGAGAAAGGTGCGGGTTCCCTAAAAGGGACAGTTACTGTAAAAGTAAAAGGTATTTCATTATTTAGCCCCTTGCACATATGTATTTTACATCTATGCAAATCAATCCTGCAGGTCTGAAAAGCCTCCATCTTTATTCTTTTGCACCACTTAAAATATTGCTCCCCGAGATCGGTTCGTTGCAGAAAATATCGGAATGAGTCTTCAGAGCTGACTTGGTATTGTGCTGGCTGCCCTGAAACAAAGACGCTGTGTCGTTGTGTAACCAATGGGCGAGTGTGTGGTGGCCCTGATCCATAGAAGATATGAGCTGTTACAGGCCCCAAAAGCAGGGCTTTAGCTCATGCTGTAACAGCTCACGCTTTTTGCCACTGAGGTCCCTGGTGTGTCGCGGCCAAAAGGGAAGCCGTCAGAATTGTAACTGTGTTCTGAACTGTCTGGCCCCAATTCCTGGCTTTGACTGAGCACCTCAAGTTATTATTACTTATTATTTGTATTAGGGTAGAGCCTGGTAATCCCAATCAAGGATCAGGGCCCGATGTGTAATAGACACTATACACAAAGTAACAAAGAAGGCCCTGCCACACAAGAGATTAAAATCTGTCAGGTAGGAAGCAATAGGTGGATGAAACCGACAAATAGGGTAGGGTTGGGATGGGAAGATGAGGTAACAATAAAATTACTACGGCAGAGTGGAAAAAGCTCCTCTCTTACTTGAGAAATGCCAAATGGTGGTACTGGCTGTTGGAAAGTGTATATCAACCGCTTACCCCATCACTTCTGCAGGTACAGAGGAAAGAGGCTTCTTCTTTGTCCCACTGGATCCCTTTGCATGGTTACTTTGGACATTTTTTTTTAAATGTTGTAACCTAAGGAGGATTTCCAGGGATTATCAGCAAAATTCCTAGAGAAGGCGCTCCACATAAAATCTTGAAGTGTATATTTTCTGAGGAGATTGATAAGGGGAGCCACACAAATACTGAAAGAAGTAGAAAAATAACCCCTAGCTGGGAAGTTACTGAGCACTTAGAGAGAAAGATAGCTTGAGGAAGAAGGAAAATACCCATTCTCTCTCTGTTCCTTCCAAAGAAATCGTTCTTGTTAGCTCTGGCTGGCTCACAAAGACGGATAATTGGATAAAGATGCTTGCTCAGCCCGTTCCGATTCCTGTACCTGTTTAATTTACCATTTGCTTTGACTTTCATATTTGTGCATTTGATATATTAGTTGCTGAAAGTGGTTAAGGGCTTGGCTGTGCCTCATGGTCATAGCCCTTCATTGGGATTGTTACATAGTGCCTCCCAGCACACGGGGAACAAGCTGCACCCTCTCAAGAGGTGGCAAGATCGAACCATGGCTCCGTCTTCTCTGTACTCCTCCCTGATCCTTAGGGAGTAGCCCCTGCACTTCCCTGGGCTCAGGGACTGCAATTCAGCCTGGTCCTTATTATTGTAGTGCCTACAGGTCCCAGTTACGGACTGGATTCCCACAGTGCTAGGCACTGTGCACACACACACTTGGAAGATAGATCCCTGCCTCAAGGATCTTACATATGGGCTGGGCATGAGATGAGCGAGTCTTCTTACCCTTCACACACACACTGCACCTGCAGAAGAGCTAGGAAGAATCCGGCCCAGGTTGGACATCACTCTGTTACTTCTGCTTTCCATTTCAACTGTCACTGAGGTGACACTTCAGATTCTACTCTGGGTCACAGGCCCAAATCAGGCCCGGTGTATGCAGGTGCAATTCCTCTAACATCACTAAAGCGCTGCTTACACCAGGTCTGAAGCTGTCCCATAGAGCTTTGCTGACTGCCCATATTGGACAGGGCCTGAATTACACAACCAGAGCTGAATCTGAATGTGTAAAAGCAGAGGCGGATTTACAATGAAACACACAGTGCCCTGGCATGGGCCCCCCCAACTACAGGGGACCCCAGGGCCGGGCAGCCCAGCACCATCCAGCACCCCCTCCGGGGGGGGGACTGCTGTGGGGGCAGAAGCTGTGGGGGAGAGCACGGAGGGAGCCATTTAAGAGCCGTGCTGGAGGTGCGGCGTGCGGTGCGTTCTCCCAGCCGGTGAGCCGGGCTCCTGCTGTTTCCCAGGGCTCCTGCTGCTGGCTGGTGCTGGCAGCCAGGTGAGGCAGGCAGGTGAGGGGCCGGCTGGGGGCGCTCTGTAGGGGAGGCGGACGTGCTCCTGTGGTGGGGCGTCCACCTGGGCCTATCCTGCTGCCCTGCTCCTCTGGACGCCGGGCAGCGCAGGTGCAGTCCCTGGCGTGCACTGCTGCTGGTGGCCCCTGGAAAAAGGCCAGGGGAAGGGAGCGGCAGGCCCGGGGGGTCTCAGCTCTCACATGCGGCTGCCGCTACAGCTCCCTTTGGCAGCAAACAGGAGCAGCGGCAGGACAGGGATGTGAACACCAGCCAGCCAGGTAAGGTAACCCAGCGGCCGCGACTGGGACTGCCCCAGCCCCAAGCCCCACACCCCCAACACACACCTCCGGCCCTCTGCCCTCACTCCTGCACCCCCACACACATATCCAGCCCCCCACACACACACCCTGCCCTGACTCTTGCACCCCCCATCCCCACCCTCACCCTGAGCACCAAATGGGAGCTCCTGCACCCCCCCCCATCCCCACCTGCACCCCTCTCACCAAACAGAGGCTGCCCCAGGTAAGCGCTCCACACCCCAACCTCCTGCTCCAGCCCTGAGCCCCCTCCTGTATCCTAACTCCTGGCCAGACCCTGCATCCCAACACCCATCCCACTCCTGCACCCTAACTCTCTCCCAGACCCCACACCCCA
>NW_020664420.1:4736688-4780624 GCF_002925995.2 Terrapene triunguis | reverse complement strand
CCCCGCACCCCAATGATTTTTATGGTGTTTTTTTTATAAAGCGCTCTTATCCAAAGCACTTTACAATAGTTAGCTAATGGTACAATTTGGAAAGATCATCATGTGGTCCGCCGAGACCCTTAGCAATTTTCAAGTGGTCTGTGAAAAAAAAAGTTAGACTAGAAAAACAATCAAGGTACCTCACTTTATTTTCATTTACTTCCTATTATTTATAATATGGGAGGAGAATGAAGAAAAAAAAGAATGAAAAACAGGGATGGGGGAGATGAGAGAATGTACTTTTTCTTGGCTGGGTCCCAAGGAGGGCCCCCAAAAATGAAGCTGAGCCCCACTAACTCTAAATCCGCCACTGTGTAAAAGGCACCATTGCCAGTCCCCTAAGCCATCCAGCACTCAACAAATATTTGCGTTATCCTCTAAAGAACATATTCAAATACCATATTTTGGCTACTCTAACATCCAGCATATTTAACACAAGTAAATTTGTATTCCTTGTCATATGGTTAAACAGATCATCTGCACCTGACTCTATCTTAAAATTATAACATACGTAATGAAAAATATTTTTTCTTAAATTCAATGGGTTGAAACTGTTTTGAATAATGTGGAATAAATGTACAGCCATAATATGTAATTATCCATTACCAAACAGTTTGATATTCATTTTATAACCTGTTCAAATTATCCACTTATTTGCTAACTAGAACAAATAGATATCACTAAATTATCATATTTCCCTTTTAAAAAGTAAACTGTTTAATCTTCCTTTATTGTGTTTGTATTCAATATAACAGTTGCAGAAGAAAAAGTTTAGAGATGTGACCAGAAATCATAGTTTTTACAACTTTGTAATAGAAATGAAGTGAGTTAACAAAGGTTATTTCCATGCTAGGGATGAGATTCTGCTCTTATTTGCTCAGATGCAAAGCTGGACAAATTCTGTTGAACTGCTCCAGATTTGCACTGGAACAAACGGCGTGGCTGCTGGCACTAGGAGAATTTGCTGCCTTTGGGTTATGTTCCTATCAACTAGTGAAGGAGAAATTAAAACTAACTCATCCTCATTTTTGGAGATTTCTCCAAAGTTAGGATGTTTGTCTGAACGTCTGAGACCAGATGGCATTATGCACCAATGCCACTGCAGGGCTGTGATGTCAAGGCACACATCCAATGGGCTGTGCCCATTGCTTGTATCATATTTATTTGCATAATCAGTTGCTTCCTTCTGCTCTTTCCGTATAGTTTTTATAACCACCTGCTGTCCATAGTTTCAGGCTTAGTTTCTAAGCTCTTTGGGGGAAAATAATATCTTTGTTATGTGTTTGTAGAGTAACCTGCACAATGGGGTCCTCACCTCTAGGAGTCACCACAGTACACATAATGAATTTTGCAAACTGTCTTAGCTTCATTGACTGTCAACTTGCAGTAGCTGAAGCCTGGACCCTGGAAATCGCAGCCTTTGACTGGGCATGCCATCTTATTAGAGCAGGCTTTCATGCAAAATTTTCTGGCATTTCCTTTTTTCAGGAAGGCTATATGTCCCAGGCTCAAAAAGAGCATCTCATGACATTTCAGTCCTTCCAGTAATAGTTCTGCTTGGAACCAGTAAAGCAAAGAAAAAATAAGTTGGCTGAACATTTCACAGCCTTTAGAGGGGTTCAGTTCAAATTAGAATTGGTTGAAACTCAGAATTTCCATTGTATGGGAAATTCTGACATTTCAAAATTTCCTTTTGTCCTAAATCAGAACAAAACTGAAATTTCAAAATTTCTGCAGAACAAAAATTTCTGATAAAAATTGTATTGGAAATCTCATAACGGCCTTATTGAACCATTTTGATATGGTTAAGTTTATCATTTCAGCCAATATAAAATATAACTATAATATGTATGGAGCTACTAGCACCATCTGTTATTAAAATTGCCCAATACTTCCCATTTTAAGATGCACATTTCAGTTGCTTATTATAGTATACGTCAAAATGAAATTCTAAACAATATCTTCCAGTGTGTGTGCAGTGTTGTGACTGTATTAATCCCAGGATATTAGACAGACAAGGTGGGCGAGGTAATATCTTTTATTGAACCAGCTTCTGTTGGTGAGAGTGACAAGCTTTCAAGCTTACACAGAGCTCTTCTTCAGATCTGGGATACTATGTCAGAGTTAGCAGTGAGACTTGGAGTTAGTTTCCCAGATCTGAAGAAGAACTTTGCGTAATCTTGAAAACTTGTCTCTCTCACCAACAGAAGTTGGTCCAATAAAGGATATTACCTCACCCACCTTATCTCACTACTTTCAAAATAAAGGACTTTGACCTTATCAAAATGAAACATTTCAATATTTTTGGTCAAAAATTTAAATGAAATCTACACGTTCCCATGACATATTTCAATTTTCTTGAATTTTCTGATAGAAAACTGTTCTGTCCAAATATTTTTGAATGAGCTCTCACTCAGATTCAGTTTTAGCTTTGGGCAGGATATCAAGGGGGACGCTCATGTAATCTCCATGCCTGATTTTAACATTGAGAGGGGGGGAAATCAAGAAAGAAAAGATACCGCAATGGAGAAAGGAACAGCATTGGCTAGGAGAATGGACATTAAGAGGAAGGATCGTGCTGATACCAGAGAGATTGGCGATACTAGCAGTAAAATGACGGCACCCCATTAGGCGAGGAATGTGGGCAATTCCAGCAGCAACAATTAAGATGTTTGTACACTAGTCCAAGGAGCCTGGGTAATAAAATGGAGGAACTAGAACGATGGGTGCAGGAAGTGAAACCAGATATTATAGGGATAACAAAAACATAGTGGAATAGTAGTCATAACTGGAGTACAGGTATTGAAGGGTATGTGCTGTTCAGGAAAGACAGAAATAAAGGCAAAGGTGGCGGAGTAATATTATATATTAATAATGAGGTAGACTTTGAAGAAATTAGAAGTGATGGAATAGATAAGACAGTCTGTTTGGGCCAAAATCACTTTGGGGAAGAAAGCTACTAGAGAAAGCACCTAGGATAGTGCTTGGGGTCCATTACAGACCACCAGTATCCGATTTGGGTATGGATAGAGACTTCTTTAATGTTTTTAATGCAATAAATGCTACTGGGAATTTTGTGTTTATGGTAGACTTTAACTTCCCAGATATAGATTGGAGAAAAAGTGCTACTAATAATAGTAGGGCCCATATTTTCCTGGATGTGATAGTTAACGGATTTCTTCACCAAGTAGTTGCTGAACCAACAAGAGGTGATGTCATTTTAGATTTGGTTTTGGTGAGTAGTGAGGACCTCATAGAAGAACCAGTTATAGGGGACAACCTTGGTTTGAGTGATCATGAGCTAATTCAGTTTAAACTAAATGGAAGGATAAACAAAAATAGATCTGTGACTAGGGCAAACTTTAAAAAAAATAAGGGAATCAGTTAGGAAAGTGGACTGGACTGAGGACTCAAAGATCTGAATGTGGAGGAGGCTTGGAATTACTTTAGGTCAAAGTTGCAGAAGCTATCTGAAGCCTGCATCCCAAACAAGGGGAACAATTCGTAGGGAAGGGTTGCAGACCAAGCTGGATGAGCAAGCATCTCAAACAGGTGATTAAGAGAAAGCAGAAGGCCTACAAGGAATGGAAAATGGGATGGACCAGCAAGGAAAGCTACCTCTTGGAGGTCAGAAAGTGTAGGGGAAAAGTGAGAACTACCAAAAATCAACCAAAGTTGGACCCTGCAAACGGAATTAAAACCAATAGTAACAAATTCTATAGTCATATAAATAAGAAAAAAACAAGGAAAGAAAAAGTGGGGCCCCTAAACACTGAGGATGGGGTGAAGATTAAAGATAATCTAGGACTGGCCCAAAACCTAAACAAATACAGTAACTCAGTTTTTAATGAGGCAACGAAGAGCTTATGGGTAGTGGCAGAGTGGCTAATAAGAGGATATGGAAGTAGAAATTATCACATCTGAAGTGGAAGTCAAACTCAAACAGCTTAATGGGACTAAATTGGGAGATAATCTCTATCCTAGAATATTAAAGGAACTGGCACATGAAATTGCAAGCCCAATGGTAAGGATTTTTAATGAGTCTGTAAACTCATGAATCATATCCTATGACTGGAGAATTCCTAATAAAGTTCCTATTTTTAAGAAAGGGAAAAGAGTGATCCAGAAAACTACAGACCTGTTAGTTTGACCTCAATTATATGCAAGGTCTTGGAACAAATTTTGGAAGAGAAAGTAGTTAAGGACATAGAGGTAAATGGTAATTGAGATAAAATACAGCATGGTTTTACAAGAGGTAGATCATGCCAAACCAACCTCATCTCCTTTTTTGAGAAGATAGCTGATTTTTTAGCCAAAGAAATACAGTAGATCTAATCTACCTGGATTTCAGTAAGGGATTCAATACAGTTCCGCATGGGAAATTATTAGTTAAATTGGAGATGATGGGGATTAATATGAGAACTGAAAGGTGGATAAGGAATTGGTTAAAAGGAAGACTACAAAAGGTCATACTGAAAGCTGAACTGCCAGGCTGGAGGGAGGTTACTAGTGGAGTCTTGGGACCAATCTTATTTAAGATTTGTATTACTGGCCTTGGCACAAAAAGTAGGTGTGTGCTAATAAAATTTGCAGATGACTCAAAGTTGGGAGGTATTGCCAATACGGAGGAGGAACGGAATATCATACAAGAAGATCTGGACGACCTTATAAAGTGGAGTAATAGAAATGGGATGAAATTTAATAGTGCAAAGTGCATGTTAAGTCATTTAGGGATTGACAACAAGAATTTTTGCTATAAACTGGGGACATATCAGTTGGAAGTGACAGAGGAGTAGAAAGACCTGGGTGTATTAGTTGATCACAGGATGACTATGATCCGTCAATGTGATGTGTCTGTGAAAAAAAGCTAATGTAGTCCTAGGATATGTCAAAGTATTTCCAGTAGAGACAGGGAAGTGTTAGCATCACTATACAAAGCACTGAACTACTGGAATACAAGGCATCTGGAGTACTGTGTGCAATTCTGTTCTCCCATGTTTCAGAAAGATTCATTCAAACTAAAGAGGTGCAGAGAAGGGCTACTAGGATGATCCAAGGAATGGAGACTCAAAGAGCTTGGCTTGTTTAGCCTAACCAAAAGAAGGCTGAGGGGAGATATTATTGCTTTCTATAAATACATCATAGAGATAAATACCAGGGAGGGTTAAGTGCCAATGTGGACACAAGAACAAATGGATATAAACTGGCCATCAACAAGTTTAGGATTGAAGTGAGGCAAAAGTTTCTAACCATCAGAGGAGTGAAGCTCTAGAACAGCCGTCCAAGGAGTGCAACAGGGGCAAAAAACCCTAACTGGCTTCAAGACTGAGCTTGATAGGTTTATGGAGGAGATGGTGTAATGATACTGCCTATAATGGCATGTAGGTGATCTGTGACTGCTAGCAGCAAATATCTCCAATGGCTGGTGATGGACACTAGATGGGAAGGACTCTGAGTTACTACAGAGAATTCTTTCTCAGGTGTCTGGCTGGTGAGTCTTGCCCAAATGCTCAGAGTCTAACTGATTATCACATTTGGGGTTGGGAAGGAATTTCCCCCCAGGACAGATTGGCAGAGACACTCTGGTTTTTTCGCCTCCCTCTGCAGTAGGGGGCACAGGTCACTTGCAGATTTAAACTAGTATAAATGGTGGATTCAGGAGTTCTGCCTCTCACTGTCCCCGTCTCATCAGTATACAATGATCCCAGTCTTCCACGTGAGTCAAATGTTCATATGCCTACTCTCTTTTACTATGTGGGATTTGAAAGCCAGAGCTTTGGTTACAAATTATTTTTCAAGTAGGATTCCTTCATTTCCCCTAATTAAATCAATTCCTATCCAGAACCTATCTGCTTGGATAAAGAAATAACCATTTGGATAATAACATCTGTAATTTCCCCCCCTGTGTTATTATACTTCTTTAAGAATATGCCAGCGCAGGGGGTAAAAACTGCACAGTTTTGACAAGCATAATCTAAGCGACTGCAGCTAAAAGAACATTTTTTCCATTTGTGCTCTAACCTCCAAAAGTGCTTCTTTTCCCTCCCCCCCCCCCATTTGGTGACTATTATGCCAGTTTGTTGTCCAGTGTAACTTTTTATTCTCCAAAATTTAGAAAATGATTTTGAAATTTCAGGGCTAGATTCTATGCCCTTAGCTAGCTCTGAATAATAATTTCCTTTACATAGAGTTCCATTCAAAGCAGAGTAAGTGACACTCAGTGTGCATAAAAGTGTCAGAATATGGGATAAACGTGGAATCATAGGGAAAAATTCTGCCACCCTCATTAAGGTTGAGTAATAACTTACTGTATGTGTAGTCTCACTGGGTACATATGCACTGCAATAAAAGATCCACGGCACAGTCCCATCTGGCCCAGGTCAGCTGACTTCGGCTTGGCTGTGGGGCTAAAAATTACAGAGTAGACATTTGTGCTTGGGTTGGAGCCCTGGCTACAAGACCCAACCCCCTCATGGGGTTTCAATGCCTAGGCTCCAGCCCACGCTCAAATGTCTATACTGCAATTTTTAGCCCCGCAGCCCAACCTGTGAGCTCAAGTCAATTGACTTGGGCTCTGAGACCCAGCCTCACTCATGAGGTTTCAGAACCTGGGGTCCAGCCCAAGCCTTGCAAGCGTGAGTCAGTTGACAGAGATTCTGAGACTTGGTGCTGCAGGTTTTTTACTGCAGTGTAGACGTACCCACTGAGACCAATGGGACAATTTCCAAAGGGCTATATGTGCGACAGCCTTACTCTCACAACCAGCCTTACTGAGTTCAATGTGCCCTCCATGTGGTGCAAAACACTCTTCAACGGAAGGGGGTTCACAATTTCACCTAAAGCTCAGCATTAATCAGGGTGGCAGAATATGGTTCATGGAGGACAAACCAGAGGGGAGAGGAAGGGGACACTGGATGGATCAGGCACTGGCAATAGGAAGCAAATATGATATCACCGTGTCATAAACATCCCAGTGTGGCAGTACTAATCCACTAGAGATGGATCCAATCTCTACAGGAAAGAAATCTACCTGCAACCTAGAAATCTAGCTTCAAATCTCTCGTAAAAACAATGGAACAAATATTAAGAGAAAAGTTCACTAAAGCTCTAAAGGAAAATAGTAACACGCAATTAAAAAGTACAGGTTTATCAGAAATCTTGCCTGAGAAAATTTACTGCCCTTTTCAGATACAATTAGCAAATTTAGTGGATGAAGGGAATAGTGTAATTGCTGTGGATTCACAAAGGAATTTAGGAGTGGTGACGCTGAATGTCCCCAGGCCTAACTTTTAGGCACCTAGAAGATCACTGGGATTCACAGAGGCAGAAACATAGGTGGCAGGGGAGCTCTTGCTGCAAAAATTTAGGCGCTGAGAAAGTTTTGGCACCTATAGGATTTGGAGGCATCTGAGCAGGGGTGGTTGAATTAGGGTTACCATATTTCAATCCTGCAAAAAGAGGACACTCCACGGGGCCCCTGCCCCGCCCCAACTCTGCCCCCAGGGCCTGCTGTGGGGACCCAGCAGTGCGCACGCTGTGCCCAGCCCCTGGCTAGTCGCGTCTGGGCTGGCTGCCTACCTGGTGCAACCCCGCGGGCGGCCCCGGGGCGGAGGCATCGGCAGCCCCGTTCGTTCCCCTGCGGGACCCGAGCGGGACGGGGGGGCTTGGGCCTGCTGCCCCCACTCCGGGGTTGCCCGCAGGATTGCACCAGCTGGGTCCCCGCAGCAGGCCCGGGCTCAGGGGGTTCACGCCCCGGGCGCCAGAGCCGCAGCCGCCGAGCGCCACATGCTTGGCCGCTTCCCCCCGCGGCAGTGGGAGCTGCAGCAGCGGCTGCTCCCGAGTCCGGCTGCCCAGGTGGAGAGAACGAACAGCCGCCGCCTGGCCCCGGAAAGTTGGACCCCGGGGAGGAGGCGGTCCCCTTACCATGCCTCCCTATTTTCCCGGACATGTCCTGGTTTTTGGAAATTCCTCCCAGACGGGGATTTGAGGACTAAAAAGCCAGACATGTCCAGGAAAATCCGGATGTATGGTAACCCTAGCTGAATCCAAGTGGGGCCTGATTCTGGGATTTAGATGCCTGAAGTGGCAGTTTTTGTGAATCTAGCCTCACATGTCTGGATTTTCATGAAGTATTTGATACAATGTCTCATTAAGGCCCCTATTTAAACACGTGCTTTGTTGAATGGATTTAAGTATTTAGGCACCTGCTTAGTTTTAAGCAGGTCCTTCAATCCCATTGAAATCAATAGGACTGAAGTATGTGGTTGAGGGCCTTGCTGAATCAGGACAAAATCCTGCCTGTCAAAACTAATTCAAAAAATATTTAAATGCCTGGCTTGTAAACACACTTACATGTAGTGGAAACTGGCTGATGTACTAGAAATAAGTGTAATGACAAATGGGTCGGCATGAAACTGAAGACAGGTGTCTAGTGCACTGCTCTGCGACAGCAATCTGTTTTCAGTCCTCTCTCATTTACAACCTTCTTTAATGAATTGGCAGAGGCATAAACATTTTAATTAAATTTCTGGATGATATGAAATTGGGAGGTGTTGACAGCAACCAATGAAAATAGAAGAAAAAAAACAGCAAGAGACCAAGGGACATTTAAAATATGGGCAGAAAAACAACAAAATGAGGTTACAGTTAGAAAAAACAAAGTACAAGGTAACATCTGAGGGAAGACAATCCAAAATACAGATAGTGAACAGGAAGGCACAAACAAACAAACCTGGAAAGCCATAAGGAACCTACTGGCGACAGTGGACAGCAAATTAGACATGGGGTAAAAAAATTCCAAAGTTCTTAACTGATTTAGAACCTAATCCCATTTTCAAAAGTGACTAAGGGCTTGTCTACATGGTGCATTGGTCTGTGCTAGAGGGAGATAAATTTTAGTCCTAATTAGCATGTCATTCACTAACTGGCCTCTGTGCACCCCGCTGACACATACTAAGAGTTCCCTAGTGCATACTAATGTAGTGCTGTTTCAAACAGTACTACATCAATAGGGAACTTGTAGTGCCCAACAGCAGGGTACACACGGCCACATTAGTTTGTGACCGACTAGTATGGATAAAAATTTACTCCCCTCTGGTGCAGACAAGCCCCCACTCATTTAGGAGCCTAAATCTTATTGAGAATCAAAATGCTCCTAAGTGCTTAAATTATTTTTGAAAATGGGACTTAGGATTCTAAATCCCTTAGGGCGAGACCCAGAAAGGGATTTAGATGCCAAGCTGCGACCTCAGGCACCTAAATTTATGTTTTCAAAATTTAGATCTTCCAAAACTCAGTTGCCACCAACGCCTACAGGCACCTACTGTTCTGCAAGGTTACATGCACAAAGTTATCTAAGTCCTGATGCTGCTGAGCTGGTTGGTGCCTAAGCCCTGGTGGGATCCTCAAATTGCATGTTCCCCTCACCAGTCTTGCCTGCAGGGTCCAATCTGGTAGGTGTTCTCAGAGGCCTCAGTAGAGTACCCCTACCAGATCAGACCCTGCACAAAACACAACTGAGGAGGAGAGTGCCCCCAGCCCCTTGTACTCTATAGCAATGTGGTTGCAGGACTCACCCAGGATGTGGGAGAGTGAGGTTTAAATCCCCACTCTCCCAAATTCAGAGGGCTCTCTCACCTCCCAAGTGTGTTCCCTAATCACTGGGCTATTGTAAGGCATAGTGTAAGGCAGTGCACAGTGTATGAACTTTTTGAACAACCACACTGTGGTCCCAGAGGTGGTAATTTTAGACTCTCTGTACCTTTGTTGGCTGAGGTTGCTGTGGTATAGGGGCACATATTTTAGTTTGAACGCTGTTTCGTTCAGAACCCTGAATCTTTCTGCTCTGTGTTACTGGTATATTTGCAATACCTGAAGTAATAAAGAATCCTGCGACTTTAAAGAACCGAATCTGAGTTCTGAAGTGTGTGACACTATCAAGGATGCTGGGGTAGGCACTGTTGACACTGTTCCAGTTTGTATAAAATACTTAAATATTCATTGGTCCAGAGAGAGTGAGTGAGAATGACTCTATAGCTTAATGGTTAGTGCACTCACCAGAGAGATTCAGGTTCCAGTTCCTGCTCCAGTGACTACGTAACTATTTTATACAAAGTGGAACAGTTTCAACAGGAAATCTTGAGACCCACCGCAGAACAGGCCCAAGATGTCTTTCAAACCAACTAAGTTATCTATCTTTTAAAATAGTCCTTCCTGTATTTTAATTAGGAAAAAAAATTCCTGGTGCTTTTTATCATCTTTTCTGTTTTATCACCCATTGCTGACATGAATCATAAAGTCACTGAGCTGGCAGATTTAGCATAGCAGTGCCTGCTATCATTCAGAATTAATGTTTGTATCACTTTAACACAATTAATTATTAATCATTTCGGCACAGGATAACTGGAGTTTTTGTCAAAATTTACTGAATTAAAAAGAAAGTTAAGGGGAAGCTGTTCTGCTATACTTCTTGGGTAAAATCTTGGACCCATTGCTACTGACTTCACTAGGGGCAGGATTTCACCTTATGGCTTTGTGACAGATATTGCAATCACAAGCCATACTTTTGGGGAGCATAGCATATTAAGTTTATGAATCACTGTGGCTGAATGCAAGTCCAAGAGGCAGGGTTACTACAGATTATCCAGGAACCAAAGGGGAGGCGTGAACAAATTGTTTTTTTCCAGAGATCAACTGAGAAAGGGCTTTTACTATAGAATGCTGGGTTTAAATTGACTTAGGGCCTTCTTTCTGATCCACCAAACAGACAGGACCTACTGTCCAAGGAGAAGGCCCAATGCTTTCCAAAGACTTGGAATGACTTTGGCCTACTAGAGTTCCATAAGAGTGATGGGAGACCTCTGATACGTTTTTAAAATGCTTGTAGGAACTTTTGTTATTTATATATATTTTCTCTGTAATGCTTTTACTTTAAGAATAAATGTGCATGCTTAGAAAAAGCTATATGGCAACTTATAACTGCTGGCAATACACTAGTCATAGCCTTCAGAGAGAAAGCAATTCACAGACACTGTCTGTTAGGCCGAAGGGCTTGCAGTGGATATCATTGTGTAAGGTAGGGAGCTGTGCAGCTTTAAAAGTCTTTAGTCATAAGGGAGTGGGAAAAGGGACCCTGATCAGAAACAGGTGATGGCTGACCGGGCACTCCAGGTGTGAACCCCAGAGAGGTGGGAAAGGAGCAGTTGCCCTGAAACTGTGACAAATCTTTAGTTTGAAAATTGTCTTTATATTTAAAATGGAGTTGATATTTGATGCTTATGCCATTTCCTTTGTAAATCCAAATGACGTAAATGAAAGACGGGTGAACATCAAAATATTGGAAGGTTTGCTTCAGAGAAGCCCCTATTAGTTCGGATTCTTACCCGAAGATCTCTTGGGTCTGTAAAATGTAGAGAGAAATCTCACAATAATAGACAGAGTTTCTCTTGGGATTTCTAGAGACTTCCTGCTTCTAATTTCACCAGCAGCTTTGGGGTCTTTCAGCACTTCTAGTTCTAGCTCTGGCTGGAATCAGGAAGTGCAGTTATGTGGGTAAATGCATTTCTTGCTGAGATTTGAAATGAGTTCTGAGTTCTCATTCACAAAACTAGCCACAGGCTTTTTTTTTTTTTAAACCTACCAATCAGCAGGCTAAAGGGATGACTGTGTAAAATATTCACACAGAACTCTGAAGCAACCAGAAACCAGGCTCGATGGAGCAGATGTGTTCATGTTTAAGAGGTCCCAGTCATGCAATCCTCTTTGTTTATCCAAGTAGCCTTTGCCTTCTAATTTTGAGATGAAACCTCCTTGCATGCTGAAATCCGTAGTCTCCATGCATGATATCATCATGTGAAAGATGAAGATGATGGCACACCAAAGTGAAATAACTTTGCTTGTTAGACGCTGCATTTTGGTCATACTTGGTTGGTCTGTTGTATACGTATTGTTTTGTCTGTCTACCTACCTTAAAAGTTGTCATGTCATTAAAAAATAATTCAGTCCAGAGATTTAATTTTCTGACCAAATAGATTTTTTAAATATGTCCTTCCATCTTTGAAAGCAGCTACAAACTGAGTGACATGGCTTGAATTTTGAAAGAACTATGAAGGCAAGCTGTGGGAAAGTATACTTGAGAAATTGCTAAAGTCTCCTTGATCAGAATGCACGTTTCAATCCATTTTAAAGTCTAAAGACAGAACTGAAAAAAAAATTTCATTATCTCAGATCTCTGCAAGTGAAGAACTGAAACAACTGAGCACAGTGACAAATATTTCAAAACTTTCCCAATCATCATATCAACCAACTCCCTTTCAGAATATAAAGATGGATTTTGACAACAATAATGATTAGAAACACAATCTTATTTCCATGGGATTGGCCATTGATTCTTTTTAGTGATTCAAATGTAATTTGTCACCCATTTCTTTTTTCATGTAAAATATAGTGCCAAGACATACAGAACTGATGTATTTCCAGGAAACATCCTGATGGACGTATATCATTAAATTAAAATGTGGCACATTGGTGTTTATAAATCATTTTAGTTCTAATGTAAATGCAAATTACTCATATGTGGAAAATCTGTAGGATAATCATAGCCATTTCTTCTAATGACTATCAGTCTATAAATCAAAATGTTTTCAGTGTCAGATATTTCTAGTTGAGTTGCACATACTGCAGAATCAACAGTTGGTGACAGAGTTGACAGCTGGTTGCAAGGAAGTTATGGTCTGATTTAGCCAGTATCTATGCAATAGCCTTCTTTAGTCATATGGTGCATTAGTTCTTGCTATGGAGAGATCTTAGCATTTTCACCAATTAGTTCACTTAGGCCTGGTCTACACTAACACCCCAATTCGATCTAAGGTACGCAACTTCAGCTACGTGAATAACGTAGCTGAAGTCGACATACCTTAGTTCGAATTTACCGCGGTTCAGACGCGGTCCACACGCGGCAGGCAGGCTCCCCCGTCGACTCCGCGGTACTCCTCTCGCTGAGGTGGAGTACCGCAGTCGACGGCGAGCACTTCCTGGTTCGAATTATCGCGTCCAGACCAGACGCGATAAATCGAACCCGGAAGTTCGATTGCCAGCCGTCGAACTACCGCGGTAGTGTAGACATACCCTTAGATACTTGTATTGTGAAAATGGTCATCACCTTTCTGAAACTACATCCTGGACTATATACCAGCATGTTGTGCACTGACTGTGTGAATCTTTCTGGTGTGCTAAAAGTTCCCTAGTTTGTGCTGATATGCTCCCTTTTCAAACAGTACCACGTCAACATGTACTAGAGAACTTTTAGTGCGCACTGGCAAATTAGTGTGTGACACAATAGAGCAGACTAAAATGTATTCCAGCTGGCGAGCACTAATGCACTGTGTACACAAGCCTTAAGATCTCTCCTACCCTAAATGCTTAGTCTGATCTTTTTCCCAATTGGAAGCTCAGTTATTTCTGTTATACAATATTTGGCCCTGGTTCTCCTTTTATTTCTACACGAGTGTAACGACACTGACTTTAATGTAACTGCCCCTGATTTACATTATTGGGAGAGGACAGTCAGTCCCATTGCTTTGGCAGACAAGACATGGAAATCCTTGAGTTGTTAGCATGTGTATCTTTCCGTTCACCTGGAAACAATGAACAGGGGTTCTTTAAAGAGTTCAGATATTAATGCTAGTCACAGGGTCCACTCACTGATAGGGGTCTCCTCCTGGTCACTCTGGGGAATCCGCTCCTTCCAGGTCTGAAGCCCCCTTCTGCTGCTTACTTCACACTCTGTTGATGCTCTCCCTTTCTCTATGGCTCCTCTCTCGCTCTGGGCGCTGCAGCATCCTTTTCCTGACTTGGCCTCCAGCCAAGTCACTATTCGTGTTTTCCCCCTTATGGGGTACCAAAGGGTCTCTTAACAAATGGGATCAGGCAGACTTCCCACTCATTGCCCAGTTGGTGCCAATTCCTCAGCAGCTGGTAGGGGAACCTAGACCCGCCCTCTACTCTGGCTTTCAGCTCAGGGACCCTCTAATCAGCAGCCAAGGTCTACACTCCTATTCCTTGCTGCTGTTCCCCTGAGACTTTCCTACCTTTCTGGCTTCCCCCCTCTTTGGGTTTGTCAGCTTCCCAACTCCCTTCTCCTAGGGAGGAACTGCATAGTTTCCCTGCAGCCCGGTTCTGCTCTCAGCTCCTGGGCTTCATACAGTCCCCTCCAGCTGAGCCTCATTTAATCAGTCCCTACTCCCTGGCTCCTCCTTCAGATGAAGGCTGGGGAGTTAACTGGCCCCCTTCAAGTCTGATGTGTGGTGGACACCCATCACATTGCTGTTGAGGCTTTTCCTACTTTGCTATGAAAAAACACACTGAAGGGGAAGGTCAGTGCAGTATCATCTCAGTATTAGAGTATCTCCCATTGTCAAATTGAACACAATCCTCCTTGTTTCTTATTGGGTTACAAAACTGAAAGTCAGCCATCAAGAGATTTGGTGAGGGTCATGAAGACTGCTGGTTGGGAATTTTTTAACAAAATATATTTTTTTAATCAGAAAAAGCCAATTTGTGAAAGCCTCAACATTTTTTGCAAAACTGAATTTGATTTTCAAGCCAGCCCTATTCATGAACACTTCGGCTCACATGGCTTGGCAGCACAGAAATCCATGGAAACTCAATGGCTTTGAGTGAATTTTGCTTGCAGGTTTTGCAATTCAGAGTATATCTCCGGGTGGAAATGAAAACTGAAGACAAGATATGAAGCTCTGGTGAATGAACTTCCAGAGGTATGTACAGTTCTACTCAGATACCAAGGTGATAAGTGAGATAGATAGATACTAACACTCTGTTGGAATTAACTAATTAAAAGTAACTGATTAAAACCTGGATTTTAATTACTTTTCATCTATGTTTCCATTATGTGCTGAGGGAAATCAAGATTTGCTGCCTCTTTTGGAAGAAAAATGATAGATTTATAGGCAATTTTTTAATTAATATTATTATTTTGAAATACTGTCTAGGAGCCCCAGTCACAGACCAGGACCCCATTGTGCTAGGTGCTGTAAAAACAAAAAGAGGTCCATGCCCCAAACAGCTTACAATCTAAATACAAGATACAGGACAATAGATGGACACAAACAGATGGGGTAGTACATGGAAACAGTGGGACCATATTGTCTAAGGCCTTGTCTACACTACCAAGTTTTGTCGACAAAAACTGCCTTTTATTGACAAAACTGAATGCGTACACACTGCAATGCGAATTTTGTCGGGAAAAATGTCTGGTTTTGGCGACAAAATACAACCACCCCGATGAGAGACATATGACTTTTTCCTCTAAATTTTTCTTGACAAAGTGCCAGTATAGACACCATGCTTGATTTTATCCCTTTAATTGGCCTCCAGGAGGTGTCCCACAACGCCCATCATGACCACTCTGGTCAGCAGTTTGAACTCCACTGCTCTGCAGCAAGGTAAACAACCATCCGCCCCTCCCCCTTAGAAGCCCCAGGAATTTTTGAAATTCCATTCCCTGCTGGCTTGGCGTGGAGGGGTCTCATCACATCTTCCCACATGACCATGGCAGGTCATCCCAGCAAATGCTTTCCTGCTTGGACCACTGCGGAGCTGTTGGATCTGATCAGTATATGAGGCGAGGAGGCCGTGCAGGCCCAACTGCTCTTAAGCCATAGGAATTGGAATACCTATGGGCACATTTCTTGAGGCTTGTGCCAAAAGGACTATGATTGGGCCATGCTTCAGTGCAGAGTGAAGATAAAGGAGCTGAGGCAGGGGTACCATAAGGCGAGGGAGGCAAACCGTTGCTCCGGTGCTTTACCTAAGACCTGCCGGTTCTATAAGGAGCTGGACGCTATTCTCGGTGGTGATCCCAACTTCATTGCCAAGAGCCCCGTGGATACTTCAGTAGCCCTGGAAGTGGTGGAAAGAGGACATAACCCAGAGGACGACGTTATTGATGAAGTGGTAGAGTTAGACGATGTGGAGCTCCAGTGGGGCAGGCAGCCAGGAACTGTTCTCCACTCCAGAGATGTCTAGCCAGTCTCAGCAGTCATTCTCTGCGAAAGGTTCTGGAAACTTTGTAGGAAATTTTCCCGCGCCAGCCGACAATCACTTGTGCAGGGACCAAAGCAGCACATAGGCGAGCGGCAAAGGGAGCAGGGAGGAAGCCACAAGCATGGAGTAGTTATATCCTCGCTTCATGCTTATCCTCAGCAGTGAGGTGTCTGCTAGAATTACCCCAGCCTGTGGAAAAGCGTGGGAGAATTTTAGAATCTTTTTCCCTAGTTGGCTGCATTATGACCCTTGCAAAGTGTGTGCACTTTTCCCCAGGTGGAGCACACCTCCCCCTTCCCTGCCAACACTCACCACGTTTTGGGTGTTCGTAGAGATGTATGCTTTCCAAGGCTCAGTGAGAAAGTGATTGTTATGCTGCAAAAGGTGTATTTAACTGAAATGTTTCAATGCTGTGCGTGAATTTAACAATTCCACTTCTGTGCTTTGGCCTTCAGGAGCAGCCCACATACCCTGGCTTAGCATCTCCACCAGATAAGAAAGCACCTGTCATAAACAGATGGTTAATTCCTCTTTTACCTGTAAAAGATTAAGAAGTTCACCTAGCCTAGCTGACACCTGACCAGAGGAACCAATGGGGGAACGAGATGGTTCAAGGGGAAGGAGGGAATCAAGTCTCTTTATTGTTTAGAGTCAGTTTTCAGTTTTGATCGGAGTGGGAAAGCCCCCGAAATCAGCCTCTTATCAAGTAGTGAGTATTAGTGAAGGGAATAAATAGGTTTATGTTTATTTTCTTTGTAACTTGTCTTGGGCATAGGGAGTGATCAAATTGGGTAATTTTTGTGTAACTAAGTTTTTGCCCAGGGGAACATCCTCTGTGTTTTGAATCTGTAGTCTGTGAGATCAGCTTGTATGCTATCTCCCAGAGGGTTTTCTTTTACCTTACTTTTCTTTAATTAAAAGTCTTATTTTTAAGAACCTGATTGATTTTTCCTTGTGTTAAGATCCAAGGGGATTGGATCTGGACTCACCAGGAATTGGTGGGGGAAAGGAGGGGGGGATGGTTAAATTCTCCTTGTGTTAAGAGCCAAGGGTTTGGATCGGTGTTCACCAGGAAATTGGTGAAGAAGTCTCTCAAGGCTACCCAGGGAAGGGAGTTAGTACTTGGGAGTGGTGGCAGCAAAACCAGATCTAAGCTGGTAATTCAGCTTAGGGGGTCACATGCAGGTCCTCATATCTGTACTCTAAAGTCCAGAGTGGGGGTGAAACCTATGAAAGCACCCAAGACGCAGCAAAGAAGAGATGTTCTGGGAGGTACTGCACTTC
Source organism: Terrapene triunguis (assembly GCF_002925995.2). Lineage (NCBI taxonomy): Eukaryota > Metazoa > Chordata > Testudines > Emydidae > Terrapene > Terrapene triunguis. The sequence goes on along the minus strand of NW_020664420.1, from coordinate 4,763,239 downwards.
TCCAATGCAGAGAAAAGGGAACGCAAGGCGTGCTGGGAAGCCGAACGGCAGGTCAGAAAAGTCAATCACACATTTGTTAAGGACACAACTGAGCGGATGATTAAAGTAACAGAGGAGCAAACGCAGATGCTGAAGTCCTTAATAATGCTGTGGACTGAGCAGATCTGTGCCCTCCCTCCCCTGCAGCACATTCAGAACACTTTTCCATGCCCCCCCCCCCGCTCCGCTCGCACATTCCTTTCTGCTTTCCAGGACTTCTCGGTTTCCCCTTCACTCCACCCACTTGGGCAACTTTCACAATGATAGCTGGACCTACACACAGCTGTGAAAGTCTGCCCTTCCCTGTTCCTCCTTTCCCACCAAGCATGTTTGTGTATTTGTGTGCACTGTTTCTTGTGCAATAAAAGCAAAGATTTTTAATGGTAACTCGTCTTTATTTGTTTCCTACAAATTGAGATAGCAGGCACTACCAATAGATGCACAGGCAGTTTAATCATTTGCTTACTGGAATGTAAGGCCCCAAATCTCACCATTGTTTCCTAGAAAAACTACCTGTAATGTGACATTGCAGCACCAATCACAGAGATATACATTACTGGTTCTCATTTTCAAAGTATTGCCTCAAAGCCTCCCTAATTCGAATATCTCTCCCGCCCCCCCGGACTCCGCTGACAGCCCTGGTATCTGGCTGCTCAAAATCAGTGGCCAAGAGGTCTACCTCAACACTCCACCCCTGAGCAAACTTTTCACCCTTAGCGTCACAAAGAGTATGCAATGTACAACACACGGCTATCACAATGGGAATATTATCCTCATTAAGGTCTAACCTGCCATAAAGGCATCACCAGAGTGCCTTTAATCTGCCAAAGGCACATTCAACTGTCATCCAATACCTGCTCAGCCTGTTGTTGAACCGCTCCTTACTGCTGTCCAGGTGTCATGTGTAAGGTTTCATGAGTCACAGCTGTAAGAGGTACCCTGCGTCTCCCAGGATCACTATGGGCATTTCAGTATCCTGTACTGTAATCTTCTGATTCCCCGCTTGTAGCTTTCTGTACAGGTCGGTGTTCCTGAAGATGCGCGCATCTTGCCCCTTTCTGGACCACCCTGCGTTGATGTCAGTGAAACACCCATGGTGATCCACAACCACCTGCAACACCGTGGAGAAGTACCCCTTCCTATTAATGTACTCCATCGCAAGGTGATCTGGTGCCAAAATTGGACTGTGTGTGCCATCTACCACCCCCTCCACAGTTAGGGAAACCCATTTCTGCAAAGCCGTCCACTATTTCATGCACATTTCCCAGTCACAGTCCTTCGTAGCAGGATGTGATTAATTGCCCTGCACATTTGCATTAAACGCTGTCCCAATGGTCAACTTCCCCACTCCAAATTGATTTGCAACCAAACAGTAACAGTCTGGAGTCATCATCTTCCACACAGTGATTGCCACATGCTTCTCTAACAATAGGACACCAGAATGAGAGCTGCCCTTGCGGCACAGTGCTGGGGTGAGCTCTGCACACAGTTCTAGGAAGCTGTCTTTCCGCATGTGAAAGTTCTGTAGCCACTGCTCATCACCCCACACCTGCACGACAATATGATCCCACCATTGTTTCCCGAGCCCAAAAATGATGGTCCACCCTCTGCAGCTGTTCTGTGAATGTGAAAACCAATATAAAGTTGCTCCTATCCATATCACACAGCATGTCAGGTGCCTGGGAGTCTTCTTCAGTTAGGAACCTCATGAGTAACTGCACTGCCCTCCGCGATATCTTCATGACAGTTAACAGAGCATAGGAGAGCAGTGCGGGATCCATCCCTTCTCACAAAGATGCCAGGGTGCACAGCAAAGAAGGGCCATTGAAAAATGCCACAAAAGAAAGCCGGAAGCCCTTGGAGTGCTGGGACAGAAAACAGTGCATCACGGAACATTGAGCCTGGTCCCAAGATGCACCAAGACCCGCTCCACCAACACCTAGCGACAGAAGGTGTCGAGCTGCACTGTCAGATAGGTAACCACAATGCTCTGCTCACACTGTTGATGATAGTGCCCCAACAGTGGACGCACTCTGCCGACAGAGGGAGCGAGCGTGAACATGACTTTCCGATTTTCATTATGCTGATTTTTGAGTGGCGACATCACCTTTATCGACAAAACTTGGTAGTGCAGACAAGGCCTAAATCAACCAGACACAGGGTGGGGGAAGGGGTAGAGCATAGAAGCGGAGTGAACAAAGGGGATGTCAGCAAACATCATTTTAGTTCCATGAGGTGGTGATGGGGGGATTATTTAAGAGGGGACCAGCTAAATGGAAAGACAAGGAAAGGGGCAGATGTGGATTGAAGCTGAGATGAAGAGACTGAGGAGGCAGAAGAGGGTTGGAGCAAACAGCTCATCAGCACAGGGCAGAGAAAGTCAGAACATGCTACAGTTTTGACCAGAATGCCCAAAGGTCCTGGCTTTGGCGACTTCTGCTTTACCTCCTGGAATTTCTGGCTGCCTGCTCTCTGCAGTTTTCCCCTAAGGCCCCATAGTAGGGCAGTTACCACCTGGGTCCTAGTGCCCCTCGAGTCTGTGTGTGTGTGTGTATGGGGGGGTGTCTCCCTTGCACAGTTCTGGTTCCAGGTGAAAGCTCTGGCCATGGCTGTTCCACTGTTCCACTCAGCACAGCAGTCAGTCCTACTTCTGCTGCTTCTTTTCTTCAGCTGGATTTTCTTTTTATTGCCTTGTCTTATTGCAGGCTCCAATTTCACAGGAAATAATTGCAATATTATATACTGTATCATGTAGCTATTCCCATCTGTCATTTCCACCCACATTTTCCTCCCTCCCTTCTCCTTTTATTGAATAACAGCAGGTCCTGTTCAAAAATGGCAGGGAAACAATATGGCAAGATAGTGATGTTAAATATTCCATCACTGCGTGAGAAAAAATGTGTGTTGATTTTAGTCTGTATATTTTCCTGAATGATACACACATTAAAGTTGTTCACAGAATCCATTGATGCCACCATGGTTCTTTAATGGGCTGTCCTGTGTTTCGGAGCTAGGAGTTAACACAGACACAGATGCAGACACACGAACACTTGCTATAATAGGTAGCAACTTTCAGCTAGATTGGACTTGCCTACAGGTCCATGCAGAAGAATAATAACCTTTCCCCGCCACCCCCAATTCCTGTACACCAGGACCTAATGTCCAAGAAGTCCATGTACGAGGGTGCTGCACATTTATTTATTCCCCACTCCAGAGCAGGTGGGCCAGGAGAGTTAGCAAGGCAGGGCAGTGAATGGACAGAACCTCCATTTCACCCCAAATGCCCCAGACACTGCAGCTGACCTAGTGCTCAAGGGTGCTCAACTTATTGGTGGGTGGAAAAAGATTTTCCCGTCCCCCCAAAATGTTCAAGGTTAAAACAAGAATTCCATTCTTTGTCAGATAAAACAGACCTTTAAAAAAAAAAAAGATTGAGAGAGACCCACACCAGAGCAGCCTGCTTGTTAGAACACTCAGCGGGCAAGTAGGACAGCCAGTTTCAAGACCCTGCTTTGAAACAGGTAGAGTAGGGGGCTTGAACCCAGTTCTCCCACCTTCTGAAGGAGTGCACCACACACTGGGCTAGAGGAAGGAGCAGCACTGCTATTTTGCAAGAAGACTAACCTGGTTTATGCACCTAACCACAGGAGCATGTTCACAGGTGTGGATACTGGGTGTTGATAAGTGCCTCCTTTCAGCCCAGAGTAGGCACCCACAACCCTCTCCTTGGCCTTTCCTTGGCTTAGGTGGTTCCCCACTCAGTTTGCTGGTTTCTGTGAATCCCTTCCTGCGGCACCTAACTCTCCCCATGTATTGTATAGGGAGCCTTGGTGCCTAACTCAGGGCTGAGGATTCCAGTAAGTAGAGGGCACGTAAAGTTAGATTGCAACAATGAGCCTAAATCTCCTTTGTAGATCAACCCCTAAGTGCCTAGCTGTGTTTTTAATCACCTTGATACCTTTCCATAGGGCCCATCGACCTGGATACAGACATAAATAGTGCCCAATAGACAGAAGCTGCTTTTATGCAGCCCGTTTTCATCGTTTTTAACTTATCCGAGAGTTACATATCTCTAATTTGCAAGTATCACGCATCTCCTATATTGTAGCAATACCCTCCCAGTTGGAGTAGGGGACATTGTGCAATATAAATTGGAGGCACCATAACAACATTTTTTTTTTTTTTTTTTTTGAAAGGGAAAGTAGTAAAGATAAACTTCAAATTGCTGTACATTAAAAAAATGAGGAAATAAATCTCCACCGTGCAAATGCAATTAAAAAAAAGGGAGTGCTCCTTGGATCTGATGTTACCAGTTACTGAGCAGCCTCCTCACCCATTAATATCAGTGTGAGGTGAGGGTGCTCCGCTCTTGGCGGGCAACAGTGGTAAATAACAGGATCTGTTAGCTTGCATGATCCTGAGGAGCTTGAAGGTAATTAATAGAGCTGGGCCAAGGAGACTTTGATCTTTGATTTTTGATTTTTTTAAAACAAATCCTCATCAGTCCAAAGCTGTGAAAAGCTTGGGGTAGATAAAGTCTGGGTTTCATGTACACTTATCATGTTGTGTAAATTACATGGAATAACAACATGTGGCATGCCTATAGGTGCTCTCATGGCCAAGATTTTCAAAACGGGTGCCTAAAGTTAGGCTCCTAAATGCACTTTTTTCTTTTTCCCAAAAAATCTTTTCACAACCTTTTTTGCTGCTGGTTTTTTTTTTTTTTTACCTGTTTATAGAGTGGCCAAAAATCGTAGAAATTCAAAAATTTGAAGTAAAAAAATTCATACAAAATGTATGGCGTTTTTTTCAACCAGATCTGTGTATCAGCATCCTAATATTCAAACGTGCTGAGCACCCACCAGCTCCTGTTGACTTTATAAAGAATATAACTTTATTCAGTATTGCATCGTCTTTTCCACCACATTTCAGTGTTGCTTAATGGAATGAGATAACACAAGACAGCATGTGGCATAAATTACAGAAAACAGTGTGCAGGCATTATGTGGTGACTAAATTAAAACATTCAGTCACAAAGCCAATAACTGAGGGAAAGAGAAATTCAGAAACACAGGCAATGGGTTTTAACATGAAAATAGGAGAAAAGAGGAAGTCAGTGAGGTGGAAAGGGGCTACAGAGAAGACTTTTTCACCAATAGTAATAGGACAAAGAAGAGGCCCATGTTAAACAAGAAGAATGAATGGGAAGAAGGGTGGAAAGAGATGAGGTTCAAACTATTGTCTTTGAAGGATCAGTCTTCACAGGATCTGGACAATCACGTCTAATTCAAACAATCAAAGTACAAGAGAGGTGCAAGAGAAAAGAATGTGCAATATATCTTGTAAACCAACCTAAGAGGAGATCTCTTGGGGAGAAATTTGCACCTGGTCAGAGGCTAGCACAAGGTCCATGAACCACTCGAGTCCTGTTTTGAGGAGGCATATGTTGTGTAGGGTGAAATTCATGCCAATGAAAGAGTACACTATAAAGAGTTATTTTCTACATGAATCATCTGCTCACCTGAATTGTGCTATATTTTTGTATGAGCTTGTTTACACAACTTATTCACAATATGCCTCTTTTGATAGTACTCTAGAGCAGTCTAGTATGCTGGAGAAAGGATGGTCCAGTGGTTAGAACATTAGCTTTGGACTTGGGAGAGTGAGTTCCTGCCCTGCCTTGCATGTACTATATGACTTTAGGCCAACCACTTAAGGTTATCTTCCCAGAGAAGACATAACTCAGAGATGCAGCATCTAACATTTAGGCACATTGTCTCCTAGTGCAATCCAGAGCCCTGAGTTAGGTGGCCAGGCTCCCTATACAATGCACAGGGATTCACAAAGCGCAGCAAGAAACTACCTAAGCTATCCAGTAGGAAATGCCAATGATGGGGCATAGCCTAAGCCCTGCCTCTCTGAGCGACTCTCTCCACTTGGGATTCACAGCCATGAATTATATGCCTGAGCTCTCACAAAATTGAGGAGGAGGAAAAACCTCATTATAACTTTTCATCCAGTGGTTTGTACATGGCTGTGGGAGACTCAGGTTCAAATTTCCTTCCCCTGACATAATGTGGAGCAGGGATTTGAATCCAGGTCTCTTACCTGTCCTGTTCTAGGGTGGGTCTGTCCTGGGGAAGCTGTGTCACTTTATGTGCAGTACTTATAATCAGTGGGACACAGAACAGGAAAGAGTGATTCCACAGCCCAGTGGTGAGGGGCCACCACCTAAAAGGTAGGAGAGATGGGCTCAAATCCCTGCTTTGCATATAGCAGAGGAGGGACTTGAAACTAGGTTCCCCCCACATCCCATGGGTGTATGTAGCAGCAGAAATGCAAGCATGTAAGACATTCTTCTGCTGGAAATGTGTGCAACTATCGTGTTAGGTGGCAGCTGAGCAGGGATTTCTGGGATCTACATTTTGGATTTAGACACCAAAATCCCTTTGTGGATGTATTCCCTAGTTTTTCCGCGCCTCAGTTCGCTGTTTGTAAAATGGGGATACTACTAGTTCTCTACCTCATAGGGGTACTGTGAGAATAAATACATTAAAAACTCAAATACTACAGTAATGGGGGCCATAAAAGTAACAAAGGAAGACAGACAGGTTCTGAACTTTTTAATAGTGATGTAAATGTGGGGTAACCTCATGGATTCACTGGAGTAATTCTGGATTTGGACTGGCAGACTGCAATTCAAAATCTCTTCCTCTGATGACTCTGGACTGGACTCCTCCAATCTAATGTTCTGGCATTTACTGTTTTGTCATCATTTTGCATCAACGGATAATGTGTGCCGAGTTGACAGCATTATTGAATTAACTGTTCAAGAGAATAGTAACAGTCTGGATTATGAAGAACTGACTAATTGCCTATTAAAAGTTTTGCATTTCACCTACAAGACACAGTGACACTGGCAACCAATTTACAGCTCTATGTTGATTTAATTAGGAAATTAGCTGATTTTTGTATGCTAGCTTATTAATTAAAGTCTTCAATGGTGTATGAATGCTTATTAAATACATTTGGAATGAGATTTCTATCTGTATTTTGGATACTTTTAAAATTTCCTGAATCCCTCCCACCCCTGTTCCATATTTTATGCCTATTCACAATATAAATATTATACAGGTATTACTCAATTTATTTCAGACATTGATTTCAATAAAAAAGGACAATTAAACTAGGTATGAAACATCATACAGAATGACACATGAAGTTGGAAACAAAAGGATCCTTCCTAGCCAGTGTTAGCACTGCATCGGCATCATCCAGGATCTAACCAGAGTCCATTACCAGGAGGACAGAACAGCTCACTGTCTGGTATTGATGGATTAAGGCACCAATCCTGCAAAGTGATCCAGCTGTTCAGATGCCCATGGATGTCTCCCTCCTGCACACACCATCCTTTTGATTTCACAACACTATTGGCTCCAGTAAATGGTATCCTTTGGGCCAGATTTCGTGCTTCTGGGTTCACAACTCAGAGTCCAAGATGCTGGCCTGGAGCTGGCTGCCACAGCCAACAAGGTACAGGGTGCCAGCCAGTGAAAGGCCATTCTTGGTGGAGGGAGTGCTGATTCAGCACATCTTCTTGGGCATCCTCCAGCTGGAGTTTTGAGATGCCCCTCTCTAACGGAGACTTCCCCACAAGGATGACTCTCTCCTTCAGGGAGGAGGGATAGCTCAGTGGTTTGAGCATTGGCCTGCTAAACCCAGGGCTGTGAATTCAATCCTTGAGTGGGCTACTTAGGGATCTGGGGCAAAATCAGTACTTGGTCCTGCTAGTGAAGGCAGGGGGCTGGACTCAATGACCTTTCAGGGTCCCTTCCAGTTCTAGGAGATAGGATATCTCCATATATTATATTATTATTCTGTCTGTTCCCAACACACCAGCAGAAAGCAATCTGCAACTGGCACACCCCAATGGATCAGTAGCCACATCCTGTGCAATTTGTACTAATAGCCATGTAGTGTATATGGCTGCTGATACAAATCCATAATTATCAAATTATTTTCTTTATTTAGGATTGTGATCGGGCTACAGTTCTGCTTATTAGGCCAATACAGACTGAAATAAAGTATTCGAGATAAATCACTGCTATTACATTGTGGTGATGATAAAGTAAATTATTGTAGCAAACTAATTGAATATTTTTAATAGTAACGTAACTGAGATTTATATGAACAATTTTTATACTCTCTACTAGTAACCTTTTTATTATTGGGTTAATGGCCAGCTAGATAAATTAAGCCCTGTCAGCATCACCTAATGTCTTATAACAACTCACGTTGGCCATTAACTGGTTGATTGGTAAAGTGTATTATTATTGCTTTGGCAATATTACCTAGAATGAAGCACAGTACTTTGCAAGACTTTATCATTTTTATTTTGATGGTTTGACATTTCTATCAAAATATGTGATGCATGTTGAAAAATCAAAATCTGTGTAGGTTAATATGATTTAAAGTTGAGCCATAACACAGATCTTTCAATAGAGACTTTTGCATGCAAAATATTTCCATATGCAGGCTAAGCCTATTGTTTTACAGAATTCCATAAGCAATTGTAGAAGGGTAGACATATTTGATAAAGCAGAGATTCGGGGATATATTTCCTACTTAAGTTGCATGAAATTCTATTTTGTCTGACCGTTTGCACATGTGAAAATTGAGTTCTTTTGAAATAGTTCAGTAATACTTCAAAAGTTTGTTATTGATACTCAAGCCAGATGACTGGAGTGTGTATGGGTGTGACGTGCAACCTCCTTAAACATTTTGATCTTTAAAGCACTCTTTGCTTTTTAGATGTTTTTCAGTGGCTATGATATTACAGCTGTAGAAATAATTCCCATATTTTTTTTTATTCTTAGAGCTGAGCGAATAATTCACAGAGAATAGTTTACTGTTCTAATTAAACAGAACTTCCCAGGGCAGACCGTAGTTTTCATAAATGAATTAGTAACAAATACATTCTATTAATGAACATTTTTAATAAGGCTTTTGGGTTTTTTAAAATTTGTTTGTTTTCTTTTGAAAACAAAGTGCTGCATTCAGTTGATAAACACTAATATAAATTTCTGCTGTGTTGGTTGTTTGTCAGAGGCGTAGCGAGCGCCCTCCGTACCCTCCGACCGGAGGGGGCCCCGTAAGGAAGGGGGCCCCTAAAAGTGGCAAAATAAATACTGCACTCCAGTTTCTGCATTGTAAGGGGCCCCGCCCGGACATATGTTCGGAGGGGGCCACCGTTCGGAGGGGGCCACGTTCTTTGTTGCTACGGCCCTGTTGTTTGTGGTAAATCAAATAAGTCACATGTTGTTGTTTCTGTTCCCAGGCTGGATAATTATCATTCATAATCAAGAGATGGGCTAAGTGAAACATCTGGGACTTTGAATCTCCCATGAAGAGGCTGCAGTTTGTGAGGATGCAAAAGATCATGGAGATTAGGGAATTGTAGGAAACATTTTCCTTACTGGGCCTCACAGCCCTGGCCTGACACATTACTAGAAAAACGTGGGGCAACATAGGACTGACTAGGTGACGAGTTCAAGTTTAATTTTCTCTCATCCCATTCACACAAGCATTTGCAAGATACGTGCAGGATCCTATTGCAAAGGGAGCTGCCACAATCTTCTTGGACTCATTTTGTTGTTGCTGAGCAATCGTTATGGGAGGCCCATCCTCCGATGTGTTAAGTGCCACCCGATCCATCCCCTGTTAAATACACTCAGTGCATTGCATTGATTAATCAACAGTTTTGTGTTTGCTCCCCTCACCATAGTATCTAAGCACTAACATTTGCCCTTTCTGTCATCCGTACAGTCACTGACATAAAGAGGATGGCCGGTCCTAATTGCAAAGGGTGTAGGATCCTTGAGGGTTTAATTCTCCCTGTTCTAGGGCTTTGGCAAGAGGTTTTAGGAACTTTGCCCCCTTGACTTGGCAATCAACATTCCATCCCATGCAAAAATGGAGTTTAAAGTGTTGTTTTCCAAAAGTACTCAAGAAAGTGTGATTACAGTTTGTGTCCATGAGCATACATGCAAGGAAAACTTAGCGCCTTGCGTGATGTCAAGTATCAGGGGGTAGCCGTGTTAGTCTGTATCCACAAAAACAACAAGGAGTCCGGTGGCACCTTAAAGACTAACAGATTTATTTGGGCATAAGCTTTTGTGGGTAAAAAGAAGTGAGGTTTTTTACCCAGGAAAGCTTATGCCCAAATAAATCTGTTAGTCTTTAAGGTGCCACCGGACTCCTTGTTGTTTTTAAGGAAAACGTAATCACTCAGATGTCCTTGAAGTGTGAGCATGGGCAAATCCAAGTAGCCCGCTAGTGAAAAGATGGAAAAAAATATAGAGATGCAACAGGGGAGTGCGCTGAGCCTTCAGAAATATCCATTGCAGCGAAGGGATTGAAAGAACAACTGTGGTATGGCGGGAAGATGCATATTCAGCTTTGTCTTGCTGAGTGTTCTAATACCAGACCTACAGCTTTGCCTGCACATTGTGCTGTAAAAATACAGAGCTAGGAATGGGGATGGAAAATCTGTGCTCAAATCTTTCCAGATCTATGGCTGAGCTAAATCCAAACTCTCGACATTCATTTGCTTTATTATGCTGTGCATATGCTGCCTTCCTTACTCACATTGAGCTATACCTTTGTTCTCCAAATATTCCCATTGAATCTCACCGGGACGGATCACAGAGTAAGGTACTATTGAACTGAAGTAAAGCTGGCAGAATCTGGCCCCATCCCAGCAATGGAAATTCAATCCTAGTAACAAGTTTGTATCCCCAGAAAGTCTTGCAAGAAGATTAAATACAAAAATGCTTTCTAACCATATTATCCCAATAGACTCAAAGGTTTTTATTCAACCTACTGGTGCTAATGAGAGAGAGAGAAACTTGTAATCCCCATAGTTTTCCGAGAGTGTTAAGGAGTTATGTTTCTATAGATTTGTGTTCTTGCAGGACTCAAAAGAGATGTACTTTTGTCCCCCTTCTACACTCATTATCTTAGAAAAATTGTCAGTGCCAACGGACCTGAGGAGCACATTTGTATTTGTTTGGGCAGCAAAAATGTAGATATGGAACCATCTTTTTCAGCAACATAAAAATAGCTGAGGCATATGAAGAGAGTCATTCGAATAATAATTATATAGCTAACTTAATTAGTCTGTTTCAGCCAAAAAGGAAGGAGAACTGTAACCCCAGCAAGTCAAGATACATCCATAGAGACTAAGGTATTCAAAGTGAATGAACGTAGTTCTCCAGGATCCACTGTTGGGATAATATTTAATGATGGCCAGTACAACTGGGCAGGGCCAACTGGGGTGAAAAGGAAATTTTGGGCAAAATGTAAGGGGAAAACAACATCTCCCATCAGCAAGGTCTGTTGGACAGTGGGGTTTCTCTATGGAGATTCACAATGATAACTGGCAGAAAGAAGCCCTGAACAAAGATGAACCCACAAAAAATCAAGGAAAAATGTGCACAGTACAGACTAAGTTTGGTATGTAGCCCAATGAGATGCTACCCCACGTCCTGTGTAGCTGCAAGCCCCATTCGAGAGCTTGGCAGCTGCGACACAATGCCATCCAAGATCCCTTGGCCAGAGCCATCCCGCCATCCATGGGGAAGTTTGCTGTAAACTCCGCCATCCCCGGAACTGACAGCCAACTGTGATCAGACATAGTCATCACCAACGAGGACCGGAAGAAGATCATCATGGTGGGTGTCACAGTGCTGTTCGAGAACAGGACCCTGGCCTTCCACAATGCCCAAGCTCGAAAGGTAGAGAAATATGCCCCTCTGGCCGAAACCTTAAGAGCTAAGGGTTACCCGGTCCAGACACACGCACGGATCGTCGCAGCCTTAGGTGCATGGGACCTCAGTAACGAGCGAGTGCTAGAGAATGCGGAATCGGTCAATGCTATGCTCGGCTGATGGGGCAACTCCTGGTATCAGACGGCATCAGGTGGTTGAGGGATATCTACATAGAACACATCACCGGACATCGGCACTATCTGGAGGGATGAGCTGGAGTGCTGATGAGAAGTGCAGTCAGGAAAGTAACTGAAAAACTTTCCTCCTGGATTCTATTTTCTACATGGACAACCTACTGAGCAACAATCTCCACTCATTGATATATTTTGCTTTCCACAGCCAAATCTCTGTACAGCTTTTCATGAGAGATGTACCCAACTATTCAGATTCTAATATCTAAACTGTATTGTTAAATCTATTCACCTAAATTTGGGTTATTGCTGATTATGTACTCTATGTATCATGACTTTTAAAAACAAACTTTGTATTTGTGGATAATCTAAGCACTACACCCAGATGTACAGACACTCTTTTCCCAACCTATATATATATAGGGTAAAATATAAAAAAATTATTATATCTAAAGATAAATATATATATATATATATATATTTAACATTAGCTTTAATAATTTTTTTATATTTTACCCTATAATGACTTTTCCCACTCCCATGAGTTTCCCAGTGGGAGAGAGAATTGGACCCAAAGGGTGGGATTTTCGAAAGAGCCTGAGGGAATTAGATGCCAAACACCAACTGAAAGTCAATAGGATTCCGGTGACTAACTTCTTTAGTCCCCTTTGAAAATAGCAGCCAAAGATATTGCAGTGTTGCCAACTCTTAAGATTTTGTCATAAGTGTCATGATTTGGTGTTTTTCATGTGAATACAGCAGAATTCCTGCTGTCATTAAAAAAAAAAAAAAGTTCCCATCACTCATTGTTGCAGAGTAAAGTGTGGATACGTGGACTTTAAAAGGTGCAAAAGCCAGAAGGCAAATAAAAAAACACACCAAATGTCACATTTTTAAAAATCTCATAATGGTTGAATGTGTGGGGTTGGCAATACTGGAGGCCAAAATGGAATGACGATTTAAATATCTGTGATATTCATCCAGTCAGGGCTATGCAGATGCTTATGGGTGTTATAGGCCGAATCCTTGCCTGAAGCTCAGCTTAGGTAGAAGAGACATAGGTGATTTATGTCTTTTTTTAAGCCTGCTGTGTTGGAGCACTCTAAGTGGTACCAGCTGATAACAGTCTAGGGCGACCAGATAACAAGGGTGAAAAATTGGGATGGGGGTGAGGGGGTAATAGGCTTTTATATAAGACAAAGCCCCAAATAGCCTGACTTACCCTATAAAATTGGGACATCTGGTCACCCTATAATAGCCATAGGTCCTTCACATCAACTGGGAACTGACAGTGTAGTGGAACTCAAGCCATTGTAGTAAGATGAGGCCCTGAAACATAAACCTAAGGCCTGAACTAAAGTAATGGTCAAGACTTTGTTAGCATAAAGCAAAATTAAACTGTGAGCCAGAGGCAGGCCCTGCTCACAGAAGCTGGCAAGGAAAGGGCTGATGTTGCAAAAATACACATATCTAAAAGGTACCAGAACACTCCAATGCTTGCACATTCTACACAGATAACAAAGAACAGGCTGACCCATGCTAAAGATGGGCAAAAGGGTAATATGATGGATAGAGTTGTTTTGTTTGAACCAACATGTACAAGGTGAGAGGTAGCACCTTACTATATAGAAGGGTTGCATCTTGCTGCGTAGAGGAGTTGCACCTCAATACCTCAGGAGTGATGTGTAACTTCTTTGTACCTGTGTATAAGAATTTCCCCCTGAGGAGTTGTCTTGGTCTGGCCTAGGGGGCAGTGATAAATCCCACCACTGACTGAGCCGATCCATTGTCAGGGAGCACATATGTACTAGCAGAACTGTAGACATCTGATCCGGGGAGATAAAGACTGTGTTTCATTTGGCAATAAACCTGGCCAGGTGCCTTTGTACCTTATCGGAGTCTGTGGTCATTGGGTGGTTCGCTTGAGATCTGCTGTGCCAGCTATCTGGGAGAACACACATGCACGCAGCTGACTGTTATCAACATTGGATAGAGCAGAGCACCACACCGGTGATGTCTGACATCCTCTTGTAACATACCCCCTACTCCAGGATCAGGAGGAATTCCTAAAGTAGCCAGTTAAGCTAGATTTCATATACTTTTTCACTGCTGGACTTGAGCAAAGCAGGCACAAAGTGAGGACCAGAATCTGGACATTTGTATTTGGATACTTTGCGTATATCTATTGTTACTGTCTCTTTGGGGGAAAAAAAATCTCTTTTATTTCTTAGCTTTGACTTCACTGTAGTCTCTTCGTGTTTCCTACGTCCCTTTTACATCTATTCCTATTGTAAAATGACCTTTGCAATTTTCCTCTCTTCCATGATATTTACAATCTGCTTCCTTTTTCTGAATAATTTTATACACTTCTTTTCTTTCCAGAGACTGCTGTGGTACATTATTTTCTCCTCCACAGATCATTATATTTAGCCTATCTACACTTTAAAGGGTAATAAACTTCTCTCTGGCAAAAAATAAACATAGAAATATTGACTTTGGAAATGTGCAGTGTTTTCATCAATTTCCTCCTGCATTATGGTCTTTAGGAAGAGGTGACATCTGAAATGTAATCCTAGCTGACTTTTGGCTTGGACCTTGGAACTCTCACATCCATTCATTAGCATGATTACCTTTGTTTTATTTGGAGAGGAAAGTAATGCTCTTTGATTGCAAAGCAAAAAGCACCTGTAAACTGAAAAGAATGTAATGGGCTGAATGTAGCACGGACATAAACATATTGAGTGTAGATAATGCGTGAAAAGGGGCAAAGTTTTCCACACTTTGGACTGATCTGGCATCCAATGAATTGCGAAATGGATGTAATTTACATGATGCAGCATGGGAATGTGAGGGGAAGGGACTTGTTGCAGAAAAACACCACAAAAGGTATAAGATAAAACAACTCTTCTCCTCCCCCTCTTCAAAACACACATACAGTGTAGGAACTAGAGCTGGTCAAGAAAAGTTGAGTAAATATAATGAAAACATTCAAAAGAAATAGAATTCATTTTAAATTTTCCCTTTTTTGTTTTTGACAAAACCACTTCTGAATATATATAGTTTTATTTTTTTGTGGCAGGGAATCACTTTCTTGCACTTTGTTTCTCCTGAGGAAAGGGTAGGAGAGAAGGGACAAGAATGGAAGAAATTGATTCTCATTTTTTGACTTTTGTTCAGTGGAAAAAAAAAAAAAAAAAAAAAAAAAAAAGTCAGAGAGAGTAATCTTTACACCACCACTTAAACAAACATGTTTTAAATTTTATTTTTTGTTGACAATGAAAAAAATTGACCAAGAATAAACATTTTTGCACTCCACATTTTCAGTTCCATCCAGAAGGCATTTTCCACTGAAAACAAGTTTTGATGGAAAATTTGCAAACAGCTCTGTGGCTTTAAGGCTCAGTGTTGGCATGTGGGTAGGGAGGAATGCATAGTCCTTCCCAGATAGTCCCAGTTGCACACAGGAGTATCTTAGAATGCACCATCCTATCACAGGCTGTATTTCCCTTTTGCAAGCTGGCACGGGGTCAGGCCCCTATCTCCTCATTACCCTTCACTGCTCCTTTTTAGAGCTTCTGCCCACCAGACTCTCCTTTCTAACCTCCATAGGAGTCAACAACAATACAACCTATCCTCCTGTTGCACATACACCATTTTACTTGTGAATTCAGCCTGGAGCCTTCTAAAGCAGTGATAATGGTTTGTTCCAGATCTGAATTTGGATCAATGGTCCACAGTCATCTGTAGTGTAAACTCCATTAAAATCAATGGAGTTGTCTGAGAAATGAATTTGGCTCAATATATTTAACACAGAGATCATTAAAATGGTCAGTTTTGGCCTTAGTGTTTCTGAATAGTTGTAACTTCACTTGAATATTTAATCATGCTGCAAACCAATAAAATGTACTTATTACTGTTTAAATTGATTTCCTAACAAAACATTAGGGTGAAGTGGTATAAATGTGTTTTCCAATAAAAATAAATAGGACATGAAAGTGTTTAAAGAGAACAATATTGGAAATAAACACAGGCAGCAAACAAGGGCCTAGCTCATTCTGAGTATACCTCTACCCAGATATAACACTGTCCTTGGGAGCCAAAAAAATCTTACCGTGTTATAGGTGAAACCGCGTTATATCAAACTTGCTTTGATCCGCCAGAGTGCACAGCCCCGCCCCCCTGGAGCGCTGCTTTACCACGTTATATCCGAATTCGTGTTATATCGGGTCGTGTTATATCGGGGTAGAGGTGTATTAGATAAGTGAAATAATGGGTAGAGAAGGTTGGGAATGTTTAAACAAAATGTTTTTCTGTCAAAATGCCCATTCCTTAAAACAGAAACTATTCATGGACAAGGTTCAGTTTCAGTTAATTTTTCAAATAAAAGCCTTTTTATAAATATTTCATATTTAATTTAAACTAAATTAGTTTTTTTTAAATGGTCAAAATTGAAGTGAAATGTTTTAAAATTATAGAAATGAAACACTGATTGAACTGAACTGTTTTTTGTTTTTGTTTTTTGTTTGTGTGTTTTGTATTTGATGAAAAAATTTCAAAATTTCAATTTTTTCTCCTGATTTGGGGCAGGCAAAAAAAAAAACACCCCAAAATCTCAAGACAAAATTGTGGGATGGGAAAACCATTTCTCCTCTCAGCTCTAGCAGGGAGTCTGTGAATAACTCCAAAAAGAAACCAAAAGTATGGAAAGGAGGTTATGGTCCATGAATGCTGCCACTTGCCTTCTCTGAGAGTTTAGCAATGCAGAAAGAATGTATTTCATTTGACAAGGGTTGTGGGAGTATTGGTTCTTGTCTATCCAAACAAGACAGGTCTACATTTTTGGTTCTCATCTGCCACTTTCCCATGTGCATCTTGAAACTTTTTGACACCACCTTTTTTTTTGTTTGCTTTATAAAAGCTTGCTTGTATATAAATAACCTGCAGCTCACAATATCCCCAAGAGAGTGGTTGTCAGAGAAAGGCAAAGCCACAGATATTAGGCAAAGATAACCAACTTTTTTTTCCTGTAATATGGTCACCTTCTAGAAAGAACTGCATCCCCACTAACAATAGGCACTTCACAAGGACTAGCTGCGTATACATTCAGTAATTGCAGTAGCACCATCTGTTGACTCACAACAAGCTTATGGTTTATTCTGCTATTTTTGCTTCGTTTCAGACAGGATTATGCCATTTAGACACAATCTTGAGCATGTTCACTGTCCCAGGAGGGATTATACCTCATAACCTCCAGTGGCATCTGTAGGGGGTCTAAGTGTCTTTTCTGCATCCCTTTCTCTACCTGTGTTGCTAACTCATGTTAATTGTGTGTGCTGATGACACAAATCGATTTAATTAACAACACTACAGAGACTCCTGGCTAGATACCTGATGCAAAGGCTGCTCCTGGGATCTGACCACACCTCTGCCAATTAGGGCCTGTGCAGATAAAGGCTTGCTGTGTCAGTGACTGAGGCTTGGGCAGACAGGTCCAGGGATTAGAGCCATACACATGTGGGCTAGAGGAAGTCAAGTCAGAGTCAATAGCCAGGAACCAAGGGTAGGGAGACAAAGAAGGACCCAAGAGCGAGGCAGGGTCTGTCTCAGGAGCAGGTCAGAGATTTGTCTTGTTGCACAGACAATTTCCTGGAACGCCCTCCAGACTTAAATAGTAGTTCTGGGCCAATCAGAGGTCATGGGAGGAGCAGACAGTCATTGTTACCATGGCTGGCAATTCTCTCAGTGACTTATCTCCCAGGATGTATAGTGCATTTTCCAGGGTTTTCCCGAGTCTGGCTACTGGTGGTGGGGAAGAACTCTTTGCCCAGAGCCTGGCAAACCTGAGTTAGACTCTGGTGAGGAGAGATAGCTCAGGGGTTTGAGCATTGGCCTGCTAAACCCAGGGTTGTGAGTTTACTCCTTGAAGCGGCCACCCAGGGATCTGGGGCAAAATCAGTACTTTGTCCTGCTCATGAAGGCAGGGGACTGAACTTGATGACCTTTCAAGGTCCCTTCCAGTTCTAGGAGATAATAAATAGATTAATGGAGATATCCTATTTTTTATTAACTATTGTGTGCCAGTAAGTGTGCATTACAGGAAGTTAGAGATCGGTGAATTCAAAATTGCCCTATATATATATATGAATGGTGTATACAGGATATTGCTTAACAGTGGCATGGCACCAGGCCGAAATGGTGTTCTTCCCTGGGCCTCTACTCAAAGTGCTGACCTAGTCTGTTAGGGGAATCTAGCCTTCCTCTTCTCAAATGCTATGGCACGCACACACCTATGCACATTTACTAGCATGTATAGAGTGTGTATGTTACTAATGAACAGTATGTATCAATTATATTTATAGATCTGACCAGAATCTTAGATGCATTTGACATTTCAGGGACTCCATCATGAAGCAGATACTATAGCCTATTGCAAAACCATCACAGAGCATTTGGTATTATTAGAATTCTTTGAGACTTGGCAAGGTATGGCACATACGAATGAAGGTACAATGAGGGCCTGATCCAAAGTCAGTGAAAAGACATTTAATGACGGTAGAGAAAGATTATGTTCTATTATTAGTATTATGGTAGTGTAGTCCACTGGTGAGTGTATTAAAAGTTCTGGAGGTTCCTGTTTCAATCCCTAGTATGTCTACCAAGATGGTGGCCCTCATAGTAACACCCAAAGGCTCCAACCAAGATCAGGGCCCCATTCTACTTGGCACTGTATAAATGCACAATCAGAGGCAGTTCTTGCCCCAAATGTCTTACAATCTAAATAGACGAGTCAGACTGGAAATAGGCACAGAGGAGAGAAGTGACTTGCCCAAGATTGTACAGCAGGTGCTTGGCAGAACTGGGCATAAAGATCAGGCCTCCTGATCCCCAGTCCCTCATTCTATATGCTCTGCTGTCTCCCACTTCCTGCATAATGCCTGGCTCAACCCAGTGATGAGTTGTTGTTTTTTCCACAAGCATCAATTCATATCCTCTTAATAAAGAATAATCATATCATGTACAGTATACACCCGCCTCTGTTTATCGCTATCACATGATTGGAGGCTAGTTTTCCTTAACAGTGATATATAGCAACTGAAGTGAAATCATGCACCAAAATCCATCCATATCTGGAATATCCCTTGTTAGCAAATAAATAACTAAATAAAAACCACATGGCAAAAGGTTGGATTTTTGCCACATTTCAGCTATTATCCTGTTGACGCTTAATAAAACTATCACTCATATGCTGATAATCTTTCCCAGACTGGACATCAGGAAAACTACTGTTTCTTTGCCAACTCTACAGTATTAAATGTATATTTTATTTATGGATGCTACCAGTGTGGTGAGATTTGGCTTTTCAGTGTGGTCGTAAGAGGTGCTTAAGCATTCTCATAGGGTTCTTTAATTAATGTACAATTATATGTTAAGTGGATTAAATATTACAGCCCTTAATTGTGAATTAGCTCCACAAATGCTAAATTAAGACACTAGTCAGACATGGCTAAGCAACGATTAAGAGTTTCTATAGTTATGAACCAGAGGTGATAGTAAGCTGGTACGGGCTGGTACGGAGGACCGGTAAGAAAAGGAGACTGGCTGAGGGAGGGAGAAGCCTGCCCCCTGTATAAGAAAGGTTTAAACTCAGCTGTTCCCTGCGCCCCCTGGGTTAGGAGCCGTTTCTGGCATCCTTGTTAATTTCACTCACAGTTGCTGGGGGGAGGGAGCCGGGGGGAGGGTGTGTTTGACCATGGCAGGGGCAGTTCTTTTCTGCCCCTGGGATGAGGGGATCTCTCCAATACAAATATACACAACAAATACAATAGGCATTTGGCTGCACAGCTTAAATTCAGAGCTAATAAAAGCAGGTGGAAGGGGAAAACTCACTGTCACATTGGTTTCTGTCTCCTCCCTCCTCCTCCAGCCAGGCTGCAGACAGTAAGGCCTGGTCTACACTAGGAGTTTATCTCGAAGTTACCAGCGTTAAACCGAATTAACCCTGCACCCATCCACACAACGAAGCCCTTTACTTCGATATAAAGGGCTCTTAATATCGATATCTGTACTCCTCCCCGACGAGGGGAGTAGCACTGAAATAGGTATTGCCATTTCGGATTAGGGTTAGTGTGGCCGCAATTTGACGGTATTGGCCTCCAGGAGCTATCCCACAGTGCACCATTGTGACCGCTCTGGATGGCAATCTGAACTCGGATGCACTGGCCAGGTAGACAGGAAAAGCCCCGCAAACTTTTGAATTACATTTCCTGTTTGCCCAGCGTGCAGAGCACAGGTGACCATGCAGAGCTCATCAGCACAGGTAACCATGCAGTCCGAGAATCGAAAAAGAGCACCAGCATGGATCGTACGGGAGGTACTGGATCTGATCGCTATATGGGGAGAGGATTCAGTGCTAGCAGAACTAAGTTCCAAAAGACGAAATGCCAAAACATTTGAAAAAATCTCCAAGGGCATGATGGAAAGAGGCCACAATAGGGACTCACTACAGTGCCGCTTGAAAGTTAAGGAGCTCAGACAAGCCTATCAAAAAACAAAGGAGGCAAACGGTCGCTCCGGGTCAGAGCCGCAGACATGCCGCTTCTACGCTGAGCTGCATGCAATTCTAGGGGGGGCCACCAGCACTACCCCATCTCTGACTGTGGATTCCGAGGCGGGGGTAATCTCAGCCATGCCTGTGGATTCTGCAGACGGGGAAGATGATGAGGAGGAGGAGGATGACGAGCTTGCGGAGAGCACATAGCACTCCGTTCTCCTCAACAGCCAGGATCTTTTTCTCAGCCTGATTGAAACACCTTCCCAACCCCCAGACAATGAGGCCATGGAAGGGACCTCCGGTGAGTGTACCTTTGTAAATATAAAACATGGTTTAAAAGCAAGCGTTTTTTAATGATTAATTCGCCCTGAGGACTTGGGATGCATTCGTGGCCAGTACAGCTACTGGAAAAGTCTGTTAACTTGTCTGGGGATGGAGCGGAAATCCTCCAGGGACATCTCCATGAAGCTCTCCTGGAGGTACTCCAAAAGCCTTTCCACAAGGTTTCTTGGCAGTGCAGCCTTATTCCGTCCTCCATGATAGGATATTTGACCACGCCATGCTAGTAGCAAGTAATCTGGTATCACTGCATGACAAAACCTGGCAGCGTATGGTCCCGGTGTTTGCTGGCATTCAAGCAACATCCGTTCTTTATCTCGCTGTGTTATCCTCAGGAGAGTGATATCGTTCATGGTAACCTGGTTGAAATACGGGAATTTAATTAAGGGGACAGATGTGGCCGTTCCTACTGGGCTGTTTGCCTGTGGCTGAAAAGAAATATCCTTCCCTGCAGTTAGCCAAGCAGGGGGTGGGGGTGGGGGAGGAATCGTCCATGATACCAGCCATGCGGCGGGGGGGAGGGATAAAGCGATCATCCCAGAGAATTGGATGGGGGGGGGTTAGTTTGGTTTCTGCTGCTGCACATTAACAGGAAAACCGCAGCACTCAACAGGCTTTGCTTGGTATGTGGGAAAGGAGGGCGCTGCTTGTAGAAAAGCTGCAGAAGCCGAAAGACAATGGCTTACCATGGCCGCATGCAAGCCAAATTCTGTTGCCCGGACCTGCGTCTGTGCTCTCTAACACCAAAGCCGCAGGCACTCAATATTAAGATGCAAAATGCAACCTTGTACCGAATTCACATGTGCTATGTAATGTGAATAGTGTTGTTCACAGTGAAAGAGTATAAGCATTGTTCTGTAAAATGTATCTTTTTAAATACTTCTCTCCCTTTTTTCCCTCCCTCCCGCAGCTGCAAATTTTTCAAGCCTCCCTCCTCCGTCCCGAAGGCTATCTCAGATAAGGCGTCGAAAAAAGAGGACGCGAGACGAAATGTTCTCGGAAATCATGGAATCCACCTGCAATGAAAGAGCTCATCTGAATGAGTGGAAGGACATGGTAGCAAAGTACAGGAAAGATGTCAGTGAGAACGTGAGGCCATGAGGGACGCTCGAGATGAGAGGTGGCAAGCTGCAACGCTGGGGCTTCTGCGTGATCAAACGGACATGCTCTGGCGTCTGGTGGAGCTTCAGGAACGGCAGCAGGAGCACAGAGTGCCGCTGCGGCTGCTGTATAACCTCCCTCCCCCCTCACCATGTTCCATAGCCTCCTCACCCAGACGTGTAAGAACGCGGGGCGGGGGAGGCTTCGTGCACCCTCTCACTCCACCCCAGTGGATGGCCCAACCAAAAGGCTATCATTACTTTGAACTTTTTTAGTGGCCTTTTCCTTCCCTCCTATCCTCCTCCCAAACCCCACCTGGGCTACCTTGTCAGTTCTCTCCCTCTTTTTATAATCAATTAATAAAGAATGCATGATTTTTAAACGATAGTGACTTTATTTCCTTTGAAAGCAAGCTGGGATCGAAGAGGGAGGGTGGGTTGCTTACAGAGAATGAGTCAATCAAGGGAGTGGGTTTTCATCAAGGAGAAACAAACAGAACGTTCACACGGTAGCCTGGCCAGTCATGAAACTGGTTTTCAAAGCTTCTCTGATGCGCAATGCTTCCTGGTGTGCTCTTCTAATCGCCCTGGTGTCTGGCTGCGCGTAATCAGTGCCCAGGCGATTTGCCTCAGCCTCCCACCCCACCATAAAGGTCTCCCCCTTACTCTCACAGATATTGTGGAGCACACAGCAAGCAGCAATAACAATGGGAATATTGGTTTGGCTGAGGTCTGAGCGAGTCAGTAAAGTGCGCCAGCAACCTTTTAAAAGTCCAAATGCACTTTCTACCACCATTCTGCACTTGCTCAGCCTGTAGTTGAACAGGTCCTGACTACTGTCCAGGCTGCCTGTGTATGGCTTCATGAGCCATGGCATTAAGGGGTAGGCTGGGTCCCCAAGGATAACTATAGGCATTTCAACATCCCCAACGGTCATTTTCTGGTCTGGGAAGTAAGTCCTTTGCTGCAGCCATTTAAACAGAGTAGTGTTCCTGAAGACGCGAGCGTCATGAACCCTTCCCGGCCATCCCATGTTGATGTTGGTGAAACTTCCCTTGTGATCCACCAGTGCTTGCAGCACCATTGAAAAGTACCCCTTGCGGTTTACGTACTGGCTGCCCTGGTGCTCCGGTGCCAAGATAGGGATATGGGTTCCATCTATCGCCCCACCACAGTTAGGGAATCCCATTGCAGCAAAGCCATCCACTATGACCTGCACGTTTCCCAGAGTCACTACCTTTGGTAGCAGCAGCTCAGTGATTGCTTTGGCTACTTGCATCACAGTAGCCCCCACAGTAGATTTGCCCACTCCAAGTTGATTCCCGACTGACCAGTAGCTGTCTGGTGTTGCAAGCTTCCACAGGGCTATCGCCACTCGCTTCTCAACTGTGAGGGCTGCTCTCATCTTGGTATTCTGGCGCGTCAGGGCAGGGGAAAGCAAGTAACAAAGTTCCATGAAAGTGCCCTTACGCATGCGAAAGTTTCGCAGCCACTGGGAATCGTCCCACACCTGCAACACTATGTGGTCCTACCAGTCTGTGCTTGTTTCCTGGGCTCAGAATCGGCGTTCCACGGCATGAACCTGGCCCATTAACAGCAGGATCTCCAAAGCGCCTGGGCCCGTGGTTTGATAGAATTCCATGTCCTCATCACTCTCGTCGCCGCGCTGTCGTAGCCTACTCCTCGTCGCCTGATTTTGCAGGTTCTGGTTCAGCATAAACTGCACGATAACGCGCGAGGTGTTTACAATGTTCATGACTGCTGTCTTGAGCTGAGCGGGCTCCATGCTTGCCGTGGTATGGCGTCTGCACTGTTCACCCAGGAAAAAGGCGCGAAACGGTTGTCTGCCGTTGCTTTCCCGGAGGGAGGGGGAGGATGTACCCAGAACCACCCGCGGCAATGTTTTTGGCCCCATCAGGCATTGGGATCTCAACCCAGAATTCCAATGGGCGGAGGAGACTGCGGGAACTATGGGATAGCTATGGGATAGCTACCCACAGTGCAATGCTCCGGAAATCGACACTAGCCCCGGTACATGGACGCACACCGCCGAATTAATGTGCTTAGTGTGGCCGCATACATTAGACTTTATACAATCTGTTGCCAAAAACTGGTTTCTGTAAAATTGGAATAATCCCGTAGTGTAGACGTACCCTAAGGCTCTGCGTTCCTCTCCCACCCCCACTCAGCAGGGGCTCTCTTCTAGGCTCTAGCTTGCAGTGAGCAGGGAGACTGGCTGAGATGCCTGCTTCTGCTGCCTGCATAAGAATAGTTAAACTCAGCTGTTCCTTGGGCAGTTCAGCCCCTGGGGTTAGGAGCCGTTTCTGGCATCCTTGTTAATTTCACTCCCAGTTGTTGAGGGGGACGGGGGAGGGTGTGTATGACCATGGCGGGCCAGTTCTTTTCTGCCCCCGGAATGAGGGGATCTCCAATACTACTATAATACAATAGTAGGGGCCGGTTGCTGGGGTCGGGGCAGTCAGCGGCAGGCTGCAACTGCATTGTTTGTGACACACACATTCATACACATACATACTGTATGTATTACTGTCCTGTGGGGAAGGTGCCAGTGCCCTTTTAAGGGGTGGGGGTGGGGGACAAGTGTTTCTGGGCTAACACACCTCAGGAACTTCTGCTTAATGTGTGCTGCTTAATGGAGCCCGTCCTTCCCCAGGGGGCTGTTTGTTGGTCCAACTCCTACACTGAAGAGCTATCTTTTTTGAGAGACCTATCCATACTGTACATATACATTTAGAATATACCTGGATCAGAGTAGATTTAGATCTGTGAAGCGAGACAAGAAGATTTTGTTTTCCCAGGAAGACATTCATGTGGATGTTCCAAAGTTAGCTAGTGCATGTGATGTAGTAATCACTAAGTTACAACAGAGAGAGCTACAACAACTAGAGAATAGAATTCCTGCTCCTCCACACAATATTACATTAGCACCATATAGAGTAGAAGATTCAGTCCCTTTGGGTGGACATTTATTGGCATTTGGGCAATCAACAGTGCCTAGACCCCAAGAATTTCGCAGACCCCATACACCTCCTTGGTAGATGTTGGTATCACCTGGTGTACCGGTAGAACGCCCTACTACACCAGACCTTAGCGGATTAAGAGATGTCAGTGTGAAGCCTGATCCAGGACAAACTTTATCTTCTGATCAAACAAATTGGCGAGCTGAAACCCATACTAATTAATATCCGTAATAATTATTAAAATTAATAATTAATTAAAATTAATGAAATAAAATTAAATTAAGTGAATAAATTAAATCAACCCTACTAACATACCCCAAATCAGGCTACAGTATTGGAGAGATCCCCTCATCCCGGGAGCAGAAAAGAACTGCCCCTGTCATGGTCACACACACCCTTCCCCTGCCCCCCGCAACAACTGGGAGTGAAATTAACAAGGATGCCAGAAACGGCTCCTAACCCCGGGGGCTGAACCGCGCAGGGAACAGCTGAGTTTAAACTCTTCTTATGCAGGGGGGCAGGCTTCTCCCTCCCTCAGCCAATCTCCCTGCTGCAAGCTAGAGGGGAGTCCCTGCAGCTGCTGCTGAGTGCCAGGGAGGGGGAAAGCATGGCCTAGCGTCGGCAGCCTGGCTGGAGGAAGAGGGAAGACACGGAGAAAAATGAGACAGTGAGTTTTCACTTTTTCAGGCTTATTCCAATATTAAAGTTTTATTACAGACAGTATTTTTAGTAGTAGTAGCAGCTTTATTTTCTATATCTATGTCATGCAATGGGAGGGATCCATGAAGTACGTAGGAGAGGTGGGTTGCTTGCTTGCGATTGGACCATATGGGTAAGAAATGTAAATTACTTTCACCCCTGCCCAAACCCCAGGGCTCCCAGCCGCCTCTGCAGCGGGTAGCTCCGGGGGTGATTTAAAGGGCCTGGAGCTCCTAGCTTCAGCCGGATCCCCAAGTCCTTTAAATCCTGATTTAAGAGCCCCGGGATTTAAAGGCCTCATCTTTTCCGGTAGAGGCCACGCCTCTTCCAATTGAGGCCCCACCCCCTCCGCAGGACTCTGGAGTACCGGTAAGTCCTTTAAGTTACTTTCACCCCTGTTATGAACCCTTCTGCAGTCTCAGTTAAGTGCAAAACCAACGAGGAGTCCGGTGGCACCTTAAAGACAAATAGATTTATTTGGGCATAAGCTTTCGTGGGTAAAAATTTCCACGTCTTCAGTTAAGTGTAGTAACTCCAAAAATTGTGCTTTAGGTCACTTCCCTGTTAAAACAAACTCATATAATTTCCAGATCAATCTTAATAAAACTATAGCTAGGAAGTCCATTTCTGAACAAACTAGAATGCACATGGTAAACTCTCCAAACCACTTTTCCTCCCTTCACATACATTTTATAGTTGGTACCTTTATTTTACTGTTGTTTGGAATGGAAATAAAGTTAAAAAAATGAGAGTGAGATATTTCCCCACCAAAAAAAAAAAAAAAAAAAAAAAAAATTATACCAAAATTTGTTTTGAAATTTCAGTGGAAGATGGCACATTTCAAAGAAATGAAAATGTAAAAAAAAAAAAAAAACCAAACCAA
>NW_020664420.1:4718841-4736588 GCF_002925995.2 Terrapene triunguis | reverse complement strand
AAAAAAAAAAAAAAAACCCAAACCAACAACAAAAAACAAGAACAAAACAGCTGTGATGGGGCAAGGCCAGATGGCTACAGTAAAGTAGTGAGGAACAGGTATGTTAGCTCCAGGCTAAACAAATCCCTGGTACCATGGTAACCAAATGGCAGTTGCTCCAGGTTAATCAAGATACCTGGGGCCAATTAAGATCCTTCTAGAAGGCAGTGGAGATAGCTAGATTGATTGGGACACCTGAAGCCAATCAAGGACTGGCTGGAACTAGTTAAAAGCCTCCCAGTTAGTCAGTGAGGTGTGGGTGTCAGGAGTGAGCCGTGCTGTTGCAGGAATGAAGCAGTATGAATCCATATCAGGTGCAAGGGAGGAGGCCTGGAGGCAATTGTGAAGAAGATATTGAGTGGGGGCTACTGTGGGGAAGTGGCCCAGGGAATTGTACATGTCCTATTTCCAAAAAGTCAGCTTCCATAGCTGCTAATTTTAGGGTCCCTGGGCTGGAGCCCGGAGTAGAGGGCGGGCCTGGGCTCCCCCCTCCCCTCCCTGATTAATCACTGATACTGGGAGACAGACTGTGCAAGGGAGGGTTGCTTCTCCTCACCTCCCTTGCTGGCTTATGATGAAAATGGCTCAGTAGACTGTGACCTTTGCCTCTAGAGAGAGAAGGGCTATGTGGAGGGTCACAGTGAGCCTCTGAGGCTAGCAAAATCAGTCAGGAAATGCAGGACCCACAGAGTCAAGGACAGAACTTTGTCACACAGATTTATGGTCACTAAATGATTTATGCACATTTTCTTGTAAACTCCAGCTGCTTTTCAGTGGACATCATTGTGGAGGTGTGCAGGGTATATACAAAAGTAATGTGTGTTAACTGCACAGCTCCTCCAAACAATCCAAAAAGGCAGCTGCCAGGTATTGACCGAACACTAATGAATTGTGGCATTCCACTTTGGAAGAGAAGTTATTTTTTTGGCCTGTGTCATCATTCAGCTAATAATTCATATTCATAGATTCCAGGACTGGAAGGGACCTCGAGAGGTCATCGAGTCCAGGCCCCTGCCCTCATGGCAGGACCAAATACTGTCTAGACCATCCCTGATAGACATTTATCTAACCTACTCTTAAATATCTCCAGAGATGGAGATTCCAAAACCTCCGTAGGCAATTTATTCCAGTGTTTAACCACCCTGACAGTTAGGAACTTTTTCCTAATGTCCAACCTAAACCTCCCTTGTTGCAGTTTAAACCCATTGCTTCTTGTTCTATCCTTAGAGGCTAAGGTGAACAAGTTTTCTCCCTCCTCCTTATGACACCCATTTAGATACCTGAAAACTGCTATCATGTCCCCTCTCAGTCTTCTCTTTTCCAAACTAAACAAACCCAATTCTTTCAGCCTTCCTTCATAGGTCATGTTCTCAAGACCTTTAATCATTCTTGTTGCTCTTCTCTGGACCCTTTCCAATTTCTCCACATCTTTCTTGAAATGTGGTGCCCAGAACTGGACACAATACTCCAGCTGAGGCCTAACCAGCGCAGAGTAGAGCGGAAGAATGACTTCTCGTGTCTTGCTCACAACACACCTGTTAATGCATCCCAAAATCATGGTTGCTTTTTTTGACTCATATTTTAATGCACTGCTTTCCATTATATGGTGGATAACTAATGGGTTGTCTGTTTTTTGGCATCTATGGTACTGGTGGTCGAGTTTTACTCAGTAATGCATTAGGTAGACTGATGCATGTGAGTAGAATTGTGTATTGAATCTTCTTTCAATCACAAAAACAAAAAACAAAAAAAGACTTTTAAACTGCAATGGCCTGATTTATTTGACACAGTAACAAATAGCATGCTTAGGAGACCGCAGACTAATGGAGTCCTCTGTAGCAAAAACAAATCATTGGTTACACGCTGTTTTTTATGTTTCATTTCATATGATGACTAGAAACAGGAGTACAGTGCGTGCTCCTCTGCTTTTCTGGTTCAGATAAGAGGTTTTGACATTTGAGTGTTTGATTGTAATTTAATCACATTGGAGACAACATTTACTGGAAACAACAGTGCTTAAGGAAGTAGGTCAAGACTGGGCACAGAGCTGTGAGCTGTGGATTGATTTTGTTCGCAGATTTTATAGGTGACCTAATATTTGACTTTTGCATCCTTAAAAAGTATATAAACTCTCTCTCTCTCTGTAGTTTTTTATATATTTTTATATCATAGCTCTGTGTAGGCTCTTTTTGGAAGATATGCTGTAGTCAAACACAAGTTACTGGGCTCAATATAGGGGTAACTGGGTGAAATTCTATGGTGTGTAAGATTCAGGAGGTCAGACTATGTAACCTAATGATCCCTTTTGGCCATAAAATCAATTAATCTATATAGACTCCATACAGTAAGGTTGACTTTAGCTATGAACTCTTGTGGAGAACATCTGTATTTCTTTCTGAGCACCTCCCAAGAATAAGAACGGCCATATTGGGTCAGACCAAAGGTCCATCTAGCCCAGTAGCTTGTCTTCCGACAGTGGCCAATGCCAGGTACCTTCAAATGATCCATCTCCTGTCGTCCGTTCCCAGCTTCTGGCAAACAGAGGCCAGGGACACCATACAATGATAATTTCCTTTCCTCCAGTACTGCAAAAGATTAATTTTTCCTCTTTGTTTTCATTCCCCCCCACTTTGTTATGATACATAGACAGACAGACAGACATTGTAGTAGGACTAGAAGCCCCAGTTGAGTTCAGGGCCTAGTGGTTTTTCATACAATGTATACACACAGAAAGAGGCTGTCTCCTCCCCAAAGATCTTATAATCATTATGAAAAAAGAAGTATATTTATTATCCCCATTTTAGAGACAGAGAACCAAGTCAGAGTAGATTGTTACTTATCCAAGATCATACAACGAGTCTGTAGAAATGCTGAGACTTGAACCAAGAACTCCTGAGTACCAGTCATAAGAACATAAGAATGGCCATACTGGATCAGATCAATGGTGCTTCTAGCCCAGTATCCTGTCTTCCAACAGTGGCCAATGCCAGGCGCTTCAGAGGGAATGAACAGAAAAGGTAATCATCAAGTGATCCATCCCCTGTCACCCATTCCCAGCTTCTGGCAAACAGAGGGTAGGATACTTTAGAGCATTGTTTTGCATCCCTGCCCATCCTGGCTTTTAGCCACTGATGGACCTATCCTTCATGAACTTATCTAGTTCTTTTTTGCAACCTGTTGTCACCAGATGTTGGCTCTGTGTATGTTCTCTCTGCGTGCTGCACTGTCTCTGGCCAGATAGCCCATACAGCAGGCTCCGATTGAACTGCCCAGTAACCACAGACTCGTTAGTAGCGAAGGCACTCAGTCAGGTTTATTGCCGAGAAAGCACAGTGCTGATGCTTACAGGTACACTAAACATATGTATATCCGTGAAAATGGACACCGCTCAGTGAATGGCGGGACTTTCCATTCCCTCAGTTAGCCAAAGACACTCCATTTTATACATCAATACAAACAAGTTACGGATTGCTCCTTTTTCGTGGTTAGTTGCCACCCTCTACCTTGTACATGTGGGTTCAATCAAAATATCTCTATTCATCAGACTGTCATCCTGACCTTATCTTTAAGAGAGGTCAATGTGTTCCCATTATCTTTGGGGAATGTTTTTGTACCATACTTGGTATCGGGGTGTTCTGGTACCATTTTTCTGGAATGTTTGCATGAGTGTCCTGTGCCTAGCACTTCTCAGGTATGTGTGTTTTTGCAATACCAGCCCTATTCTTGCCAGATTCTGTGAGCCTGTTTGCAGGAAGAGAATGCAAAATAGCTTTCTTGGGGGTTCAGCTTAAAGGTTACAAGCAAACAAATGCATCTGGGGTTAGCAAAGAGGAGTCTACTAGCCATAAGAAATAAACAGAAATAAAGCTAATTGCGTCTTTCTAAACATTCCTGATCTACTTACACATTTGGGGGTTCCAAATAAGTTCTAGGTATGATCTGATGATCTATGATCAGACCTGACTTAAAGCTTCTCATAGCATAACTGCTCCCTGTTCCCCTCTTTTCCAGAGAACAACAGAGACAAAGGGGAAGTTCCCCCCTCCCCCGTTTAAAAAAGTTCTAGCCTTCCCATTGGCTCTTTTGGTCAGGTGCCCACTCCCTTTCCTGGGAGACTTTTTTACCCTTTACATGTAAAGCAAGCAGAGAACAGCCACCAAAAGGGACTTTATAGCTAACTGGCTGGCTGGGTGTCCATAAAAGGGAGCTACCCTCCTCCCTTCATTTATCACATGGGGTGACCAAATCTTCGCACAGTAATCAAGATGTGGGTTTACCATGGATTTATATAAGGGCAATATGATATTTTCTGTCCTATTATCGATTCCTTTCCTAATGATTCCCAACATTCTGTTAGCTTTTTTGACGGGGCCATAACCACAAAGTCAATCTTCCTTTTTATCAGAGATTTTTTTAAATTAGTCAAAGCCTAAGAAGTGAGGATCCTTTAATCTTTTCACAATGCGAGAAGCTAGTTAACAACCTCCTGATACATCTCCAGTGGCAGAAGGGCAAACTTTCCTCAGGGGACCATATGCCTCAGGTAAATCCTTCTGGAAGGATGACTGGAAAAAAGGCTAATGTAGTGCCCATCTTTAAAAAAGGGAAGAAGGAGGATCCGGGGAACTACCGGCCAGTCAGCCTCACCTCAGTCCCTGGAAAAATCATACAGCAGGTCCTCAAGGAATCAATTCTGAAGCACTTAGAAGAAAGGAAAGTGATCAGGAACAATCAGCATGGATTCATCAAGGGCAAATTATGCCTGACTAACCTAATTGCCTACTATGAGGAGATAACTGGCTCTGTGGATGAGGAGAAAGCAGTGGATGTGTTATTCCTTGACTTTAGCAAAGCTTTTGATACGGTCTCCCACAGTATTCTTTCCGGTAAGTTAAAGAAGTATGGACTGGATGAATGGACTTTAAGGTGGATAAAAAGCTGGCTAGCTCATCGGGCTCAAAGGGTAATGATCAATGGCTCCATGTCTAGTTGGCAGCCAGTATCAAGCGGAGTGCCCCAGGAGTCGGTCCTGGGGCTGGTTTTGTTCAATATCTTCATTAATGATCTGGAGGATGGCGTGGACTGCACTCTCAGCAAGTTTGCAGATGACACTAAACTGTGAGGAGTGGTAGATACGCTGGAGGGTAGGGATAGGATACAGAAGGACCTAGACAAATTAGAGGATTGGGCCAAAAGAAACCTGATGAGGTTCAACAAGGACAAGTGCAGAGTCCTGCACTTAGGATGGAAGAATCCCATGCACTGCTACAGATTAGGGACCGAATGGCTAGGCAGCAGTTCTGCAGAAAAGGACCTAGGGGTTACAGTGGATGAGAAGCTGGATATGAGTCGACAGTGTGCCCTTGTTGCCAAGAAGGCTAATGGCATTTTGGGCTGTATAAGTAGGGGCATTGACAGCAGATCGAGGGACGTGATCATTCCCCTCTATTTGACATTGGTGAGGCCTCATCTGGAGTACTGTGTCCAGTTTTGGGCCCCACACTGCGAGAAGGATGTGGAGAAATTGGAAAGAGTCCAGCGGAGGGCAACACAATTGATTAGGGGGCTGGAACATATGACTTATGAGGAGAGGCTGAGGGACCTGGGATTGTTTAGTCTGCAGAAAAGAAGAATGAGGGGGGATTTGATAGGGGAGTTCCAAAGAGGATGGATCTAGACTATTCTCAGTGGTACCAGATGACAGAACAAGGAGTAATGGTCTGAAGTTGCAGTGGGGGAGGTTTAGGTTGGATATTAGGAAAAACTTTCACTAGGAGGGTGGTGAAGCACTGGAATGGGTTACCTAGGGAGGTGGTGGAATCTCCTTCCTTAGAGGTTTTTAAGGTCAGGCTTGACAAAGCCCTGGCTGGTATGATTTGGTTGGGAATTGGTCCTGCTTTGAGCAGGGGGCTGGACTAGATGACCTCCTGAGGTGCCTTCCAACCCTGATATTCTATGATTCTAACTCCTTGTTTGAACAAGTCTGTCACAAAAAACTGCTGGGTTCTACCTCTAGCCCTGCCACTGACTTTCGGTGACCTTAGAGACAATTTCAAACATACATTTCATCAGTTTTCTACTGGTCATTTCCTAGTGACTTTCAGATCTCTTTGGCTATTCCCATGGCTCAGTATGGTCAGGAGTGTGGTATGACTATTGTGAATATTTTTTTGCTGAGTGTTGACAATGAGCTTAGAAGATGCAAAAGACAAATCTCCTTTCCTCAGGGCCTTACATTTTACAAGGATGAACGACAGTTCAAATACAGTTTCCTCTAGTGCCTGCAATGTGCTATGTGCCATATAAACAGGAAAGACAAAAACTGAGTTAACTCTTCATTTATCCTGGTGAGTGGGATTTGGCTTGCAATCCCTGCCTTCAAGATATTTTTAAAAAGAGAGAGATCACAAGATGGTACATGACCGTGGTTATGATTCCATACTGAAGGTTGTGTTTCGTTTTGCATTACAATTGGCATGAGTTTAGAATGACTGTATTACTTACCAGAATCAAAGCATTACTCAAGAGAGGTCAGGTGGTCATTGGTGTGGATGAAACAGTAACACAATATCAAGTAATGGTGACTCTAAAGAATCATTGTTCAATAGCTTTCCTTACTACTGGAGTTGGGCATAAATGATGCATATTTTTCCATTATGTTTCACAAACTTTTTTTCATGGTTTCATTCCAGCCCATATTACTACCTGGAAATATTGCTTTTTGTGAAAATTCCATGACATGGCTATTTTCATATGAGAAAATAAAGTAAAATGAAATTAATAATAATAACAATAACATCAGAAATCTATACATATTTCAAAGCAAATTGATTTTTGTTTAAAATAAATGGCAAATTGCAGATTTGGGGATTTTTTTCATACTTTTCACTTAAATGAGCAGAAAATGGTTTTAAACTTCTATCATTTTTTTCTTAAAGTGGGAGTATTCTTGGAAATTAAAAATGCAATAGCCTCAGCTGGCGGGGGGAATGTGTGTGGAAAGTTTTAGAGACTTCCTACATGGTTATTTAAAGACAATACATGATTATAAACTTGGAAAGAAAATGGTTGTGGGTTTTTGGATGAGTTTCCAGGCTTTTCATAGATTCATAAATTCCAAGGCCAGAATGAACCATTGTGATCATCTAGTCTATCCAACTGAGTTGCACAGGCTATAGACTTTCCCTAAAATAATTCCTAGAGCAAATCTTTTAGATAAACATCCAATCTTGATTTTAAAATGGTCAATGATGGAGAATCCACCACAACCCTTGGTAAATTGTTCCAATAGTTAAATACTCGCTTCATTAAAAAATGTATGTATTTATAGTCTGAATTTCTCTAGCTTCCAACTTCACCCATTGAATCTTTTTATATATTTCTCTGCTACAATGAAGATCCTATTATCAAATATTTGCTCCCCATGTAGGTACTTGTAGACTGTGACCAAATCACCCCTTTACCTTCTCTTTGTTAAGTTAAATCGATTGAACTTCTTGAGTCTATATTACAAGACATGTTTTCCAATCATTTAATCATTCTCATGGTTCTTCTCTGAACCCTCTTAAGGTTATCAACATCATTCCTGAATTATGGACATCAGAATAGGACATAGTATTCCACCAGCAGTCACATAAGTGCCACTCTACTATATAACCTCTCTATTCCTATTGAGCTTGATCCAAGGGTCATATTAGGCCTTTTCTCCTCAGTGTTGCACTGGAAGCTCATAAAACTTGTTATCCTCCACGAATCCCTAGCCTTTTTCAGAATCACTGATTCCCAGGGTAGAGACCACCATCTTGTAAGTAGGGCCTAGGTTCTTTGTTCCCAGAAGTATACATTTACATTCGGCCATATTAAAATGGATATATTTTGCTTCTGTCCCACTTACCAAGTGATCTAAACCAGTGGTTCTCAAAGCCGTTCCGCCGCTTGTTCAGGGACAGCCCCTGGCAGGCCAGTCCGGTTTGTTTACCTGCCACGTCCACAATTTTGGCCGATCGTGGATCCCACTGGCCGTGGTTCGCTGCTCCAGGCCAATGGAGTCTGCGGGAAGGGCAGCCAGCACATCCCTCGGCCTGCGCCACTTCCCGCAGCCCCCATTGGCCTGGAGCGGCGAAACGCGGCCAGTGGGAGCCACGATCAGCCGAACCTGTGGATGCAGCAGGTAAACAAACCGGCCTGGCCCGCCAGGGGCTTTCCCTGAACAAGCGGTGGACCGGCTTTGAGAACCACTGATCTAAACCATTCCGTATCAGTGACCTGTCCTTGTTGCCTGCCCAGATCGGGCCTCGAGATGGCAAACAGGGTTCGTTGCCCGGTGTGCTTGGCACCAATAAAGACACCGAGGGGAGAAAGCAAGCCAAGTTTATTTCAGAGCTCTGAAATGGCACTAGGAGACCAGCATGTCTCCAATCCAGTGCAGCACATACAAATAAAATTTTCCCTTTTATATTCCAAGCTGTTTCTGTGTAAGCCTTTGTTCTATTACTCCCTCTTACCCCTCCCACCTCGAGCAGTTACAATTAGAAAAATTCCCATTCGTCTGCTTATCGTTTGGCCTTGCAACGCCTGTTTACAGCAGCTGCCTGCTAGAAAAGCTGACCCTTACATTTCTGCTTCAACATGTAAGCAGTTAGCATAGAAGTAGGTGAGAGTTTACAAGATGGAGTTTTGTGGTTCAGGTAGGCCCAGAGTAAAGGAGCTTCATCGGCTCTTTTGGCCTTCCACTCCTGTGGGGATGTAAAGTTCCATGAGAGGGTAAGGGTCACAATGGGACACTTGCCTGGCAATAAATCATGGCCTTACATAAGGCCCCCTGGTGGTTATATAAGATGAGGTCTTATGTAAGGCCCCCTGGTGGTTATATAAGATGAGGTCTTATGTAAGGCCCCCCCGGTGGTTATATAAGATGAGGCCTTATGTAAGGCCCCCTGGTGGTTATATAAGATATGGCCTTATGTAAGGAACATCTGAACCAATCGGTGTGGGGCTATACATGTGATAAACACATGATTCTCCTTCTTGTTCAATCGGTAGATGCGTAATTATAGCCTAATTGTGTTATGTAATGTTAAGAAAGACTATAAAAGAAAGCTTGTAATAAACAGAGTCAGCTTGTAACTACATTGGCCGTGTGCTTTATCCGCTCCCCACACACTCCCCTGAGTTACCTGGTAGCTATGCCTAGTGACACCAATGCTCTACATTATTTACCACTACCCCAATCTCTGCAAACTTTATCAGTGATAATTTTATAATTTCTTCTAGGTCATTGATAAAAATGTTAACTAATATATGGCTAACAACTGATTCCTGTGGGATCCCACTAGAAACACACCTGCTTGATTAGGAGTCCCCATTTGCAATCAATCACATTTTACAATTAAAATATGTCCCTTCCCTGCACGTGATCCAGCTTGGTTCACACCTGATTTTAGCTTGAAAGTGTAACTGGAAAGAAGCTTTGACAAGCAATAATACAGCACAACTTACTGCCACTATCTACTGACTATGCAAAGCTTTACCCCCAACTAAACAAGAATGTGTAGGTGAACATTTTTAGTATAGAATCATAGAATATTAGGGTTGGAAGAGACCTCAGGAGGTCATCTAGTCCAATCCCCTGCTCAAAACAGGACCAACACCAACTAAATCACCACAGCCAGGGCTTTGTCAAGCTGGGCCTTAAAAACCTCTAAGGATGGAGATTCCACCACCTCCCTAGGTAACCAATTCCAGTGCTTAACCACCCTCCTAGTGAAATATTTTTTCCTAATATCCAACCTAGACCTCCCCCACTGCAACTTGAGACCATTGCTTCTTGTTCTGTCATCTCCCACCACTGAGAACAGCCTAGCTCCATCCTCTTTGGAACCCCCCTTCAGGTAGTTGAAGGTTGCTATCAAATCCCCTGTCACTCTTCTCTTCTGCAGACTAAACACCATCATGCATGTTCAGCTTTTCTAAATAGTCCTTAGCCTGTTCTTTTACCACTGAGGGATGCTCACCTCCTCCCCATACTGTATTGCCCAGTGCACCAGTCTTATAGCTGACCTTTTCTGTGAAGATCTAGGCAAAAAATGCATTGAGTACTTCAGCTTTTTCCACATCATGTGTCACTAGGTTGTCTCCCCCATTCAGTAAGGGTCCCATACTTTCCCATACCTTCTTTTTGCTAGGGCCCTGTGAAGAGGAACACCTCCTGCACAACACTGAGTGCCCTCAACTCAGAGTCCCTTAGAGGAGACATTGGTTTCTTATTATAATATGCTGAAGCTGTAAATAAAGGACAGTTCCTGTCCACCCATTCTGCCTACAGTACTCAAGAGAGGCTGGAGGATCAATCTAGCTATCTGACTGGATTTTTCTCCAATGTAGAGGAAACCCCAAGTGAATGGGAGAGTCGGGTCAAAAGAAGCAGGTAGGAGGGAGAATCATGGCTCTGTCCCCACTTTGGTGCTGGCCAGGAGCTGTGGCTGGTGGTGTGGAAGGCAGTATAGGGGTATAGTAACACTGTATGCTTCCTGGTGCATTGGGAAGGCAGGAGGCCTTCAGCCTCTTATAGCACTTTTCAGAAGTGCCGAGCACCCACAATACTAACCAAAGCTAATTGGAGATGTTGATGAACTGCATCTCTGAAAATCAGGCCCATAGCGTTTCAAGCTGGGCATCCAGAAATTTAGGCACCTAAAATCAGTGGTCACCTTTGAAATTTTGGGCCTAAGGGACTTGTCCCAGACCACAGAGTCAAGCAGTGTAAGAGCTGGGATAGGAATAAGGCATAACTATACAACTTTGCTATGCTGAGAGCTCTGTGCCATGCTTTTATCTCAAGCAAATTAATTTCAAGTGACTCACAGAGGTGGGGAGGAAACTGTGACTGAAGAGTTGAGCTTTTGTGAATTTACCTATGAAGAGAAGACGACCATGGAAGGAGCCATTGGACCAAGAGACACAGAAGAGAAGAGACAAGTCCAGGACCTGATCTGAAAGTATTTCAGTTTCAGATACTGGGGGAGAGACATATGTCACAATTTCAGCAATATGAGAGCTCAAGAAAATGGCAATATGGGTTTTATGTTAGTAGGTATCTGCACCAGAATAGGTTTTGAAATGGATCCAGCATATACATGCTAAGCCATCTGGGCACCGTACTTTCTAAGTGAGAAATAAATAACATTTAAATATATTGGCAAGAATGACATAGGAAAGGAAATGTCCTCAACTCCCCCCACCACTCCTGGGAAACATAGCTGATTTGAGTATGATGACAATAATAATGACTTACATTTATACAGTCTAAATAGTGGCTTTCATTCAATTAGAAGGATCTTCCAATCCCTCTACAGTCTTTAAAAACTATGGGCTAAATATTTTTATTCAGTGAAACAGTGGAAATACACTGCAGACTGGAAATATTTACTCTTTATATAAGAATCACTACTTTCACCATTAATATGGCAAAACTTGGTAATGGGTTAATAGTCATACATAGAAATATTGCACAAGACTTAAATGAAGATGAATATGTATCCATTTGGAATGAAAAGGGAAAAGTTCTAATATTATTGTCCAGCTTTGAGTTCATCAGGACACAGGTTAATGCTCCTACAGAACCAAAGGGTTTGATGGGCTATGATATGGCCACAAGGGAACAAAACCTGGGGTTTACATGTTAAGTGTAAAACCTCCAACAACACATGGTTAAGACAATCTCTGCAAGGTTTAAGACCATCTCTAATGATCAGGAATCAGGAGGAAACCAAATTTGGGGGGCAGATTATCTCACATCTGCCTAATGTGAGGTTGCTTTCTCTGAAGCATATGGTCCTGGCCACTGTCAGATACAGGACACAGAGCTAGATGGACCTTGGGTCAGATCCAGATTAGAAACTCCTATGTTTCATGTCACAATGTTCTCTACAGCATGCTGGGGCATGATCCAAGTAGTGACTAAGTGCCAGCAGCTGACTCACCAACACCATTTCCTTCATTATCTTGGCTTTCCTTGGAGAAATTCTGACCAAAGCCCAACATGCTTGGTTAATGAGCTGTGCAAGAAGACAACCTGAGTTGGTACATGATTGCAGCTGACATGCAAACTGAGGTCCTCACACTTTGCATGCAGCAACTCTATCAGATGAGAACAATGTTCTGCTAAACTAGGTTCAGCTGGGCCTCACTGCACAGTCCTACTGTTAGGGGGAAACGCTTTTAAATTGTGGTCAGACACTGTAATCTGTTAAGTGTTT
The DNA here is from genome assembly GCF_002925995.2 of Terrapene triunguis. NCBI lineage: Eukaryota > Metazoa > Chordata > Testudines > Emydidae > Terrapene > Terrapene triunguis. The sequence goes on along the minus strand of NW_020664420.1, from coordinate 4,724,292 downwards.
GCAAGGGAAGAACATGTGCTGCTGGATCCATGGCTTGATCCCTAAGAGCACCCCTGAGGTACCTGGGGTTGTGGGGAATATGGAGTTTAAAAGGAAAAGAAGACACATAGTAAAGTCTCTCTAGTGCTACCTGCAGCAGCAGCAGCATGAGCGATAGACATTATAAACCCACAGAGCTTGGAAAATCTGTCAGGGAGGGCTGGTGCAACCCATTAGGCGACCTAGGCGGTTGCCTAGGACGCTAGCATTTGGGGGGCGGCATTTCGGGTCCTTCAGCGGCGACCGGATCTTTGGCCGCCCCGGTCGTTGTCGGCATTTTGGCAGAGGGAGCTGGGGCAAGTGGGTGCGGGGAGGGCCGCCTGCAGCAAGTAAGGGGCGGGGGGAGGCACGCAGGGGAACCGCTCCCCGCCCCAGCTCACTTGTGCTCCGCCTCCTCCCCTGAGCACACCGCCCCACTCTGCTCCTCTCCCTCCCAGGCTTGCGGCGCCAAACAGCTGATTGGCGCCGCAAGCCTGGGAGGCGGGAGAAGTGGAGCGGTGACGGCGTATTCGGGAGGAGGCGGAGCAGAGGCGAGCTGGGGCGAGGAGCTGCCGAACGGCTCCCCAGGCCAGGGGGAGCTGCTGCAGGGAGGGGCGCCTCAGGGCTGAGTGGGAGAGCTTCTGCACCTCAAGGCGGAGGGGGGGAGCTGCTGCAGGGAGGGGCGCCTCAAGGCGGAGGGGGGGAGCTGCCGCACAGGGGGCAGAGAGCTGCCACAGGTCTCGGGGCGGGGGGGGGGGGAGCGGCGCAAGGTGGAAGTTTCGCCCAGGGCGCGAAACATCCTTGCACCCTCCCTGCTTTCAGGGTAAATGCAAACCATCTTAATACTGGTAGGAGAATATCAGTTTAAAGAAAGATAATAACAGCATCCTTATCCCTATGTTGCTGTTCTTCGCAATAACAATTATAGTTTGTGTTCAACAAATAAATTATTTTGTTCTAGCATTATATCCATAACATCACAGAAACCCGAGGCCAATGGCAACACCATAATTCAGCTCTTTGTTTGCTCAGCATTCCTGAGCCTTGCATTGCCCTGAAGGCTCCAGCCACACCCGAGTCAAAATGGCCAATGTGTGTTGGCATGCATTTCATGTTCCGAAATTATTTATTCTTTCCGGTGGTATTGAGACAATAGAAGAGCCATGATTCATGCATGCATTCTCTTTTAACAGAAGGACTCCAGAACACATTCCCAGCTCACATAACTTCTTCTCATTGCCATGTTCAGCAGCTTGCATAATGGCCTAAGTACCTAGATGAATCATCAGATATTGAGCTCTGAAGTATCTCCAGCTTGTCCAAGCATTGAACTTTGTTTTTAAGATTCCAAATGTTCTTTGAGGATTGTTCTCTCCTCATTATACCTCATTTGAGCATCATTTCATGGAATGCCATATGGAGTCAATAGTCTTTAGCATGTATATACTATTCCCTACAATGTCTATAAATATGTCACTTATCCCTAATTAAAACCACATCATTCCCCCATAGAAATACATGCACAGTAATTAGCCAACCCTGGGCAGGCTATCATTGTGCTAATTACTGCCATTAAAAAACAAAAACACAAACAAAACATGCCCAGTAAAATAAGTGGGGTTATTTTGCTTATGTACTAGGTGACAATTTCAAATGTTAGAAAGGGAGAGGAATGATGGTTGTGCAATTAAAGCTCTGGACTGGGACTCTGGAGAGCTGGGTCCAATTTGCAGATCTACCACCGATGTCCTGAATGACCTTGGGCAAAACACTTAGTCTCTCTGTGGCTCAGTTCTATATTTGTAAAATGGGGACAATAATACTACTTTTCTCTGTCTTGTCTTTCCTATGAACATTTCTGGTTTTGACAAATTGGCATTTTCTGACCAAAAATCATTTAATTGAAAAATTCCCAACCAGCTCTGTTCAAATCATCTACCTTTTCCACACATTTTTAACAGCAGGTACAGTACTGCAATGGGACTGCACATGAGGAAATTACAGCATTTTGCATGAACACTAGGTGTGATGGTACACACTCTTCTTGCCTTTCCTTTGGTCTGCTGAGACTGAGCTGCTGCGATAGGAAATTCAGTAGACGCTTTGCTGTATTGTAGTGGCAACATACAAGAATGGAGTCAGGCATCTGGGAAAGGATGGGCTGAATCAGATGTGTAACATCCTAATTGCTTCTCTGTGTAAGAGATACCACAGGATGGGAACAGAGAGCTTTTGGAGGGTGGTTTAGAAAAGAGTATGGTCCTCATCCTGAAAGTTGCTCAGTTGCCTTTTGAGAGGCTTTCAGCACCTTCATCTCTCATTGACGTCAAAGACAGCTTCCACTTTCCCACCCATTTCCCTTTGCTATTGTTTTGTAGCCCCATTAACTGCAGCATGTCTAATTGGAGTGGTTCCTCCCTGTCTGCATCAGAGGGAGGCCACTCCACCTCGCTATGCCACCTACTGGCTGCAAGCCAATCAACTGGCAATTAGCACCTGGCTGGGGCAGACAGCAAACAAATGCATGCCAAGTGGCCTAAGGTGGGTAGGCTGCAACCCCAGGGGTGGGAGTGGTGGCAGGGGGGAGCTGGGAGCACCCTAGCTGGTCATAGGGTTTCATCCCTCATGAGCTCTCAGGCTCTTCGGGATACTCAGCAGCTGGCAGTTCCAGCAGCGTCTGGGGTTATTTGCAGGGCGGCAGCTCCAACAGATACTCACCAGCCAGCAGCTCCTCCAGACTTTCTTCCAGAGGCAGGGGTTGATACAGATCAGTCCTTGGTTCAAGAGCCACCAGCAGCATCCAACTCCTTCCCAGGCTCTCCCTCAACTAAGCTGGAGGCCCCACCTTTTATACTTCCTGTTCTGCCCCTCTGCTTCAGCATAAGGGGAGGACCTGGTCTGGCTCCACCCCCAGGGGGCTGGGAGTGGTTCCTCCATGTCTGCGTCAGAGGGAGGCCACTTTGCCTTGCTACAGAGAGTAAGTGCTTTAGGACAGGGACCTTGTTTTCATATCTGTGCTGGGAGTTGCCTGGTGCACCACCAGGTGCTGTAAAATAGTGAATCATAAAATAATCATGGACCTTAATATGCTCAGCACCTTGCAGAATCAAGCTCCTTGACTTTATTTTCTTTTTCTAACTGCCAAAGGAGATCACCAAGATTCGAGATGACTTATCTGCCCAAGCAGAAACCCTGGATGCTGTTGTCATCTGTCACTTCTCATCTGAGCAACTGAGATTTATACCTAACCTCTTACTTATAAGTCCCCTCTTTGGCAATATTTGAAGGCAAGTGCATGCTGGTGGTTTAAAAACTCCTTTGATTTGTGTTTTGGGAAGCTCTCCAAGTCAGGCAAACATTATTGCTCTGGTTCATTAATGAAAAATCATTGACATCATTCTATATTATATTCAATGCTGCGAGCTAGATTCTGTCTCTCTATGTGCTTTGATTGACAACTATCACCATAGGCTCTGGGCACCACTCTGGCTGAAGTTAGGATTTTCAAGTCTTTTCGAGATTTTGAAAATTCCAGTGGGATTTGGGTGCTTCACTCTTTCATGCGCCTTTGGCGATCCCAGCCTAAGATTGAGGCTAGCTCTGTGTGTGTAAATAAAGGGAAAGACAAAACAAGGAAGCCTCCCCATCCGTTGTGACCATTTCTAGGGTTCAGTCCCCATCCATACTCTGAGTGGAAGGACCAGGAGAGTCTCGAATTGCTGGTGATTCTGGAAAGACAAAGGTAGAGCAGAAAAGTTGGCAGGGGGAGCTCACTATCCCAGGTGGTATATTGAAAACTCTGTTAAAATTGTAGGCTGTCACTGTTTTCCTGGTCTTAGTTGAAGGGGGGTTTCCTGGTCCTACTTGGAGACTAGGGGGCTCTGTAGGGAAGTGTGCAATCCTGGCCTGTCAGCAGACAGACAGCTTAGACTTAGGTGGGGTGAGTTCTGCCTCTTTGTTTTAGGGAGCAGCCTGCTCTCTCTCTGTGTCAATTTTTGTTTTTATCTTCTTGTGTTCCGAATGATAAGAAATAAAGTAGTTTTACATTGCAACCCTCCATAAAGAATATTTATGTTTTTATCTAATGCCTTTGTGTATATGTTCTTACCATAGCACTCCTGACCTTTCTATACCAGCCACTAGAATTAAACTGGTATAGGGGAAGTGCATGCCACACCCTGTTAAAATTAGAATCATAGAATATTAGGGTTGGAAGAGACCTCAGGAGGTCATCTAGTCCAATCCCCTGCTCGAAGCAGGACCAACACCAACACCAACTAAATCATCCCAGCCAGGGCTTTGTCAAACTGGGCCTTAAAAACCTCTAAGGACAGAGATTCCATCACCTCCCTAGGTAACCCCTTCCAGTGCTTCAACACCCTCCTAGTGAAATAGTGTTTCCTAATATCCAACCTAGACCTCTCCCACTGCAACTTGAGACCATTGCTTCTTGTTCTGTCATCTCCCACCACTGAGAACAGCCTAACTCCATCCTCTTTGGAACCCCCCTTCAGGTAGTGGAAGGCTGCTATCAAATCCCCCCTCACTCTTCTCTTCTGCAGACTAAATAACCCCAATTCCCTCAGCCTCTCCTCGTAAATCATGTGCCGCAGCCCCCTAATCATTTTCGTTGCCATCCGCTGGACTGTCTCCAATTTGTCCATATCCCTTCTGTAGTGGGGGAACCAAAACTGGACGCAATACTCTAGGTGTGGCCTCACCAGTGCCGAATAGAGGGGAATAATCACTTCCCTCGATCTGCTGGCAATGCTCCTACTAATACAGCCCAATATGTCGTTGGCCTTCTTGGCAACAAGAGCTCACTGGTGCCTCATGCTTCCCTTCTGGTCACGCCCTCTGAGCTACAAGGGTCACTATATCTGAGGCAGACAAAATAGTCCTGATCCTCACATCTTTCTCCTGCACCTGTCCTTTGCAAAAGGATCAGGAACAATCAGCCCAGTTATTGCCAAAAATGTGTTAAATTAATCTGCCTCCTACTTAGTTCCTGGCTTAGGAGAAATCTCGAGCAACAATTGATACTAGTAAGTAAATGTATTTATTCAGCATTAAATATAACACATTTATTTAAGAGCTCTGGGCTATAACAAATCCACATGGAATATGATGGGTTTGGCCGCTTTGAGTCAGCAGTGAAATCTTTTCACAGGCCATTATGACTTTCAAAACCTAGTTGAAAATTCCCGGAAAATGGATCCCCGATTATCATGGTAATCTGCATTTAATCTCTGTTGGTGAAGATTAATTATTCCTTTATTATTATTTATTAATTATTATTAATTATTTATCAAAGGGGTAGCCGTGTTACTCTGGATCTGTAAAAGCAGCAAAGAGTCCTGTGGCACCTTATAGACTAACAGACATATAGGAGCATGAGCTTTCGTGGGTGAATACCCACTTCTTCGGATGCAT
>NW_020664420.1:4690362-4718441 GCF_002925995.2 Terrapene triunguis | reverse complement strand
GTCTGTTAGTCTATAAGGTGCCACAGGACTCTTTGCTGCTATTCATTATTTGTAATTCTTACTGTCAGTTCCCATTAGAGTTCAGGTGGAGTGACATGGCATTGATTATCTGCATGGAAAACACATTTCTCCCTTGTGAGACAATGCAAACTTCTGCTTAAACTTTCCTTCCTCCTATCTAGTGTGTGGCAGTGGTTCGAGCACAAGGCAGTAATGTAGCAGAGAAAGGTATAAGAAAATCCAGAGGATGGAAGTCAAAACTGGACAAATTCAGACTGGAAACAAGGCAGAATTGTTTAACAATGAGGATAATTAACAAGGGCGGCTCCAGGCACCAGCGCAGCAAGCGCGTGCCTGGGGCGGCAAGCCGCGGGGGGAGGCCTGCCGGTCGCTGGGAGGGCAGCAGTCAGGCCGCCTTTGGCGGCATGCCTGTTGGAGGTCCGCCGGTCCCGCGGCTTCGGTGGCAATTCGGCGGCGGGTATGCCGAAGGTGCGGGACCGGCAGATCACCCGCAGACACGCCGCCGAATCTGCGTGACCAGTGGACCGCCCGCAAGCGTGCCACCGAAGGCTTGGGGCGTGCTTGGGGCGGCAAAAAACATAGAGCCGCCCCTGGTAATTAAGCATTGAACAATTTACCAAGAGTTGTGGTGGATTCTCCATTACTGACAATTTTAAAATCAAAATTGGATGCTTTTCTAAAAGATCAGTTCTAGGAATTATTTTGGGGAAGTTTTATGGCCTGTGTTGTACAGGAGGTCAGAGTAGATGATCACAGATCTTGGAAACTATGAATCTACGAAGGCAGGGAATCAGGCTCCCTGGGTTTTGTTAATTGCACTGATTAGCTATGTGGCATTAGTCTCAATCCTGTGTGCCTCATTTTTTCTCTATCTGTACAATGATTTTTCTCTATCCAATGGTTTTGGATTTCCCAGCTGTCTAGAAGGATGCTGAGAGTTAATGTTGGCAAACATACTTGGAGATGCTCATGGAAAGTCTAAGTTCCTAAAAATACAAACAAACTCTGTAAAAATGAATTCCCAAGTGAATACGGTGTCTACAGAAAATTCTTTCCATTACACCAACCATTCAATTATGTTGCTCACTGACTTTAAATGTATTACGTCCTTGATGTGGTAAATAGAAACTGCATAAAGTATTTATATTTTATTTAAATGTCAGCTCTTTAATTTACTTTCTCATTATACATTAAAGTAATGATCATCCTGTTTATTAGTGTTAAATATTTCATGGGCTTTACAACTATGTGTAACTTATTATAAATGAGTAGAGGTCATTACAGTACCCATTTTGTGTTATTGTTTTAGCAATAATATACCTGAAAAGAAAGCAGGACCAACACTGTTCCGGGAAAGGAGGTCTGTCTGTTCGCATGTCTTCAGGATGTTCTGTGCATTATATTTCACTTGTGTAATAGGAAACAAGTGCTAAAACACAAGAGCAATCCCACCATAATAATAATGAGCTACATTTATATTGCAATTTTCAACTGGAAACCCTAACACAATTTACAAATGGATTTACAACCTGCATATAGAATAAAGGAATCACTAGTAAAATGCAGACAACTCTGTGATGAAATGTGATTGCTATTGAATAGTGCAGACCAGTACAGAATGCTTTAGGAGAAAAACATAACCCACAATTGGAAGCGTAAGGGAACATATAGTTAGGCAGCATGTAAATACTCCAGTTAGAATTTAGATTAGGACAGACATCTTCATACACTAACTATACCATGTTATTCTTGCATTAAAGCTGCTCAAAACTGTTAACGTTTTGGGGAAATAATATCATTTACACAAAAAATGGGGGAAATGACAACATTTTCAAAAAACGTGTTCCCCATTTTTCAACCCTAGCTGATCGATGCTTTTTCTTCAAATTTTGAATTTAAAATTTTCCAAAAAGGGAGAATTACCTTGAAACCAATATACATTTCACAGCTCTATTGACACTATTGTACAATATGTAGCACTTGGAGGCTTCTGTGGAACAATGACCAGACTGGTAAGGGTCATAAGCATTGCTCAAAGAAGGCACATTTTCAAAACAATTCACAGCTTTTTAACAACCAAATCACACTGCCTTTAATAGGAATTGATATCCCCACACATTGTTATGGAAATATTGAGCTATATACCATCTCCCAGGCATGCCTTTCCTTATCTGAGTATACTAGAAATTTTTGCCAGTACAGTCCCTTAGTCATTTGCACAAGGAAGCTGAGTCAGTGGGAGAAAGATGTACAAAAAAAGAATTCTCAGAGATGCAAAGAAAACAAATTCTGTGGGTTAGCTTGTGGCTAGCCCTGTGTAGACTAGAAAGGGGTTGGGCTTGGCATAAGAAGCCAACCCACCATTCTATGCCCCTGTGCAGGGACTATTTGCAGTCACAGACCTTACATTCCATAGGTGAAAGAACAATATTGATCCTTTGTAAAGGGGTGGGGAGGAACGGGACAAGGATAGGGCAATAGTCATAAACCTCTACCGCACAGGTCAGTAGTAGTGGGCCATAGGCAAGAGGCAGCACCCATTGGACCCTTTCAGAGGGGACACTCTGGTCTGCATGCATCAGATAGGCACAATGGCCTGGATCCACCAAGGTACTTAGGAGCCTAGTCCCCAGACTTAGGGCTTGTCTATATGGTACAAAAGTGCACATTAGTTGCGTATCAATTCTACTGGGCACCAATGTGTCATGCACTGACTGGCAGATATAGACCCTGCTGGCACATAGTAAAAGTTCCTTAGTATGCATTAATGTAGAACTGTTTGAAATAGGACTATGTCAAAACACAGTAGGGAAATTTTTAGGGTGCCAATAGTTATTGTGTGACATGTTGGTGCACATTAGAATTCACACCCCACTAATGTGCACTACTTCATCATGTAGACAAGACTTTACGTGCCTAAGCCCCTTAGGCACCACTGTGATCCACAAAACCCTGCTCAGTTGCTGCCAAATCCTGCAGCTGCCTACACTCAGTCAGTGCCTACATGTTTGCAGTAAACATTCCCTAGGCACCTGTGTTCTGCCTCTGAGTATGTGTACTTCCATCTTACTAGAAAGCATCTGGACGCCTATCTCCTGCGTAAGCTCCAGGGAGATCCATGAACTGGGGAAAAACAGTCACTCTTTTGCCTAAGTCATGTGCTGGGCCCAATCCCGTAAGGATGTCAGCAGAACCAGTCCATAGGTGTTCTTACAGCAGTCGTTGCTTCTCCTTCTCCATTAGGAGGAAATGACCTATGGACCAATGCAGTGGTGGAGCCCACCCTGCTCCTCCACTGGTCTACCCCAGCTCCCCCCTGCAGGACATGTATAGTACAGGACAGTGGGAGGAGCTTCTGCAGAGTAAAATGGCTTCAGAGAATGTGGCCTTCTTGACTGGGGCCAAACATAGAGCACTTTTATGTAGCAGAACTATACCAAGTCCACTGTGCTTAGGCCCTCCTACTTAAGATGGAAAGTGCAGGATTTGGCTTCCAGTTCTTTATCATCCCATAAAACTGGACAAGGCCTTAATCCTATTATTGTATCTAGAGCTGATCTGACTCTTAGAGCTTCTGGGATTATGGTACAATAGGTAGTCAGGTAGGTATAGATGAGATGAGCCATATTTACAAACATCTTACTTGTGGCCACAACACACATGTTATGTATGTAACTGAGTAGTTGTATGTGTAAGTACCAATTTTCATTCTCAAATGCCTCTTTATATACATGATGTGGGTTTTAGCTGTGCAATGTCCTATGCATTTTGCAGCTGAAATGTAGCCTTCCATTTTGAAAGTGTGACCATTTGAGGATTTGTTTTTAGAACCATTTTATTTAAAAATATTTTTAGACAGAGGCAGTTTTAAGGTCAGGGGTGTGGTCCTTAGCAAGGCACAAAATGGGGAAATATACTAGTTATGTCTTGCATAGGCCTCTTTCCTTCTCCTACCCCAAGAAGATTTTTAAAGCAGTTATGTTTCCGCTTTATTTGCAGGAGTATTCTACTATAAAGTTTTGTCCATTTTATTTTGGCGAAACAAAGTTGTTGTTGTTTTGCCTAGAGAGAAAGTTTGGTCTTATGGATTAGTCATTGGACTGGAAGAGTAGGATTCAGTTCCCAGGTCTGCCAGAGACTTTCTGAGAGTCCTTGGTTACTTAATCTCTCTGTGTCTCAGTTCCCCATCTGTAAAGTAGGAATGATAAAACATCCTTTATCTGTCTCATTTATTTAGATTGCAGGGACTGTCTTTCACTGTGGATAAATTGTATAGTCAGTTGTTTGCCCACACTTTGTTTGGTTATGAAATATACTCAAGAGACCAAATAACCAGTGTTGATCAGGTTTATTAATGATTCAGGAAAAAGGTTCTATATGATACTAGTCTCGGAGAAGCCGTCTCGTACAGTGATATTATATTCACCTTACGCAGAAGGTGTGCTCCCGAAGTTACACCCCTAGAGCCATCTTTTTGTACCCTATTTGTTTACTGGTAAAAGGTACCATGTGCATCATTAAAACTAGATTTACCCAATCAGTGTTTTACCTTGTTTTTCTGATACCATGGCATACCCCTTATCTTTGTTTTGAACACATACATTCCACATACTGGTCGATGAAGGTACTTCCCTAGCTTGTACTAAGACATAGAACAAATGTATCTTCATTTTGACAAGTTTACTATCTGTTTATGCCAAATGCTTACTTCAGCAAATGCCAGGTGTTATGGAATCCTTAGCATAAATTAACAGGATTACATTATAGGCCAGTTTAAGCTATATCACTATTACAATATTTGTGCTTACCGTTATTGGTGCTTAATGCATACTAATATATATAGATGTTCACATAATACATATTATTATAGCCAACATGCATTGGTCAACACTGACTATGTGTATATACAGCGCCTAGCACAATGGAGCTTAGATCGCTTTTGTAACTCTATAATACTGCAGTTACTACTAGTAGACAACTTTTATGTAGCACACTAAACAAAGTGCAAAAGGATTTAAGTAGAGTAAGATATTTGTAACAATTCCAAAATTTAGCATAAGTTTTCCATAAATTCAAATGACTATTTGCTGGTTTCATCCCAATTACAGGCCTCTTTATCCTTGATAAATTAAACCCAGTGATTTCACCATAATTAATTCCCTTGCTATTACTGTTTTGTATGCAAATTAAAAATGACCTCAGATTAAAAGTTTTCAGTGTACACTTTATATAGTCTTTGGTTGCTATTGAATTTGATGTAAACTTTGCTTCCTGAAAACATTGGTCATTCAACACAGACATTTCACATCAGAGCTTGGCTATCATGACACCTCTAGATGTTGGCAATGGCTTTACATCGGCGTATTTAATGCACTAGAATATCAATGCCTAACAAAGCAATTAAGGTTAACAAATAGAATCAGAAACACATGTCCGAGACACAGTAGTCACAGTTGTCTGCTGTAACTTCTAACTTCTGGGCAAGTAAAAGTCTTGAAGAAAATGTTGATTACATAAAGCCAAAACACTGTTAAACAAAATAGATTTTATTGGGTTCAGCTATAAGTGGAATGATGACAAGTTTGTAAATGGTACTGCATTACAGTAAAACAAACATTCTCAAGGCACACAAATTCACACCAGTTTCCTTTTTTCCCCCCAATGGCCATTGAAAGGTTAAGTATAGTAGGGGCATAATATAAACTGTTCTATTGAAAAGGGGAAAACAGCAGCTAGCTATTCATTGTTTTCAATCAGCCAGAGATCTGGCTCTTTCTATAAGCACATTTGGGGCTAGAGATTATGAATGGGCATTTTCAACTAGCTGCTGTAAGTAAAATGGGATAAATTGCTTCTTAACTGGTCTTCATTTCTGCTTTAATACTGTCAAAGAGAATACAAACTTCTTTAACTCTCCGTAACTAAATGGCAAGAAATAAAACTTACACTGAGACTTCTAAGTTAATATTAGTTTGAAACCAACATTAATATTCTAAAAATACACATTGTCCTTGTATAGTTTGCTTTTGACATGGTTATTTCCTCCCCACAGGAATAATGACAAACTATGTTGCCTTTAAGAGACAACATTCACTTAGGGAAACAGCCTATTTAAATCAGTTAATTCTTCACTTACATTATGAAAGATTCAAAGCTGCAGAGCATGATTTTTGTAAACACCAGGAGCTTTGACCCTGTCAGGTATAGCAAGTTCTTTCTGGCTGTCTCACTGGCCCCTGTCCAGAGTTCTGAAAGGCTGAATGAGTTGAAAGTTTGTGCACCAACCTGGAAGACATTCTCTTTCAGATTTTGGATCGGAGTTAGGAAATGGGTTTGCTTCATGTCCTATCTGCTGGCATAACCAGTTTGTCCAGCGCCCCACGATGAGATCTCATATGTTTGATACTGGATAGATGACTCTTCATCAACTTCTGAAACTTTTTCTTCTCGCATTTCACGGGGCACCCTTCAGACCCGGATGTACAATGCAGAGGAGGCAGCTGGTTGCTGCAGACTGCTTCCCAAGATACAGCTCTGCTGCTCTTAAAAGGAGCAGCTGGAGACTTTACACACTGCATGGACTGCTGAAGGTTACTCAGGGCACTAGATGGACTCCTGGGAAGACAGGTGGCCTTCTTCCTTTGGGACAAGAGAGTTCTAAGCTCTGTAGAATCATGCTCAAAAAAGAGAGATTCTTTCCTTCTGATGTTGGGACTCTCACCTAATGTGAGAAACCCATATGGGGTGGTGATTTTGGAGAGATGGGGCAAAGACAGAGCAGCCCTGGTTGCAGGATCAGAGTGGTCTGCGGCTTTCTCCAAGTCCCTGGAGGAAGCCACCCCATCTGTAGAACACAGAGTCTCTCTTCTGAACAGTTTCCCTCTTCTGCAGATGGTTTCTTTTCTGATGCAAGCTTCAGATTTGCTTCTGGTTGGTCTTGGTTTTTTGGCTAGTTCATCAAATATTCTTCTCTCTAGAGAATGCTCTTCTTTGTCTTCCGCTGGCTCCAACTGAAGGGGAATGTGCTCCACATCCAGAGAGGGGATGAAAAATTTTGGGATGCGATCTGGAGTCATAACAATGTTGAAAATGTCCCTGTTTTTCAGTGATCCGTTATCTTCAGGAGCTGGCTTGTTGATTTTGAAACTCGTCCAAGTTAGCATGCTTTCTATAGCACTTTTTAGGGAAGGCTTGGACATTGAAGACAACATTATTTCTGCCTGCAGAGCCTCTTTTAAACCCTATGCTGTTTGCTCATTGAATTCTCACTGCACTGATTGCTGGTGAGGGACTCATTCCTGCTTATAAAACAAAGCAAGTTACGTCATCCAATAGCCAGACGTCATTGGCATGGCAACCAAAGATAAGAAAGCTTTTACACACCTACTTATACACTTACAGAGTGATTCATGCTGCACCATTACCTTAAAGCAGCTTAAAGTGTTTCATATTTAAAAATGCCAAGTTTGGCTTCAGTGCCCTTTAAACTTTCAGAGGACTCATGGTAATAAAAAATTATTTAATTTTCATATTTACTTTGTCGTGCTCTATAGAATGTCTTTCTGTGAAGGATAACTCTGACCTTTCTGTTTCAGCAAGAGAAAAGGATACCACAAAGTATGAAAACATTTGCTAACGTGTCAGTGTGGATACCAAACAAGCTTCATTTGCCTTTTTACTTCAGTGCCTCTTTAGCTTTCAGCAGACTGTATTATTTTGTCTATTTGAAGCACAAAATTATCTTTGATCAGCATCATTTGAAGACTGGAAGAAAGCGCAAAATGTTAAGTGATCAGAGAACATGTAGATATAGATTTTTTTTATCCCAAGAGAATCTCAAAACCCTTGACATGCTATATAGACATACAGCATCACTGAAATGTAGTGGGAATAAAGGTAGACAGTATGTGGGGGAGGAAAAAGGTTGGTCCAAGGTCAATGGGGAGACCATTTTGGACCAGATTCTGCACTGTTGTTGAGCTTTGCCTGCTAAATTGCTGTAGCCAGCTGCCAGGGTGATTACTTTGGTGTAGGGGGATCTTCCAGTGTCTTGGAGCTGGTGTAGCAGTTCCTATGCACCCCTCTCCTAGCTGCTTTCATAGGAGGTATGACCAGAACTTTCCTGTGCTGAAGTGATTCCCCAGCCCTTTTAAGGGAATTCCGAGTTGGCATTAGTTGGAATAGCCTCCTGGCGTCTACTCTTACATGGGAAGTTTTGTGTCCATGCAGAGCAGACAGAACCTTGATTTTGAAGATCTCATCCTAAAGAAACACCCATTCCTGCTGGGCCCCAAGGACTGCTCAATTGAGCAAAGACTAGCCAACATAGGTAAAGCTGCAGAACCCGGCTCATAGGTCAGCAGTGTGGAACACATCTATGGTCTAGTTAACTTAAGTTTATTCAAATGTTGCCTTTTAAAGTTAGGAGCATTTACACTTTTAAATACAGCATAAAACACATTTATAATAATCAGCACAGATTATTATGTAGATTTAAAATAGTACCCGGTGGCCCCACCTGACAAGACTCATAGACTTTAAGGTCAGAAGGGACCATCATGATCTTCTAGTCTGACCTCCTTCACAACGCAGACCACAGAATCTCACCCACCCACTCCTGTAACAAACCCCTGACTTATGTCTGAGCTATTGAAGTCCTCAACTTGTAGTTTAAAGACTTCAAGGTGCAGAGAATCCTCCAGCAAGTGACCCGTGCCCCATGCTGCAGAGGACGGCGAAAACCCCCCAGGGCCTCTGCCAATCTGCCCTGGAGGAAAATTCCTTCCCGACCCCAAATATGGTGATCAGCTAAACCCTGAGCATGTGGGCAAGACTCACCAGCCAGACAACCAGGAAAGAATTCTCTGTAGTAACTCAGATCCCACCCTCTCTAGTGTCCCATCACAGGCCATTGGGCATATTTACCGCTAATAGTCAAAGATCAAATAATTGCCAAAATTAGGCTATCCCATCATACCATCCTCTCCATAAACTTATCAATCTTAGTCTTGAAGCCAGATATATCTTTTGCTTCCATGGAGCTAGGTGCTGTACAAACAAACAGCAAGAGATGATCCTTGTCCTAAAGCCTAAGCAGACATAGGATTAGAGGGAAATGGAGAGACAGAGAGGCGAAGTAAGTTCCCAAAAGTTATACAGCAGATCAATAGCAGAACTGGGATTAAAACCCAGGGCTCATAACTTTCAGTCATCTAGACACTAGAATACTTGGCTTTGTCAAATGCTACCTAGAGATTCCTTGCCCCAATAAGTAAGTTCAGACCTCACAGATACCATTAATTGTACCTACTTTATTCTTAATACTGAAGCATAAATTGTCATCTGAGCTTTGAAACAAACAGCAGTGATTATTTTCTGGTATCTTTTTGGGTCTTTGCTGGTCATGAATATTTCAAATATCCACTTCAGTGTAAAGTTTTGAAATAGTGAACACCATGGAGCAGCACTTACTATACCAAAGATTTCTATTAAGGTGTACTTGAAGTAATAGTGTATGGCATAATTATCAGGAATAAATTTGGTTTCTACCTTCACCATCTTACACTGCATCACAGTTTGACTTGTAGGTTGAATACTCTGTTATTTATCTTGTATCTATGAAAGATGTTCTTGCTTCAGGCAATATACAGCCTGATCCAAAATCATTGAAACCAGTGGAAATACTCTTACTGACATCACTGAGCTTTGGATCATCCCCCTAATACATGGAGATGACACTTTGAAATGTGAAGAGAACCAGAGTGTCAGGGTTGTGAGGAAGAGCCAATCAATACACCTTTACAAACCTCTTCACATCATAAATGTCACTGAAACCATTCTCTCTGGTTCGACCATTTTCTTCTCATACTTTCCATTTTAATCTTGCAAAGCAATGTCTTCTCTTTTCTTTCTTCTCCTTTAGTGGAGCTTCCTGAGAACCCCTTTATCCAGAGACAAAATCAAAAGGCAAAAACACAAGCTAGGATTATTTGAGACGTTTCTCTTTGCTCCTGTTAGTCACGTTTTGTAGGCTGTTGTAAACCAAGTCCTCATCTTTGGAATTTAGACACAGTTAGATAATGGTCTTTTATAGAATCATAGAATCATAGGATATTAGGGTTAGAAGAGACCTCAGGAGGTCATCTAGTACAATCCCCTGCTCAAAGCAGGATAAACACCAACTAAATCATCCCAGCCAAGGTTTTCATCCTACTTGGAGGGAGAGCATGTGCCTAGCATGGATGAGTATACAAATACTTAGCACTTACACTGAGCTTTTCATCTTCAAAGCACTTCACAAACATTCACTAATTAATTTTCACAACACCCCTGTGAGGTAAGTGATTACTATCCTAGTGGAGCTTGCTATGAACATAAGAGAGAAAAAGGGAAACTGCTAATGAACATGCGGTAAAACCGATTTTCCAGAGCGCAACAAACAGCTCATCCAATGCACAAAAATAACTTCTTGCTGCAAGAAATATCTGACTCTGGCAGTCCTTCAAAGTCTCGCTAGATCATAGTTCTATGCATATTGTCCCCCCACCTTACCTAGGAGTTAATGTCCCACAATATAGTGGAACATTTTCACCAGGTATGGGACACAAAATTGCTTTTGGATATATATACCCCTCTGAATCATCTTGTGCATGCACTACAAAGCACCTAACACCTTTGCATGTGCAATTTGCATGCACCAAACCCTTCTAAGTAGCGGGGCTGATAGCTGAATGTTAGACTACTAAGAGTTTGCATCGGCAAAGTGCAGGTGAATGCTTAACATGCATACACACAAGTAGAAGCCCCATGCCAAATTTGCCCTACAGTTTCTAATATCTTCCAACAGGAATAAAAAACACAATGGAAACAGAGCTTCCAACAACATCGTCTGGTAATAGCTTTCATTAGTAACATAAGTAGTGGCGTGTCAGAGTTTGGAACAATTTAGGATGCAATCTTTACCCCTAGTTTTTATCCAAGAATAAAGCCCTGAATTCAGCTACAGGAGGCGCAGGGTTTTTTTCAGAATGTGTGTGCTTGAAGGCCTCTTTCCCACTGGAAAGGTTCTCAGACACTGTTGCACCAGCATGTTCATAACTATGAACATGAGTGTGTGATGACATGGGTCCAGCCTCAGTGCTATGGTCAATCTCATCCAACTCTATGATCAGTGGTGTTGATGTGGTGGATTCCTTCACATGCCTTTTATTGTTCCTATGTAGCCAGCTAGTCAAAGTAATAAAACTCAGTGACCTCTGGTAATGACAGATACTGTCTACTGTACTGTTTGTCTGTAAGCTCTCTGTGTCTAGGATCTTATCTGCATCTTCTCACAGCATGTGTCACATTAGGGTCCTGGTCTTGACTGGGATCTTTAGGTATTTCCATAATATAAATATTGTAAAATACTAATGAATACTTCTGGTGCACTGCAAAGTTAATAACACCACAATTTCAGGCTCTCATTCCTGGCCTGTGAGCTTTCAAACTGGCTGATCTGGTCTGGCACAGAAGAGAGTAGCAGCCTGTCAAAATGTTTTGTGCCTTTCATTGTATGTGTCTAATTACCTGCAGCAACCTGGCTTGTGGCAATTCGTTCATGGTAGGCACCCAGGCCTGGATCCATAAAAGGGACATAGGTGTTACAGTGCTCAGTGTCACACAACCTAACTTTTAGATGCCTAGAAAATCACAGAAACAACACTATGGTCCTCAAAGCCCTGAGCACAACATTCCAGGGCTTGACTTGTGTGAAACTACTCCAGAACACTGTTCTGGAACTTTTGGGGGGAGCCAGTACACCATTGATAGTATTGGAAGTACCAGAAGTGCATTTGGGCACTTCTAGGATTCAAGTACTGGAGCATGCTAGACAGGGAGACACCTAAGCTAGCCAATGGGAAATGCCAATGAGAGGAGTACATCCTAAGCCTTGCTCCTCATACGGAGATAGGTGCCCAAGTCTGGGCTGCAGAGAGATGCCTCTCTCTGCTATTGTTTCATAAACCGGGAGAAGATAGGTGCTCCTGAGGCTAATACATTAAGAGGCCTGCTTTGGTAGGTGTGCTCAGAGGCCACCTATCACCAAAAAATGGGTGGGGGTAGAAAATGGGGGAGGAGTAGCACCTTTATAGTCTCTATTCCAGTGGTTAGAGCACTCAGTCTGGATGTGGGTGACCAAGGGTCCAAGTTCCCCCACCCCCCATCTAACAAGAAGAGGTTTGAAGAGGGTTCTGCCACCTCTCAGTTGAGTGCTCTAACCATTGAGCTATGGGATATTTGATGGATGGCTCCCTCTGTTGGGAGGATGCCAAATTGGTGTGGCTGCACTGAATGAACGGTGTGAGAACATGGCTTGACATGACTGAACTGTGAAAGAGGATTCTGGGAGCAGAATCCTTCTCTTAGCATCAGACAGATGCCAGAGGTGAAACTGACTGGCTCCATGCTGCGTGTATGATCAATACTGATCTTTGAGTCAGCAAATATGTCCACTTGAAAGCAAACAACACATGTAGAACATCCTGAGTGGAGCATGGGCTGACCGGGGCATCTTGGCCCCATTGAAGGACATCACACAGGGGGCTGAAGTGAATGATAGATAAGGGAGTGAATGTGGGGTAATTTTTAGTTGATACCACTCTTCAGTCTCCTCCTAAAATACTAATTAGGTAAAAATTAGTAACCACACGCCCACTGGGCATGCTTTTAAGACATGTGACTCCTTTGAGGAAAAAGAGTATAAAAATGAAGCAAATTAAATTACTGTTGGGATTCCTTAATTAACGCTTAAAGAAGCAATGTTGCTAGACAGAGTAACCAAAACTCTACCCCATGGGCTCAAGTAGGACTGTGAACCAGAGGGGTCTCAAGGCAACTGAGACCTTACTTCAGGGGAATCCGAGACAGACCAGAGGGCTGAGAAGAACAGACAAGGAGAGAAGAAGCCATCTATAAAATTGGTAACCACCTTCTCTGTTTGCCAAGCAGGAAGTGTGTGAGGCTAGCGCAGGGCCTGTTTGTGTATGTTTGTGAAAAAGAGACTCATTAAGGGGAATGTATAGCTCTTAATGTCTAACATAGGAGTTATGTGCTTGATATAACCCTTTACTGCTTGTGTAATTCCTTCTCAATAAACTGCTGTGCACTGAAAAAAATTACTGTGGATCTTTCTCACTGGTATGACAGTAATCTGCTCCGCCGGGAGCCAGTAAAGATCCATTTCAGGGGTAGTAGCGCCCCCTGTTGTCAATACCCTCCATATTTCCTATCAAAGTTAAATAATTGAATATTAACTGGACGAGAGTGAGATTGACTCTATAGTTCAGTCATTAGGGCGCTCATCTTGAGAGATCATAGAATCATAGAACCATAGGGTTAGAAGGGACCACAAGCGTCATCTAGTCTACCCCCCCTGCCAGGATGCAGGATTCGCTGTGTGTAAACCATGCAAGCCAGATGGCTATCCAGCTTCCTTTTGAAAACCTCCAGGGAAGAAGCTTCCACAACTTCCCTAGGCGTCTGTTCCATTGTCTTATTGTTCTTACAGTTAGGAAGCTTTTCCTGAGATTTAATCTAACTCTGCTGTGCTGTAGTCTGAACCCATTGTCTCTTGTCCTGCCCTCTGTGGCAAGAGAGAACAACTTTTCTCCATCTTTATTACGGCAACCTTTAAAGTGTTTTAAGACTATCATGTCTCCCCACACCCTTAATCTCCTCTTTTCCAAACTAAACATATCATCTCTGTTGCTTGCCTCTGGATCCATTGCAGTTTCTCCACATTCTTTCTATACATTGGTGACAGTATTCCAATTGAAAACTAACCAGCTCCAAGTAGAGCATTACTATCATCTCCCGTGACTTGCATGCTATGCCTCTGTTAATGCAACCTAAGATTGATGATAGATACCTTTTCAATTCCCATCTCATCAAGCAGAGAGGGGACTTGAACTTGTAGTTTCCCACATATTAACTGTGTAGCCTAACTACTGGGCTAAGAATGACAAGGGAGGGCTCCTGCCCCAGCTGTTTTGTATGGAGTTAAGGAGCCACTGAGCACACCTACTAGATCAGTCCCCCCACCCCACCCCCAACTTATGTGGAAGATCTCTTATCTTCCCCTTGTTTGTGGATCGCTCCGGATACCTAGAGGGAAGCAGCAGTGTGCATGCTCAGAGACAGAAACATAGGTATCTAGAAAGCTTTTACTGCAAAAACTTAAATGACATGTGCATTTAGGCATCTACAGAGTTAGGCAGCAGTGAAGCATGAGTTTTGTTCATCGCAGTGCTGTTTATAAATGGGAGTTAGGCACTAAATCTGGAGTTTAGGTGTGAAAGTACCTTTGTGGTTCTCGATCCAGTGTCCTCGGGACTTGGTTCATCCTGAGCCTTTTGGGGAGCATTGCAAATAAGCCATTTGGAAGCATAATAAAGCGGAGAAATCTGAAAACTTTGGATAAAATGAACTGAAACATGGATTTATGAGCCTAATTTTAGGCTCCTATATTTAAAATCTTTGTCAACGTGTTAGACTAAATTATTAAAACTAATAGTAGTATGACAGCATATATAACAAATTGTTATGTGTATAGTGGAGACTTTAGTTACTATAGGGATGGATACTTTATAAATATGACAGATAAATAACCAACAACACACTGAGCTCGGGTCTTGAAAAAAACCATGTTGTCCTACCTTTGGATTCACTGAGCCAACCCAACCAGAAAAAAAGGCCAGATTTGGGTAAGGTGCTGATTAGGCAGCCTTTGTTTTGAATGCCTTTGGTTTTGTGGCCCTGATTTTCAGTCTCTTCCAATTATCTATATGAAAATCAGGAGGCAGCTAGACAATAGCTCCTCTAAATTATTCATTCCAACCTTACAAAGTGACTCCCAAGATTTCATCACTTCTGTTTTGTGATGTTAATAATTCAGTGCTGCTAGAGAGGCAGAGCTTGCTAGTATAGTGCTCTCGCTCTCTCTCATCTTCATTTTCCTTAATGACATTACGCTTCTCGGTCCTATCCTAATTGCTCACCTGGGCTGAACCTCAGCTGGCAATTCTCAGGTCCTCACTAGTGGAATTGTATTGAAATTGACTAGAATTCACCGCAAGGAACTTATGTGTATACACTTAAATCCTCTTGTACTGCTCAGCTACCACCAGGCTGCACTCTGTCCCAAAATACCTTGGAAAATAAATAAATACTACCCTCTGGTGTTTTTCCCCTGTAAATATTACTGTGCTATCCATCCTCATGTAAAACAAACACAAACAATACTCACAATTTGACTGCATTTGTAACAATGAAAAGGAGACACAGTATATTCTAAGAAACTATGATTTTCATTCAGCCTTGGGACAACTAAATGAACAAGGACATATTAAATTTTTAAAAGCAAGCCTGTGCTGCTGCCTGCAAAATCCAAAACATCTTGAACCCACACAGAAAAGTACTTACTGAATGAGATCATATTTCTAAACACAACTTTCAAATGATCCGTGTGTATCATAAACATACTGTAGAATTTGCACTGATTATATATACATATAAATTAAAATAATATGCTATATGTACATAGGTGTTTATATATGGCATACACAGCATACATGGTACTATGGTGCACTATGAAGTTTTTCTGGCACTCATTTGAGATGGTATGCATACATCACTGGTAACACTGCCAGTCATGAGTAACATGGTCACCCGAAATCATGCTAATAAAACCTTTATATCAAACCACAGCATCATGTACTGTATAGATACAGCTATGATACATGCTGCTGTGGTGAGGCTTAATGGAGGAGTCATGTAGATCAGTATTTCTCAACTTTTTGTTATGACCTGGGACTGGCTTGCTTCCGTACCCCTGGTTGAGAATCACTGGTTTATACCAGGTATTTAACAGTGTAATTATTAGAGAAAATCTGTAGAAAGTTTATTTGTTTGTTTGTTTTTAAATATTTGAATTATTTGCTGTATTCCCACCACCTCTAAAGTCTGGTGCCTTAGTTATTATGAGATCACCCATACAGGGTGCAGAGAGAGAGAGAGAGAGAGAGAAATATAAATTATACATTTAAAATACCTTTCAAAATGAACTAAAACAGATTTTTTTTCTAGCTAAGGTAGAGGCCATTAAGTCAGATATCTTCGAACCTCCCACATCTAGGAACAAGCTCTGTGTGTCCTGTTAGGAAGCTACGACTCATCCTATTCCACATGCATATAGCTACCCTTTGTAGTCCCAAAAGGCCTTCATGAAATATAACACCTCTAGACAACTCCCTATTATAGGACTTAACATTACTGTTATTTTGGGCGGGGGGTTCATATTTGGTTCGGGGATGAGATGAAGGAGAAAACATTACTCTAGCAGATATAGATATCAGTTAGAATAAGTCATAGGAGAGCTGGATTAGTGGGCAGAGTTCAGGTGAGGCAGTCAAAGGCACGTTATAATACCATTTGTCCCATGGCTATCACCTCCACATACATGGTGCATGTGTGTGCACATGTGCTTATATCGTATCTTCGAAATACATTTTGATGAGTAACATTAGATCATCAATGAGCTCCTTGATTAATTTGCAAATTCTGTTGACTCTAAAACATTGGTTTTAGAGTGATGACTGCAAGTTGTAGACTTATCTATAGTTGTGGGTTAGTTTAACCAATTACCCATCCCGAGGTGAGGGTTTACACCTACTTTAATCTTGGCGAGTTAAACCCCAAGGCTGACTACAGTAGAGAGTTACCAGTAGAAGGGGGACTCCATGGTGCACCTGGACAACACAGTCCTCTTTTTGTAATACTTACTTTTATTAGCCAACCAAACAACAATACAAATACTGCAAGCCAGTAGAAGAGAGAGAGAGATCAATACAGAACACATCGTATTTGCATCACCGCACTGGGACTGCTGAAAAACCCGAAGTGTTGATCATCATCCTCACCATCAGTGGTCATCATCCTGGCATCTCGCCCAAGGCACGCAGGCTGGGACACAGCTTTTAATGTGATACGCTGATGCCCATTGGGGTTTGTCCATATTTATGAAGGTTTTAACCCCTTTTTCTTATGTGAACTTCCATACCCCACTACTTCTGCGTGCCCTGTTTTTCATAGGCTAACTCGTTATTTCCCCTGATGCTCATTAAAATTTACATCACCTTATCACCATAGTAACTGGAGGTTACTTTAAAGAACTCTCTGATATTTTACCCTGGCAACCAACGGTCATCTTGTGGTGTCTACTGATCCCACCTAGACATTATTATCTAAACTCAGCAGTTCTTTTCAAAACATCAGCATATCACAAACATAGACCCAAGCTCAGGAGATTTATTATTATTAGATATTATTATGCTCATTTGTCTTTACAGCATAGCTAATCTATCCTAAATCCTAAAGCCTAATTTACCTTAAGTAAATATTTTACAAGCCTGAGGCCAGGGTTACAACACAAATTAATACTTATATTTTACTTCTGTATCCTAAATATCTTTTATCCTGATATCTTTTATGCTTGGCTACACAGTTTCACTATAGTTACAGTCGTTTGGGACCAGTTTTACCTTCCATCACAATCCCTGCTTTTTCCAGTCACATTTAGCTGAACCCAACCCAATGACCCACCAATATAGGGGAGCTGAATTTATATACCAGGCTGAGTGTTATGGACTCAGTCCAACAGGAATTATCATCAGACTTCATGCATTCAAAATTCAGGAGGCAGGAATCATGAGATTATTATGAAAATCATGATTATATAATTTGAGGTTCTTTTTCTTTTCATTCTGGTATCTGGGCCTTTATGTCATGCTTGGGTCATTTTTAAGCTTTTCTTTACAACCAAGAGGATTCTTATGCAATTTCTTGATTCCAGCTGCTTCAGAACAAGGAACAATAAAATCACGAGCGCTAACAACACTAGGATTATGACAGCATTGTACGGAGAGCAGCTATCTATCTATTGTGCTTTTATGGTCACTATAGAATCTGAGCACCTCACAATCTTTCAAAGCATTTATCCTTGAAACAGCTCTGCAAGGTAGTGCTATTATCCCCATTTCACAGTTGGAGAATTGAGGCACAGAGAGATTCAGCCTATGTCTACACTGCAAAAAAACCCCAAATAAATTTAAAAAAAAAACCCACCCCACAGCAGTGAGTCTCAGAGCACCGGACAACTGACTCAGGCTTGCGCTTTGGGACTAAAATGATGTTCCTGCCTGGGCTGGAGTCAGACCCTGAGACGCCTCCCCGATGTTATTTTTAGCCCTGTAGCCTGAGCCCTGCAAGCGTGAGTGGAGAGATGCAGCCACCCATCTCTTGTTAAGTCACCTGTTCCACCTGGTTATTACAATATATGGTACCCCAAATCATCCACTTTCCAAAGACCCCCCAATATGCTAAAAGCAGAGGGGTTCTGCTTTCACTGTGCCTTTGCAGGTTTATGGTAAATCAGCTGCGGCATGTTTGCAAAGAGCTGTGCAGAGGTGGAGGCATTTGATGCCCTAATCGAGTTAATGGGAACTGTGGGACTAAGTCCCTGAGCAACACAGAAAACACAGACATTAATGTTGCTTTCATGCATTTAGTTATGCTAATATGGATGTTTTTCTTTCTTCCCTTTCGTTATGGGATATAGATGAAAGCCAGAAGATTCTGTTAATTTGATCTCGTTTATAGCATGGGGCCCAAATTCAGGTTGGGTTCAAGTGGATGGAGCTCCATTAATGTCACTGCATGTGAAAGTCCTGATGTGAGCAAGTGCAAAGTTCCATTAACTTCCCTGGATTACTCATGTTTGAGGCACACAGGATTTAAATTTCTCATAGTCTTTATTTCACAAGCATCACAGCACAGCAGACTCCAGCAATAGCAACCATTCCTGGAAAGATCTCTCTTGGATGGCACAAAATTCCCCCCAAATCACGGATTGTAGCTTTGGAATAAGAAGCAAATTATCAGGAAAGAAAGAAGCGGGGAAAAGAAAAAGAAGAAGAAAACAGCCTGCAGATTAGCAGATAGAGGACTGTCTAGAAAATTATCAGTAGCATTTCTCACCCGCAGCCCCCAGTGCAAACCCTGCCTATGAGGCTCTTAAATCACCTGCTTGCAAATCCTTGTTGTAACCTAGAGGAAAGCATAGAGTTCTCCCACATCTCACTCAAGTGTCCCCGGGTGTCTTGAAAAGAGAGGCTTCAAGACAGCATAGCCCTAATCCTCTGCTATCTCAGCTCAAGGTCCCAGAGTGAGCCTCTGCAAGACCTGTTTACTGCATTGTACATCTGCTAAAGGGAAAGAATACCAGGGTGAGGAGGCTTCTGTAGAGAAAACGGATGCAGGCTGCCCATAAACCTTCAGCTCTAAAGGCTTGATTTCTGTCTTTAGATGCAGCCTTGAGCAAGAGATTGTGTATAAACTAGCCCCAGGGGCATAGTAACTCAGAGACCCATTGAATCACAGGTCTCCACTCTGTTTTCTCCTTGGATGCACGGTCAGTCATTTATGGACCTTCCCCTGCTGCTCTGGTTCAGCTTCTCTGGCCAGTAAGCAAGGAGGTGGAACCAAATCTCTGTCCATTCCTTACCCTTTCTTATCTGCTCCCAAACCCACCTGCTCTGGGGAGTGAGGGAATGAACATGTAGCCCCACTTACTGCTGTGGAGAGGAGACCCACGGTCAGAGTAGCTAAGTAAGGGTTTAAGGGAAGGAAAAGCCGGAACAATAGTAAGGCAACTACTGTATTGAGACCACAGCCTACCTGCTGGCCAATAGTGTCTCACTGTTACCTCATACTCCCCCGTCAGTCGGTCTGTATTCATCCCATCTTATACTTTGACTATAAGGGTCAGACTGTCTATTTGGTCTGTGTTTGTACAGCACAACGGGGTCCTGGTGGAGGACTAGTGCTCCTGGGAACTACAGGAATAATAAAAAATAATAATTAATGAAGGTCGTGTGCCCCCCTCTGCCAACCTGTAGTCTGAATCCACAACCTAGGTAAACAGTGCCCTCCATAAATTCACTTCCTCACAAGACTAGTTAAGATGGTAAAAATAATTCCCTTTGACCTAGCATGAGACAAGGGAAGAGGAATAAAGAGAGAGTTTCCTGCATCCTTTTTCTACTTTTGCAAGCAGCCACATACTGCAGGAACAAGTGTGGTCCACAAAGCTACTCAGCAAGCTAGAGATAGGTAGTCGGTGTAGAATCCATGAAGGTACTTTGGCGCCTCAACCCCAGACTTAGGGAGTCATAGATCCTAACGAGTGCCCCTTCCTGGCCACCCACTAGGAATGCTATGAGGGGAATCCAAGCCTCCCTGCTCTAGCTCCCCAGGGTGTTTCAGTTCTGGATCCTGAAAGAGTCCAGCCACCGACCCAATCTCAGAGTCCTTGGGCACACTCTCAGACCTTCTAACTGACATCCCCAGCCACCAGGCCCCGCCTAGTGTAGGGCTGAGCCTGCAGATGCCCTGGCACTTAAATGCATCCTTCTCCCAGAACTCCACCCCAAAGGTGTGACACTTCTGGTTTACAGCTTCTCTCTTTCAAGGGCAGGCAGTAGTTTTGAAGCAGTCAACACACACACGTTACCCCGGCTAACATCTATATCCTCTTTTATCCTTGATCACAAAAAGCACCCGACAGTACAGATTACATGAAACAAGAAACCACCCCAAATCCAATGTCCCTCATTCGCTCACACTTCCCTTGTGAGTCCTTGAGTGATAAGTTATGTTCTGTGCCCACTTGTCTAGCAGCCTCCCTCAGATTAATTTGGTGCTCAACGGCTCTCTCCCAGTTCCCCTTTGTGAGTCCATTTATAAGCTCCTGCTGGGATCACCTGCTTCTTTTGTTTGGCTCCTGGAAACTTACAATTACTCCAGACCTGTGATGTTCCCAACCCTTGCCTCCAGGGCACATCTCCAAATTCCTATGTTCCTAATACTGTCCCTTATGAGGGAGCGTCTTTAAATTATAATTTTCTACAAACATATCTTTACACTGATCGCTCACCGTTGTCTCTGGCCTGGCCTTCACAACCCTGCTAACTCATGGGGGAATCCACACACACATAGGCTTTCCACGAGGCAGTCACTTCATGATAAAATTATCCACTATGAAGAAGTGGTAAAGACAAATTATCAAGTCATCACACCGAAGTCTCATGTTTACGCACCTAAATCCCAGGTTTGGCTCCACTACCATCCACAAAGCTCCCGCTGAGCCTTCTAGGAGCTTAAGCTCCTCCAGCGCCTACGTTTCTGCAGTAAAAGCTCTTTAGAAACCTATATTCCTGCCTCTGGGCGTGTTTCATTGCTGCTTCCCTCAAGGTGCCTGGATGCTATCCCCTTGCCTAAGCCCCAGAGTGATTCATGAACCCAGGGAAGATAGCTGTTCGGCCACTTAGTGACTGTTTAAGTATTTATCCCCAGTGGAAGAGTCAAGAGAAAGAGAAAGACAATGAGAAAGGGAATGACTCTGTAGTCCAATCGTTAAGGCACCCACATACGGGACCCTGGGTCTAGTCCCCCTCCTCCAATCACTCTGTCATTATTTAGTGAGAGTTCAATAGCATCAGCAGTGCCCTAGGAATTATTGTGGGGAAGACCTTTGGCCTGTGTTATACACGAGGTCAGGCTAGATGATCACAATGGTCCCTTCTGGCCTTGGAATCTATGAACAGGGGAGGTGGAAAGTGCTCCACATCAGACTGTCCTATAGCTCAGTGAGCTCATCTGAGGGTGGGAGAACCCTGTTAAAATTCCTTCCTCCCCAGTGGTGAGGGCAGAATTGAACATGGGTCTCCTGTGTCTGAGGCAAGTGTGCTAACCACTGGGATAAAAGTGTGTGTGTGTGTGTGGGGGAACAATCTCCTCTGCCTGTCACTTTGTGTGGCGGGAGGGAGGTGCCTAACTCATTCCCTCCAAAAAGCAGCATAGGTGCCTAAGCTCCCTGACTCAAGGTGGTGGGTTCCTGTTCCTGGGTCACTCAGCGGACATGGGCTCCTCCCTACAGCCTGGACTTAAGACACCTAACTACAAGAGAGGGGCGGGGCTTAGCACACACCCCTCTTGTCAGCATCTCCCATTAGCTAACTTAGGCAGCTCCCTTCCTAGCATGCTGGCTTTTGCAGATCGCATGCTTAGGTGACTCTCTCTCCCCATTCATTGTAGGGATCCTAGATGCTTTGTGGATCAAAGTGTTTCTGTGCCTTTCTAGGCACCAAAATAACAGGTGCCGTGATGTTCAACATTGCAATATCTATGTCCTTTCACGGATCTCACCCTCAGTATCATCACAGCTTCTGTGTTTACATATGGATTCTGAGCGCATACAAAGTAGAAAAGGTTGGGCCCTGGAAGTGGATTTTTCTGCAAATGGTGGGTGGTGTCAAGAGTGGGAAGTGATGAAATGAGTCACTCCATGTTTGCAGGAAGTTTTATTCTGAAAGGCTTGAGACCTGCTTTTTTAACACCATGCAATTACTAACCTGTGGAACTCATTGCCACAGAATAAAACTGGAATTAGCTATATATGAATAACAGCAGCATCTGCAGTTACAACCAGCCAGTGTAAAAAAATAAAAATGTAACATTATTGATCTCCTTTGATCCTCTGGATAGTAACTTATCGCTAGATGGGTTCATGAAGGAATTTCTCCCCCAGTGTATATAATATGCACAACTGGATAGTACAACTGATTCATAGATGTTAATGCCAGAAGGGAACATTATAATCAACTAATCTGAACCTTTTGCATAACATAGGCCACAGAATTTCATCCAATGATTCTTGCATCACACCAAGTGGCTGAACTAAAGCAGATCTTTTAAAAGGAGACACCCAATCAGTGTTTAAAGACTCCACATCCCTTGGTATGGAAAAGCATCAGTATCCCACACAGCAGCCAATGGGAGAACACAGGAATCCGTCCTGAGACCTCTTGCATGCAAACAAAGCCCACTACTTCTTAAGTTATTTTGCATGACAAACAAATGTTCTTATGTGCAACTGTAACAATCCACCCCCATCATGTATCTGCAGCAACGTGGTTTGAACCTTAAACTTTCAGACAGACCTCTACCACTTAGCTATAGGAGTTTTGCTTCCGTCTCTATGTGATACAGTAGGCTATCATCATGCAGGCCAGATTTATTATTAGATGTTACTATTACTTCATAGCATCTAGGTGTATGGTAGGCACGTCACAGAAGATACAGAAAGACCATTAGCAACCCTTGAGATAATCTTCTGCCCTGAGATGCACATGTACCTCTCTCATTGACTTCAGACTTTATCTACAGAGCACCATCAGTGTGCATAGAACACCACAGATACAAGTGAATATTCTGCCCAAGGAGTTTGCAGTCTGAGATAGATTAATAACACATTGAACAATGAAAATAGAATCTAGTGGGGGGTAAGGAAGGAGGAGACAGAGAAGGGAATGCAGGTGTTGTAGAGTAGGTAGATCACAAAGCTTGATTAATTTTCATATATTTGCTGTTTATTACAGGGGTTGTTGCTGTTTAATCTCCGACACGGAGATCAGTGGTAGAAAGTGAGCTGAATTTCTGGAAAGGTTCCCATATCAGCATTGCTGTTTCTTTTAGAAAACGACTGCTGTGTGTACATAGCAGAAAGGCAATACCAGTTTACATCTCTAGGTGGCAGCAGCATTCTAAAGACATGGATTGTTCAGAAGGAAAGCAATAGCCTGTCTTACCCCAGTTTTACCCTGGTGTAACTTCATTGTGCCTATTATGCTCTAAATCCAGAGCAACTCACTTGAACTTAATGGAGTATCTCTGGTACTATAAAGTCCTATGTGTCCAGTGATTAAGCCTAATGATTTGTCAACAAAGTATAGCGCTGTGACTGCCTGGAAAAACACATCTTATAAGCATATTCTGCTCTCACTTTTCCACGCTTAGTATGTAACCATAAGTCATTGTTAAATAAAGATAATGAAGAAATTATAGAGAAAAAAATATTATGTACATTTGATTTCCTTCCTAAACCCAAATAATCTTGTTTTTAACTTGGTACACTATCTGATAAAACAATTGGGTCTCCCATATCGTCAGTCTACTTCTTATCTGGAGTCGAACAGCTCCAGAGGGTTAAAAGATCTTTTTTTAAAAATTGATTGGAGTCTAACAGGAAAATAACGGTGAGTTTCTAAGGTTTTTCAAGCAAGCCTTAAAGGGTTTTGTTCATCAGCAGTTGACCCTCTTGGGGCTCCAAGCTAGTGGCAGATCCAATAAAGAAATGCTTGTAAAATAAACTCTAATAAAATAAGCATATGCTGGTAACACCAAAAGCTCCCAGTGTAAAAGTTAGAAAGCCCCCTTTGCTTTATATATATATATTTGTAATTTAAAGTTTATTTGGAACTTTTATGGGAAGCTCATATTAACAATGGTCCTAAAGTCTACATTTTCAGTTGCTATTTTCTGAAGAAAGTACTTCACTGTATCATTTTTATGTAGCCAGAGTATATTGTGTCTCGTTATAGCAGGATAGAGCTTTGCTTTCATACATTTTTAAAGGAGCTTATAGTAAAGTTAAAGAAAGTACAATAATAGTTGTATTGGTTCAGTAAATCAAAACAAGGTTTGTGAAATTAACGAGACTCCACTAAATCTTTAAATCTCCTGCAATCTCTTAGCTACAGCAACAAGACAAATAAATATGGGTGCAGAGCTCTGGGAGCTATTTGCAGTGAACAATTTATTTCATTAATTTAGCCCCTATTAACGAAATGACTGCTAACATACTTGAATGTTTTACAGTAATTATTATTATACCCTGACAGGTGCTGATTTGACCATGGTGATCCATGTGTTCATAACTATAAAGGGAAGGGTAACAGCCCTCCTGTGTACAATACTATAAAATCCCTCCTGGCCAGAGACTCCAAAATCCTTTTACCTGTAAAGGGTTAAGAAGCTCAGGTAACCTGGCTGACACCTGACCCAAAGGACCAATAAGGGGACAAGATACTTTCAAATCTTGGGGGGGGGGAGGCTTTTGTTTGTGCTCTTTGTTTTGGGGGTTGTTCGCTCTTGGGACTAAGAGGGACCAGACATCAATCCAGGCTCTCCAAATCTTTCTGAACAAGTCTCTCATATTTCAAACTTGTAAGTAAACAGCCAGGCAAGGTGTGTTAGTTTTTATCTTTGTTTTCTCAACTTGTAAATGTACTTTTTGCTAGGGTGTTTACCTCTGTTTGCTGTAACTTTGAACCTAAGGCTAGAGGGGGGTCCTCGGGGCTCTTTAAGTTTGGTTACCCTGTACAGTTGTTTCCCATCCTGATTTTACAGAGATGATTTTTACCTTTTTCTTTAATTAAAAGCCTTCTTTTTAAGAACCTGATTGATTTTTCCTTGTTTTAGATCCAAGGGGGTTGGATCCTGATCCACCAGGAGTTGGTGGGAGAAAGGAGGGGGGATGGTTAATTTCTCCTTGTTTTAAGATCCAAGGGGTTTGGATCTGTATTCACCAGGGAATTGGTGAAGAGTCTCTCAAGGCTACCCAGGGAAGGGAATTAGCACATTGGGAGTGGTGGCAGCGGACCAGATCTAAACTGGTAGTTAAGATTAGAAGTTTTCATGCAGGCCCCCACATCTGTACCCTAAAGTTCAGAGTGGGGAAGCAGCCTTGACACATGTATTGTAACCTCCAGGCTGGATTAATTCAATGCACTGTACCTGGGAATGAAACCACAGTCACTTTAAAACCTGAAGCTGATGCAAAATGTGGCAGGATGCTTGAGGGAACTAATGGGATGTTAGGAAATCTTGATGTTCCAGTCATGACATTGGCTTCCCATTAAATAGAATAAATTCAAGATTTCAATCTTCCAGCCTCTGAGTGGTCTCGGCTCAGTCTTTCTCAGAGAAAAGCTCGCCCTCTCTGACCCAGGCTTGCCACAATAGCTGTTTCCCATAGGAATGATGGCATTATCAACAAGAGCAAGATCAATGGGAGTGGGAGACAAGGTCTATTTGGTGGCTGGGCCATGGTTGTTGATCTCCTTTCCTAAAGGATGCAAGATCCATCTCTTCCCCATCACTCCCTCCTTCCCAAGAAACGATAGGTGGTGAAGAATAAAGACCCTCTTGTTTGGACAATCTATTTTGCTTTGTATAAATTTGCAAGGTACCATGATAAGGAGTATAGATGCTAAGTAGAAATGGATGGATAGACGGATCTTAGGCAATGCAATAGCATCTCACAATTGATCATGCTGAAAGTTGCTAATGGGATTCTAACAGAAAAGAGCTCATTTGCCATTGCAACCAACACCATCTGCAATATTATATCTTTTTCAGAAGCATGACTGCCAAGATCTCATTTCTCAATAACCGTACCTGAAAAGGGATGGTTAGAGACAAGGTGATAGCTTACAAGATCATTCATTTTGAAGAAGATTGTCTGAGAATCAGCTGAACTAGCCCTGTGTTTCAAAGATGCTAGTAGACTACGCTTTGTAAACCAATTATAATACTTTACCAAACCTTTACCATCAGTTGATAGATGTATTAAAGGGACACAGTCAATCTGAAGTTGTTAATGTCTAAAAATGAATCACCATTGATTTCAGACACCGTGCCTGCCTCCTATATCACACTGCTGATGTTTGTGGTTATACAATCAAATTCTACTATTTAAAAAAAAAATCTCTCCTATAGTGCTGTGTGAAAGACCTCACAAACAAGCGGAGAAACTGACAGACGGGATAAGAGAAACTGAAACTAACTCTATAGAGTGCTGTCAAATGCACAAGGGAAACAAACTGAACAAAAAATGGAGAAAAATATTATGCCCTATGGGTCCAATCAATAGCTGGTGTAAATCACTGTAGCTCTTTTTAAGTAAACAAAGCAATGATCTCTCCCTGTATATCTTTCAGATAGCATAATCTTAAGTGTTACTTGTAACAATATTTGGTATAAAATTTTCTGGAGAGAAGTATGATTTTTCAGTTGACAGCATCCTTTTAAGTGAAAATATTTCCATCTTTCAAGTATTCCTAACCATTATTCATACACACAAATCAAGATAGCAAAGACAACATGCACACAAGCAATCCACAGGTCAGAGGAAAGGTTGTGGTTAGCGGAACACGCAATTATTTGTACAATATAATAATAATACACATATGTTTCTTCTGTGGGCAATGTAAGATTTAGATGTCTTTAGCTATTTATTAGCTTGTGTAATTTCATCACAACCAGATACTTACAGACACTAATGACAATAAGCAGGGATAGAAGCTGTGGACCACTTAAACTCTGTTAGTAGCAGGTTCTTTTCCTCACCAAGGTCAGCCACAAGAGGGAGACATAATCATACAAAAAGTCATTGTATTATAGTTATTTTTAAGTATCTGTGGATTGTAAATGTTGTGCTAGGTTAAGTACAGGACACACACACAAAAAAAAAAATAAAAAAAAAGATCCACTTTGTAACATAAACTGGGTTATGAAGTGAAGTATTTTGGCTTTGCCCAGGAGAGCGCATAAGCCAACCCCCTAGGGAAGATTTTATATATTAACCCACACTGCTGTGTCCCTCGGCACAATGAAGTGCATTTTTTAAGGACATGAAGATTGCACACTCCCAGGGTGCAGGAATTTATCTTAATGCCCTACTGGCAAAGTTGTGGATTATGTTACAGGAAGCCCAAGTTCAAATCAATTTCCACTCTCCAGCTCTTCCTCTGCCAGATGAAAAAGGCGCACCATAATGCGTAAATAGGTCAAGCAAAAAAAAACTTTAATTGACTCTTAGTTTCTTGGAAAGCAAAAGGAATTTATTTTTCCTCCGTTTTTCTCACTGGATGGGTGTTAGACCAAAAGTAAGGGGAAATTGCTGCAGAACATATAGATTAGAGGGTCTGTAGGACTTTTTGAGGTGAAAGTCTCTATACTGCCATTACCAATAACTAGAGCTATTCATCCCCTTGATGTTTCCCCATCTTAATTATGTAAGCAGAGTCAGGATGAGCTCTACCCTGACATCTGGTGGTGAA
>NW_020664420.1:4458630-4690352 GCF_002925995.2 Terrapene triunguis | reverse complement strand
GAACCCGGCCCTTGCTGCTATCAACTTGGCCTGGCAGAAGGGTTACAATTAAAAAAAAATGACAGTTTAGGAAGAGCTCCATTACTCTTTGCTATGTCCTTTCACTTGCTGTCATATCATTCCACTTTCCTGCTGAGGAGGACTTCTGCTGGCGCTCCCTGAGTGAATGTGGGCAAACTGCACCCCAAGTCAACCATGGGATTGAGGGAGAGGTTTTACAAGAGGCTACAATCAGTCAGGGACATTCAGAAGGCATCAGGCAAACTAGAAAAGAGAGTCCTAACCATGGGCATGCAGTCTGAGGACAGGGATTTGTAAAGAGGCTCACACTTTTCTCCCATTCATGGTCATGGCTTTTGTTTTTTGTTTTGTGGCTGCGCTGTCTTCATTCACATTCCCCCAAGATTTAAGCCATGTTGAAGTCATTGGGGGCCTTTCCACCCACTTCAACGAACCCAGAATAAGGCCCTAGCTGAACATTATTTTATTATCCGCTTGTACAATGGCAGCACCTAAAGGCCAGGGGCCCATTCTGTGCTAGGTGCTGTATGAACAGGAGACCATCCCTACCCTAAAGAGCTTAGAGTGTCAGAACCCAGGGCCATATTTCTATGTCCTAGGAATATAAACAAATTGAGGAAATCTTACCAGCTACCCAATTACCCACCATTGGGGCCAGGTAGGTTCCCAGCAGATCTGATCCTAGGTCATTTTGTAGGACATACAAGAATTGAATCAGGATCAAGAGTGCCAGATCCTCCATGTTTGTGATCCTTTCCCTGACCAATCCCTTCCTCTCATTCCTGTCCCTCCTCCATTCTTGCCTGAGGCTCAGGAGATGGGGAAGGGCTCGATGAAGATGGGCCAGGGGGCAGATCTTCACTCCATCTCATTGAAGCTGGGAGGAGGGGGAAGATGATGGGAACTGTTGGGCTGGAGGAATGTTGAGGAAGGGAGACATGGATGAGGAGCTGCTGGGAGGTTTTTGTTCCTCCCTCCCCATCAGCAGCAGGGCTGCCTGGGGCTCTATCTCCACTCCAAGCCCCTGCCTTCCTGTCTGCCTCTTGCCGCCTCTTCTGGGTGCTGCAGCCACATGACTCGTCCTGTGGGGCGCCACATGTGACATCCCATGCTGGACATTCCCAGGTCTGACGGGCTACATGTGGGCATTTGGAACACAGGGCTGAGTGATCTCTGAAGGAGCTATGCCCTGCAATGGGGACTACTTGGTCTGGCAAAAAAGCATCTGCCTCAAGTGTAACCTTGCTAGTTAACTCTGAAACTGTAACTATCTGCAGTTAACACAGACTGCTCAGATACTGACCTTGGTTCAGTGCAACCCAGCTTACAGGACCACAGTGACAATAAGCCCTCTTGGAGCAAAGGCACAGTAGCAAAAGTTTCCTACAAGAGCTTTTGTGACACACCTGACACAGCCACAAAAGTGCATAGACAAGTGTGTTGGGAGCAGAGCTAGACTGGCTGGGAGATGCACTAATTTGGCCTTTCTCCTGGGCTGCCTCCATCAGCTAGGCTTGTGGGTACATATCACATTCTGGAATTTACGGATGACTTCTTCCAGCTATGAGGGATGAATATGTCATTCAGTGCAGGGTATGCCCCCACACTTGGAGGACGAATTAACCCCTGTCTGTGCAGTCATTGGCTGCTCTTTACTAATGCAATCTTCCCTTTGAAGTTAGAAGGTTTTTTAAAAAAATTAAAAATACATTAATTTCTACTTGAATGGTTTTAGAAGGCATTCTATTAAATAATTTACTTTTGCTATTTTTAAACATACACTTGAGTAACACTCTAGCATGCTGTTAAATTCTTGACTGGATTTCTTTTAATCATCTTTAAATATACACTATGTTCCTCTCTGCATTTCCCCACTCCCATTATACAATCTTCTGCCCATGTCTTTGTTTTCTCTGTTGTAACACTTGTTTCCTATTTTAACAAGGATTTTTCTCTTCCATAACTGCTACCACAATCGCAGGAACCTCTGACTCTGGACATATGCCCCCATCTCTTATCATCTCAGCTACTCTTTGTTCTACTAGAATCTTTCTGTATTTAAATGAATTCAGCCCACAATAGCTAGTGGAAATTGGTATTCCTGTAAAAACATGAATCACTTGAAATTCTGCATGCTTTTATGTCTATTGACTGCAGATATATGCTGAGTTCAAGACCCCGAGTCACTTCAAATTATACTGATCATTATCATTCAATACCTAATTTTAAATATCTCTGCATTGTCCATATTAATACAGGAAGAGTTTAGGTGAATTCTGATGAACTAGGAGGCTAGTACTGACTAAATGTAGTGAAGTATAGCTTTAAAAAGAACACTAAGGCAGTGAAGTAACATTTCCTAGTGACATTACTTAGGTCAGATCAAAATAGATAGGAAAGTTGTTGTTTTTCTTTTACACACATAGGTTACTAGTTTGGTTTCTTATGTCATGTTTAAGCCTCCTGCTTTACCAAATATGAATCTGGAATAGCACCTGATTCTACTCTTTATTCTCCACTTATCTTTATTAAGAAATTACTTACTATGATAGTTGGGCTAGAAGTTCTTATAGTGCTAAAATACATGGAATGGCGAAAGTGACCCAGTGGGATTAATTTAATGAGATCAGAAACAAAGCACAGCCACTTTTAAAATCAGCAAATGGGCTTGCTTTGTACCATTTAAATTAGTTATGAATTGTATTAATATTTGGGAATACTATAGCTAGTTTAGCTTAATTGTCATTATCTGATATGGAAGAAACCTCTGACATACGGGGAAAAAAATCTATTGCCTCTATCCTTGGTTAAATGTTAAAATAATAACAAATTGTTAAAAAAAATAGTACTTTTAAAAAAGAATCTGCAATATCAGAAACCAAATCCTCACATACTGTGCCAAATTCTGCCCAAGCCCACATTCCATTGGAAGTAAATGGGGTTGCATGGGGCAGGAGTAAGTCAGGACATAATACTGTGCCCTGTGTTTAATTGCTCTAAATGCTCCCCTATCTCCCTGATTTACTTGTAGTCCCATTCATGTTATATTTGTGAAAAGTAGGCTTAGTCTGTTGTGTGTATGTGAACAAGCAGACTTCAAAGAGTCCTGTGGCACCGTATAGACTAACCAGGGCCGGCTCCAGACACCAGCAGACCAAGCACGTGCTTGGGGCGGCACCTTGGGGCAGGGCGGCGCTCGGTTTTTTATTTATTTATTTATTTATTGGTTCGTCGGGGCAGCGCTGGAGGGGGGTTTTTTTGTTTCCGCGTTGCGGTGCTCGGGGTGGTGGGGCTTCTGGTGGCACGGCGCTCGGGGGGTGGGGGCTTGGCGCTCGGAGGGGGGGCGCGGTCCTTGGAGGGGGCGGGGCTTTGGGCGGCTCGGCGCTAGGGGGCGGGGCTTCGGGCGGCATGGTGCTCGGAGGGGGGATTTCGGCGGCGCTGGGGTGGGGGTACGGCGGCACGGTGCTCGCGGGGGTGGGCGGCCCCCTCTTTTTTGCCTGGGGCGGCAAAAATGTTAGAGCCGGCCCTGAGACTAACAGACATATTGGAGCATAAGCTTTCGTGGGTCAATACCCACTTCGTCTGCTTATACTCCAATACGTTTGTTAGTCTATAAGATGCCACAGGACTCTTTGTCGCTTTTTACAGAACCAGACTAACACGGCTACCCCTCTGAAGCAGACCTCACTCTCCCACCCTATTTAGAAGTGAAGGTTCATGCCATATACTGTTTTCCAGAGGTGATGTATGACCATGCTGTGATGATAATTCAAGCATTCTTTATGTGAGAAGGTACCATCCATCTTCTCAAGTTAAATAAGGGAATATATAATAGGAGCTCAGAACACTTATCACCTAGAGGAGAATGAAAGGGAACAACCAGTTGCAAAATGGCTGCTTTAGAACTGCAGCAGCTTGTTGCTGCCAAATTTAAAGGGTCAGCTTGACAGAAAGGCATGCTGGGAAAAATGCTATAAGAGGGTACCTTGCTCTGAAAGAGAATTATTAAGAGTTAATACATCTTCATGGGGGTATCCAGAGAATGGGTTATTGCTGCATGTTCCATTTTAACAATATATGGAGATATACCTATTGCATAGAGCTGGAAGGGACCCTGAAAGGTCATTGGGTCCAGCCCCCTGCCTTCACTAGCAGGACCAAGTACTGATTTTGCCCCAGATCACTAAGTGGCCCCCTCAAGGATTGAACTCACAACCCTGGGTTTAGCAGGCCAATACTCAAACCACTGAGCTATCCTACCCCCTTAGTTTTTTTTTTTTTTTTTTTAATATTTAGTTAAACCTGGAAATGAATTTTGGTTCAACTATTTTCACATCCCTTTCAGGTTCACTTTCTATGAAAGTTTGACCAGTCAGGCTTTATTGATACATTTATTTGTGAAAAGTGATTTTTGAGCTCATATACTCAAACAGCCACCATAAGGGATTTTTTTAAATTTCGTATATGTCTGTAAAATGCAAAGTTCAAGATGTTTTGGTTATCTACAAATATCAGCTAGCCAGGGAACAGAAATAATGCCAGGTGGCTTCTATAAGGGAGCCACCCTGAACAAATGGAAAAGTTAAAACATTAAATATTCCCCCAAATGATTGATTTGTTAATGAGCTGTTCATATTGGGGTGAAAAACTTGCGAATAACATTAAATAATGAATAAATTAAGGAACTTTGCAATCTGCTGGTGAACATTTTTCAAGCAAAAGAGCCCAAATTCAATGAATTGTTTATTGTGACTTATTAGCTCTATTACAAGTGAGCAAAGAAACTAATTTATTAATAATGAAGAACAGCTTGGTATATTCAACAAAACACTTGCTTTGGCAAAAAAAAAAAAAAAAAGATGTAATATTTGTTGTATTTCCATTGCTAGAGATGACCTACCAGTCTTAGAGTAAAATTCCCTCTAATATACCAGTTTCATCCTAATTACCACATTTTGGCACAATTATGCTCCTCACGAGGGTGTTGAAAGGTTTAAATAATTAGTGTTTGTAAATCACATTGATATAATCAAAGATAGCAGCTGTAGAAATTCAGAGCATTATCATCACAATCATGTTTAACATACCCCCAAAAAGGCATGTAAACTAAGGTGTAGTTCAATAGTGAGGTCCCTGACACATGGCAAATCACTGTAGCTTTTGCTTTTGCAGTTTATGATGTGACCAAAACTGGTCAATTAAATGGTTGGTGGCACATTATGTTGCATATTCAATTATATAACTCTGCCTCATGCTGAGTAGAAATGGGGTCACAATTCACCCTCCTATTCTGCTTCCCGAGAAACTGATCCAGTTCCACAGCATCTGAAAATAGTCTCTAATCTTCTCTTGCTATAAACAAAGCAAACTGCAAAGTAACCTTCTTAACTGCCCCACATTAATTATGTCTGTGTCCAGTTGTGAAATTGTATATAATGTAACTATAGACAACACTACATGATTGTGACTAGTAACAGGTGAAGTTTCAATGACTGAAGTTTGGTTTGAGTTTTTTTGGATAAGAACTGAACAAGTCCAGGTGCTTGTCCAACCCTTTGCTAAACTATTAGAATCTTTGGGGCCTGAAAATTTTGAGACAACAGGCCCTCTTGTAAGTTTCCTTAGACAGCACATTCTGCCACCAGTTGGTCAGAAACACCACAACAGCAGTAGTGCAGTATTTCTGTGCCTATGCCCGGACAGAGTTGAAGTCACCTATGCCAGTTGTGAATTTCAGCCCTTGAAGCACAGAAGTAACTAGAAATGAAACATAACGTGGGAAATAATGAATTGAACTTTTTTTCAAACCCCAGAGCATTTATATTTGTATTCCCTGAGAAGGTTCAGGGTAAAGGGAAGCAATGTTCTGGTTTTACCCATTCTTTACTGTGATATGAACAACCAGAGAGCTCTTATAAAGACAGGAGAAATGGTCTTACAAATGAGAAACAACACTTGGAGTAAGAACTTGGAGTAAGGATGCCTAAGGCCTATTGTCAGCTGTGCCACTGATCTGCTGAGCTACCTTGGGCAAGACGCTAAAACCTCTAGTCCTCCTTTTCTCCATGTGTAAAAGAGATAGGATAATAATACTTCTTTGTCACACACATGTCGTGAGAATAAATTCACTGATGATGCTCAGATACCATGGTGATAAGCACCATAAACATTCTTATAAATAAAAAGGGGGAAAGAATTATTTTTTCAGCAACAAAACTTACCAAAGAAAATGCAGGTAGAAGGTAACTCGGCTCAATATTTAGCTTCACATTTGGAAAAGTGCACATGCAGAAGTGAACTTGCACTTTTGTACATGCCAAGGATGCCAGAACAAAATGCCAAATGCATGGGTTGAGGGATCAACATGCACATATACCTCTGTACACTCAAGTGCATGCAGTGAATATTTTTGTGCACACATAGCAGGTGCTCACTTTTCAAAAGTTGGCCCTCGTGTGCTTACTTTGATTCTACAGATCTGACCAAGAAGCTTGTATCAGCAAAAGAAAGCTGCAATTATAAAGACATGTTGGACCAAAAATATAGGAATGACGTGGCAGGAATGTGTGCCAGGAAGTAGGCGTCTTTGAACACTTTGATCAGAAAAACAGATTATATAAATCTGCCAGTTATTTAATGCAGTGTTTTGTTTTTGTTTTATTTTTGAGCACCTAGGAAATAACATGGTGTGTCTATTTTTATATGCATGGTATGCACTAGAGAGGTATTCCCTCAACACATTTGAGCAATTATTTAAAAAGATCTGAGACGGCTCAAGAGAATGTTGCTCTTTCTTATGATAACACATGAAAAAGATATATGGTATCTGAGCCAAAAGTTCAGAATACAAACAGGTTCAGTATGAGATGCCTCTGTGATTTGGCTGGTATTTAAAATAAGTCAGGTATAAAGCAATTTCAGTATCAATTGAAAAACTCTAAAGGCATTTACTGCTACTCCTCTTCCAATGCATAGACAACTACTTAAGAACTTTGCCATGTTTGCTGAGATAGAGCCATTAAAATAACAAGGCATGACCCAGTTAACACATGGCAATAAAAATAATAACTGAGCATGTGTGTTGCTTTGCAATTGCACTTCTTGGCTTTGAATGCAGGACCATTCAAAAGTAGAACTTTATTGGCACCAATTTTTGAGCCACGAAGATAGGGCAATGTTCACAGAATCATAGACTTTAAGGTCAGAAGGGACCATTATGATCATCCAGTCTGACCTCCTGCACAATGCAGGCCACAGAATCTCACCCACCCACTCCTGTATCAACCCCCTAAACTATGTCTGAGCTACTGAAGTCCTCAAATCGTGGATTAAAAACTTCAAGGTGCAGAGAATCCTCCAGCAAGTGGCCCTTGCCCCATGCTGCAGAGGAAGGCGAAACCCCCCGAGGGCCTCTGCCAATCTGCCCTGGAGGAAAATTCCTTCCCGACTCAAAATATGGCGATCAGCTAAACCCTGAGCATGTGGGCAAGACTCACCAGCCAGACACCCAGGAAAGAATTCTCTGTAGTAACTCAGATCCCACCCCATCTAACATCCCATCACAGACCATTGGGCATATTTACCACTAATAGTCAAAGATCAATTAATTGCCAAAATTAGGCTATCCCATCATACCATCCCCTCCATAAACTTATCAAGCTCAGTCTTGAAGCCAGATATGTCTTTTGCCCCCACTGTTCCCCTTGGAAGGCTGATCCAGAACTTTACTCCTCTAATGGTTAGAAACCCTCGTCTAATTTCAAGTCTAAACTTTCTGATGGCCAGTTTATATCCATTTGTTCTTGTGTCCACATTGGTATTGAGCTTAAATAATTCCTCTCCCTCCCTGGTATTTATCCCTCTGATATATTTATAGAGAGCAATCATATCTCCCCTCAGCCTTCTTTTGGTTAGGCTAAACAAGCCAAGCTCTTTGAGTCTCCTTTCATAAAACAGGTTTTCCATTCCTCGGATCATCCTAGTAGCTCTTCTCTGTACCTGTTCAGTTTGAATTCATCCTTCTTAAACATGGGAGACCAGAACTGCACACAGTATTCCAGATGAGGTCTCACCAGTGCCTTGTATAACGGTACTAACACCTCCTTATCTCTACTGGAAATACCTTGCCTGATGCATCCCAAGACCGCATTAGCTTTTTTCACGGCCATATCACATTGGCGGCTCATAGTCATCCTGCGATCAACCAATACCCTGAGGTCCTTCTCCTCCTCTGTTACTTCTAACTGATGCGTCCCCAGCTTATAACAAAAATTCTTGTTATTAATCCCTAAATGCATGACCTTGCACTTTTCACTATTACATTTCATCCTATTACTATTACTCTAGTTTACAAGGTCATCCAGATCTTCCTGCATGATATCCCGGTCCTTCTCTGTATTGGCAATACCTCCCAGCTTTGTGTCATCCGCAAACTTTATTAGCACATTCCCACTTTTTGTGCCAAGGTCAGTAATAAAAAGATTAAATAAGATTGGTCCCAAAACTGATTCCTGAGAAACTCCACTAATAACCTCCCTCCAACCTGACAGTTCACCTTTCAGTGTGACCCATTGTAGTCTCCCCTTTAACCAGTTCCTTATCCACCTTTCAATTTTCATATTGATCCCCATCTTTTCCAATTTAGCTAATAATTCCCCATGTGGAACCATATCAAATGCCTTACTGAAATCGAGATGAAATGCAGTGGATCTAATTTCTTTGTCTAAAAGATCTGTTACCTTCTCAAAGAAGGAAATCAGGTTGGTTTGGCATTATTTACCTTTTGTAAAACCATGTTGTATTTTGTCCCAATTACCATTGACCTCAATGTCCTTAACTACTTTCTCCTTCAAAATTTTTTCCAAGGCCTTGTATACTACAGATGTCAAACTAACGGGCCTGTTGTTACCTGGATCGCTTTTTTTTCCCCTTTCTTAAAAATAGGAACTATGTTAGCAATTCTCCAGTCATACGGTACAACCCCTGAGTTTACAGATTCATTAAAAATTCTTGCTAAGGGGCTTGCAATTTCATGTGCCAGTTCCTTTAATATTCTTGGATGAAGATTATCTGGGCCCCCCGATTTAGTCCCATTAAGCTGTTCGAGTTTGGCTTCTACCTCGATGTGGTAATATCTACCTCCATATCCTCATTCCCATTTGTCATCCTGCCATTATCCCTATGCTCCTCATTAGCCTCATTAAAGACTGAGGCAAAGTATTTGTTTAGATATTGGGCCATACCTAGATTATCCTTAACCTCCACTCCATCCTCAGTTTTTAGTGGTCCCACTTCTTCTTTCTTTGTTTTCTTCTTATATATATGTCTATAGAACCTTTTACTATTGGTTTTAATTCCCTTTGCAAGGTCCATCTCTACATGGCTTTTGGCCTTTCCCACTTTATCCCTACATGTTCTGACCTCAATAAGGTAGCTTTTCTTGCTGGTCCCTCCCATCTTCCACTCCTTGTAGGCTTTCTGCTTTTTCTTAATCACCTCTCTGAGATGCTTGCTCATCCAGCTTGGTCTACAACTCCTGCCTATGAATTTTTTCCCCTTTCTTGGGATGCAGGCATCTGATAGTTTCTGCAACTTTGACTTGAAGTAATTCCAGGCCTCCTCCGCCTTTAGATCCCCAAGTTCTTCAGTCCAATCCACTTTCCTAACTAATTTCCTTAATTTTTTTAAAGTTAGCCCTTTTGAAATCAAAAACCCCAGTCACAGATCTATTTTTGTTTATCCTTCCATTTAGTTTGAACTGAATTAGCTCATGATTGCTCGAACCAAGGTTGTCCCCTACAACCATTTCTTCTATGAGGTCCTCACTACTCACCAAAACCAAATCTAAAATGGCATCCCCTCTTTTTGGTTCAGCAACTACTTGGTGAAGGAATCCATCAGCTATCGCATCCAGGAAAAATTGAGCCCTATTATTATTACTAGAACTTGTCTTCCAGTCTATATCTGGGAAGTTAAAGTCTCCAATGACCACACAATTCCCATTAGTATTTACTTCATTTAAAACATTAAAGAGGTCTCTATCCATATCCAAATCAGATCCCGGTGGTCTATAGCACACCCCAAGCGCTATCCCAGGGGAGGCTCTAGTAGCTTTCTTCCCCAATGTGATTTTTGCCCAGACAGACTCTGTCTTATCCATTCCATCACTTCTTATTTCTTTACAGTCTACCTCATCATTGATATACATCAACATTGATAAACCTTTGCCTTTATTTCTGTCTTTCCTAAACAGCACGTACCCTTCAATACCTGTACTCCAGTCATGACTATTATTCCACCATGTATCTGTTATCCCTATAATATCTGGTTTCACTTCCTGCATCAGTAACTGT
Source organism: Terrapene triunguis (assembly GCF_002925995.2). NCBI lineage: Eukaryota > Metazoa > Chordata > Testudines > Emydidae > Terrapene > Terrapene triunguis. Next base: position 4,679,979 of record NW_020664420.1, on the reverse strand, counting down.
AGTTTCTCAATTTTGTTACCTAGGCTCCTCGCATTGGTGTACAAACATCTTAATTTTTGCTGTTTGGCTTCGCTCACATTCTTTACCCGACTAGGCACAGACATTCTACTGCCAGTATCACCTATTAAACTGGTATCTACACTACCCTTCCTCCTTATGTCCATTCTCCTACCACGGCTGTATCCTTTCTTACTTTGTTTTCTTCCCTCTCAATGTTAAAATCCGGCGTGGAGATTACCTGGACATCTCCCAACCATCTCCCCCAAATTCCTAGTTTAAAGATCTCTTAATCAGTTGTGCCAGCCTCCATTCTAGAAGTCTATTTCCCTCCGTACTCAGGTGAAGTCCATCCCGAGAGAACAGTCCTCTGTCCATGAATGCCTCCCAATGGCCATACATCCCAAAGTCCTCCTTATAGCACCACTGCCTGAGCCACCTGTTCATCATCATAATCTTATCACACCTTTGTTGCCCTTCTCTAGGAACAGGCAGAATCCCACTGAAGATCACCAGAGCCTCGATTTCCTTAAGCGTCTTCCCCAGCCTGGCATAGTCTCCCTCGATACAGTCCAGTGAGAATCTAGACCTATCATTTGTTTCCACATGAAGGACAATCAGTGGATTCTTTCCTGCTCCCGTTAGGATCCTCTTCAGCCTCAGGTCCACATCCCATATCTTAGCACCCGGCAGACAGCACACACAATCACGTAGACCTGCCTTTTCCTGGTGATGGTGCGATTCTCCGGTCTATCCTCTGTTCCCTCTGGCTGCAAGTCCTCTCGATTCCTATTCTCCCTTGCAATCCTACACAACCCATCCTGTATTCTCCTGGGTCTCAGATTTGGTGTTGTTATCTCCATTGACTCTTCCCCTCTTCCTATAGGACTAGCTGCTCTTCTCTTCTTCCTTGTCCTCTCACCTTCAGCGACCACCTGCTCTGCCCCTTTTTCATTTTCCAACTCCACAAACCTGTTCCTGAGCTCTGTTTATCCTTCACTAGCCCGTCTTTCCTCTGCCTGGTTCTCTTAGTCACATGCTTCCACTGTCCACTTTCCTCACCCAGCAGTCTCCCCTCAGAGTTCTTTGGTCCTGCTTCCATCTGCAAGTCTGAGCTTTTCCCTTCAGCCTCATCTCTTTGCTCCATCATCTGCTCGAACCCCCTTCTATACTCAATCAGAGTTTCCACCTCAGATCTTTTCTTCCATCAGCTCTATCAGGCGACACTTCATGCAGCCAAAACTCTTTTCTGGTACCCGCTCCAGGATCATGTACATGCCACAGCTTCCACATCCAGTCATCTTCATAGCGCCTTTCACTGCTTGGATCACTACCACTGCTGCCTCTGTATCTGTCATAGCCTTCCCACCTAAATCCTGTTAGTCCAGGAAACACAAACCAAACCAAAACACCACCACCCACAGAAAAATAAACTCCCAACGAGCACCAAAACACTGCCAGAACACCACACACTCCCTTCACTAGCCTGTCTGTTCCTCTTCCTGCCTCTCTTAGACCTTGGCTACACTTGCAAGTTACAGCGCTGTAAAGCCTCCCCCAGCACTGTAACTCACTCCCCGTCCACACTGGCAGGGCACTTACAGCGCTGTATCTCCCTAGGTACACTGCTGCAGGTACTCCACATCTCCAAGAGGAATAACAGCTGCAGCGGATTGGCTACGACTCACGGGTGTGAGTGTAAACGCTTGCAGCACTGTACTAATCACCTTGTCAAGTGGTCAGTCCTCTCCATTGTTGTGACCGGCTGCAGGAATGTGGAAGTGCCGGTTTCAAAACTTGTACCACAGAGAAAAGCAAACAGTTTGCAGTTTGCTTTGAGTGAGTGAATGAATGAGCAGGGGGCCGGGAGTTCGGAACTTGCAAAATAGAGAGCTGACATGCTCCAAAAAGCACTCTCTCTCCCCCCACATTCCCTGTCACAAACCACCCCCCCCCTTTTTGAAAAGCACGTTGCAGCCACATGAATGCTGGGATAGCTGCCCATAATGCACCGCTCCCAACACAGCGGCAAATGTTGCAAGTGTGGCCACGCCACTGCACTGGCAGCTGTCAGTGTGGACAGATTGCAGCGCTTTTCCCTACTCAGCTGTACAAAGACAGGTTTACCTCACAGCGCTGTACAGCTGCAAGTGTAGCCAAGGCCTTAGTCTTCCCCCAAACTCCCCTTGCAAACTCCCCTGTTTACAGCTCTGTTTGCTGGCTCCTGTGCCGATGCAGCTGTCTGTACCGCTGTCTGGCTACCTTTATAGGACCCCTAGTCAGAGAAGCCCCACCCCCTAATCAGGGCTCAGCTTCTCTCCCAGCAAACTGTTCCTGTTTCTTATATGTCCATTGAAGCCTCTTATATCAATGCCATCACAAAATCTAATCTAGGGAGAGTCAGATGACGGACCTTATCTGTAAAATAATGTCATCTGTAAAATAATGCATCTGTTGGAGGCCAAATTGATAGTGTCTGGCAGTGGTTAAATCCCTGAAATATAATAATGGATAAATGTTTGTGTACAAAAAGATCTTTCTTTTTTCTCCTCCACAAAATCATGGTCTTGTGAAGTTAATAAATCCAATATTAATAGACAATGACAGCATTACTAGTATGATCACTAATGCAGAAACACAAGATAATACACAATGGAAGGAATAATTTGAATGGAAGGAACTGCTCATACACTTTACTGGGTTCCAAATGAACTATAACCACTCAGGAGGAAAAAAAAAGACCTAGTCGTCAGTGTGGATGGTTCAATAAAATTATCTGTTTAATGTAAAGTGGCGGACAAAAAAGAGCACACAAAATGTTAAAATACATGAGGAATGAAATGGAAAATACACTGAAAATATTATAATTGTTGGTATACCATCATTTGAAATATTGTGTTCAATTCTGGTCACCCAGTCTCACAAATTGGGGGAATTTACAGATGGGTGATAAAAATGGACAAAAGAATGATAGGATGAAATGGTTAGGACTCTTTAATTTGGAAAGGAGACCAATAAGTGGTGATATGATCAAAGCATATAAAATGACTGATACAGGGAAGGTAGATGTATGCTGCCCTTCATCATGATATGAGAACTAGGGACATTCAAAGAAACTGAAGGAAATTTAAAACTGAGATTGCAAAATATTTTCTTACACAGCCTATCAGTCATCTGTGGAACTCATTGCCACTTGGTACCATTGAAAGCAAGAATTAGGTAGGATTCAAAACAGGAGTAGCCAGTTATATGGAAAATGGGAACATCTGGAATTACACTAGATAGGATTCAATAAAAAGATGGTTTGTAAACTCACAGTTTTCAGGGAATGCATCAACAACTAGCTGAGGTAGTTAGGAAGAAACTTTTTTTGGATCTGAGCCTGAGTTCTTAAGTAACAAGTAAAACCTCAGAGAGATTGGTCTGTGGTTAAAACCCAGGGGTATCTAGAATCTATTCCCAACTTGACCACCCATTTGTTGTAATTAATCGGACAAGTCAGTTAACCTTTTTATACCTCATTTTCCCCAGCTGTAAAATGGGGCTATTTAAACCTACTCCCTAGTAATGTTGTCAGGATACATTAATTACCATTCAGAAAATAAAAATGATCCTTGCATGGAAGGTGTTATTGAAATGCGAAGAATTATATAAATTGTGTGCTTTGGGTTTGGAAGTTTTTTTTTTCTTTTTTAATTTTATCTTAACCAGTTTTGCCCAGGGTAAAGTCTTTAATAAGCTTCAGTCAACAAGTAAAGGTGGAGCAGGAGGATATGGTAATTGAAACAGAGCTGATGAATATTAAGGACTTGTCTGCAGTAGATAGGAGTAGTAGGAGTGGTAAATACACTGGAGGGTAGGGATAGGATACAGAGGGACCTAGACAAATTAGAGGATTGGGCCAAAAGAAATCTGATGAGGTTCAACAAGGACAAGTGCAGAGTCCTGCACTTAGAACGGAAGAATCCCATGCACTGCTACAGACTAGGGACTGAGTGGCTAGGCAGCAGTTCTGCAGAAAAGGACCTAGGGGTTACAGTGGACAAGAAGCTGGATATGAGTCAACAGTGTGCCCTTGTTTCCAAGAAGGTTAACCGCATTTTGGGCTGTATAAGTAGAGGCATTGCTAGCAGATCGAGGGACGTGATCATTCCCCTCTATTCTGCATTGGAGAGGCCTCATCTGGTGTACTGTGTCCAGTTTTGGGCCCCATACTACAAGAAGGATGTAGAAAAATTGGAAAGAGTCCAGCGGAGGGCAACAAAAATGATTAGGGGGCTGAAGCACATGAGTTATGAGGAGAGGCTGAGGGAACTGGGATTGTTTAGTCTGCAGAAGAGAAGAATGAGGGGGGATTTGATAGCTGCTTTCAACTACCTGAAAGGGGGTTCCAAAGAGGATGGATCTAGACTGTTCTCAGTGGTACCAGATGACAGAACAAGGAGTAATGGTCTCAAGTTGCAGTGGGGGAGGTTTAGGTTGGATATTAGGAAAAACTTTTTCACTAGGAGGGTGGTGAAGCACTGGAGTGGGTTACCTAGGGAGGTGGTGGAATCTCCTTCCTTAGAGGTTTTTAAGGCTCGGCTTGACAAAGCCCTGGCTGGGATGATTTAGTTGGGGATTGGTCCTGCTTTGAGCAGGGGGTTGGACTAGATGACCTCCTGAGGTCCCTTCCAACGTTGATATTCTATGATTCTATGAAAATGGTACCAGTTAAATCAGTTTTAAAAGCAACATAGTTAAACCAGTGAAAACCCCTGTGCTCAGATACTTAAACTCTTAATTCAGTTTAAAAGTGGTTTATTTTGTTTTAAAATAAATTGCTTCCAAGTGAGTTAAGCTAAACCAAAAAAAGCCACTCAGACCAAAATGAGATTGGCCATACAGAGTTAGCCTGGGTATAGATATGCTGGTTTAAATTAAAATCTTTGGTTATACTGGTGCCACTTTCCCATGCAGATGATGCCTAACTGTATTAATTAGGGTTTCCAAATCCATCAAAGAGAAAGGCATGAGACACAGCTCAGTGCTATTTCTATGTGGCAGTTGAGGCCTTTTAGCCACCTGATTTATATCTATTTCACAAGATACGTCCTCTGCCAAAATCATCTGAGCAAAGCGCTCGTGGCTTTTATAGGTTCATGGAATATTAATAACCTTCTGTGAACTCTGCATCTATCCCAGCAGAATACAGAAAAGCAACTTTTATTGGAGGCCACTGAGATTTAGGAGAAAGCAAACGAGTCTTCAAACCATGCCCAGGTTTAGTCAAAAGGCCTATCATAAACCAGTCAGGTTTACTAGTTAACACATAACATCACTTCTGTGATAGAGATTTAGTGCTTGAAGCCCTCCAGCTGATTGTAAAGTACAGTGAAATTCAAAAAATCCTTCTATTTTATTATATTTTGTAACTACTGTGAGATTTTTATTACGGAGGAGTGAACTTAGCGTTTATGAAAGGTGTCAGCTTGAGAGCACTGGAAACAAAACTCCTGCAATATAATCCACAAAAGAGTTAGAGAAATGCAGTGACCATGGCACTTTCCCAGCGAGGTCTGTCTTTGTCCTCAACCTCAGGTCTGGAGGGATCACTTCTAAGAGTGAGAGGGTAGTTCAGATACATGGGACAGATTCTCACCACAGTTACACTGATGTTAATCTGAAGTAACTCCACTCCTATTGGCTGATGCTCTGGATTTCACAAGTATGTGAGAAGAATTTTGGCCACAGAGGTGTTCAGTCTTTGGTCACACTGTAGAGGTGACCAAACCCAGAAAATCTGGGGTTTGGCACTCATCCAGTGAAGTTGTGTTCAAACTCTTTGAGTCACCATGACACAAGTTCATAATGTCAGAACATGTAAGAAGTTTCTGTTAACTCCCAGTTCCAAGCATACTAATTAGAGTTTACTTGCCCACTTCAGCTGGCTACTTGGCTTTAGGTCTTTGGTCCACACACATTCTTGATACACTAGGCCAAAATTCAGAGATGATATGGAAGGGTTTTACATGTTCACATGTTGTTAAGTAGAACTGGACAAATAATGGAAAAAGTATTTGCAAATAAGTCATTAGAAAAATAATGACATAATTTGTCAGATGAATTAATTGTGACTGATAATTGTATTGGTAAGAGGGAGAGTCTGAGCCTTTACGCTAACCTGCTGAAAGATGATATATCAACTGTTTTTCACACTGGTTTAGACCTACATCTGAATTTGTTCCGTTAAGTATGATTTAGAACTTGTTCATCTGAGAATGGTCCTGTTGTGAGGAACAAAATAGCTTCATCAATTTATCCTAAGCAGCAAGGGTGCAAGAGTCCAAATTTATTCAAGCCCTAGGAGTCCATCCTTCCCTTGATACATGGAAAAAACTTTCATTACATATGTAAATCTATTTATAGATATATGCATGTATCCATGAGGGGTGTTGACTCAGAAGCCTACTAAAGGCAATTTCAGTGGCAGCATACCGCTGGGATTGCTTGTGTGTAGAGTTCTGATGTAGAAGAAGCATGAGTAGATTGTAAGCTCTTTCAATGATACATAGAGTTTAAAGCCAGAACTGAGTGTTAGCTCAAGTCTGACCTCATATATATCACAGGTCCTTAAATTTCATCCAGTTACCCCTCTTTTGAGCACAATAATTTGTCCATGAGTGAAGCATGTCTTTCAGAAAGACTTCGGGTTTTGATCTAGAGACTGCAACAGAGGGAGAAACAATCCCTTTCCTTAACAGTTTGTTCCAGTAGTTAATCCCCCTCATCGTTAAATATTTGTGCCATATTTCTAAATTCCCACTGTATCTTGTTTCCAATTTCTGTGATAGATTAAAGAGCCCTTTAGTACTTGGTATTTTCTTCTCCTGAAGGTACTTATATCTCAACATTCTTTTTGATAAGTTAAACAGACTGATCTCTTTAAGTCTCTCATTGTAAGGCTTTTTCTCCAGCCCTTAGATAATTTTGTGGCTCTTTTTTGCACCTTCTTCAATTTTTCACCTTCCGTTTGAAAATATAGACACCAGAACTTTGTGCGGTATTCTAATATTGTTCTCATCAATACAGTCTACAGAGGTAAAATCACCTCTCTGTGAATACTCACTACTCCCACTCCCCTGCTTGTACATTCAAGGATCGTCACACTGGGAACGCATAATGAGTTGCTTGTCCACCATGGTCCCTACCAGAACTTTTGGGGAAGAGACCATCCCTATGTTGTACATTTGTACAGCACCTAGCACAATAGGGTCCTGCTCTATGACTGGTGCTTCTAAGTGCTGCTGCAATACAAATATTAAATAATACAAATCATAATAATTCCAAAAAAAAATCCATAGCCCCTGTCCAACCCCTATATAAAGAGGGGCTCAGCTTTCAATAGTAAGTTGTGTCTGCTGCCTGTGTGGGTGTGCAATGCAAAGTCAAAAGAAAATGGGTTTGTTGCATCCTCTTACTCCATGTGTGGATATAAACAAGACCACTCCTTGTGCCTGCAAAGTAGAAGGACTCTCCAGGGTTAGCATTAAGTCAATGCTATGCTATTCAGCGTGTCATGGCTCACATCAGCTTCTGCACTAGCCAGTGGAGCTGAGGGACAAGCATTGCAGTCTCCTCAAGGGACTTCATCCAAACGCCATTGAAGTCTGCAGAAGGACTCCCATTGACTTCACAGGGCTTCAGATGATACCCAGAAAAATGGCACAATGGCTGTTCTCTCTGGGATCCTCCCAGAACTCTGTGGGGCTGTGTGGAGCTGTGCGGCCCCGAGCATAACACTATTTCTGTTAGCTTACAGACATGGTCCTTGAGTATGCCTGACAACAGGAGGGACATCCCACGAAGCAAAGTGCAATGAAATGTGTATAGTCTGCAAACCAATTATGAGAGGCTGCAGATCACAAGAATTGTTTAGCATAAATACAAGTTTTATTTCCAGAAGGTAATGTTTTGCCTCCCAGCTTAGATGTTTACAGCAGCATGTATGACACCAGTGAAATCTTCTCTATTAAAGCCTCTATGGAGCTATCTTGGTAGGTAGAATAGCAGGAGAGAGAACTCTGGTTACTTAAAAATCATATCAATATTCAATAGCTGAGTTTTTATAAATAAAATACTATGCAAAGGCTCTATAGTGATTAGCCCATATATAATTACTGTTACTTCAGGGCTGTGTTCTCTGGTATTGTAAACTTCTAGCAGCTAAAATAGTAAGAATGCCTAGCCCCTTTTCATCCTAGGATCTCAAAGCATTCTCTCTAGTAAACAACAGTAACCTCTGGTGGGTGGGTAAGAATCATTATATCAGTCTTATAAATAGGTAAATGGAAGAAAAGAGTGTTTAAGTGACATATCCAAGGTCAGATAGCAAGTCGAGGCCCGAATAAGGGCTAATACATTTAGCTCCTAGTCCCCTACTCTAACGAAATGATTAAACTGAAGGTTGTGTAATAGCATATAGGAAGAATTGTGCTCTGTGTGCATTTATTAGCATTCGTTCAAATCTGTAAAAGGTTGTTATAAAGAGGATGGTGATCAGTTGTTCTCCATGTCCACCAAGGGTTCAGCAAGAAGTAATCATCTTAGATTGCAGCAAGGGAGATTTAGTTTAGGTATTATGGAAAACTTTCTAATTATAAGGATAGCTAAGCACTGTAACAGGTTACCTCAGGAGATTGTGGAATCTGTGTTCTTGGAGGTTTTTTTAAAACAGGTTAGACCAGGTGCGGTTCCAGTCTAGGAATGTTTAATCATGTCTCAGCAGAAGGTGATGGATGGATGACTTTTTAGGGTCCCATCCAGCCCTACATTTCCATGATTCTATGACTGCATTATTGGATAATAAAATAGATTATTACATAGTAACTGTGTAAGAGTCATTGTTTTGTATGGAACTATATATACATTACATACAAAAATAGCTGTATTAAATGAGTTCTATTAATGTTGCAAAAGCCAACACAAATATTCAATATCATTTATATGGGAGTAGTTGGGAGAGCAGCAGCAACCCCCTATATTTAGGTTGCTTAACACTTCCCATTATGATATTTTTTCCAGACATTTTTGAAGCATACTAGTGTGTCTCTGCTTTGCAGCAGGAACTTGAAATTTGGCATGGGGTAGTCCTTCGAATCAGAGAGGTGCCTTTTTCTGCCCTCATACAATTATAGACACACATAGCAATGCATAATAATGCAACCTGGCACTGGTTATGTGATATCACTACAATTGGCAAAGTGTGAAGGAATGGTGTCAAATGGTGGTGTTAGAAAAGAGTTCAAAGAGGCAAAATGAGACAATGTTGTCCAATAGCAGTGCCACACAGTGGGTCACTGGTAACCAAACCGGTTATAGAAGAAAACAGCACAGCTTTAATCAATGCTTGGTTTTTTCAGTCCAACCTTCTCCATACCCGTTAATTACTGCTTCTGTTAATGTCTGTAACAATACTCATTTAGTATACACAGTATATCTTTTGGATAATCAAATGTAAGCAGTTTTATAGCTCTGTTGTTGCCCATTGTGGTCTCAGAATGGTGCGGTTCTATGAAGACATTTGCTGGAGACATGGAATGTAATATTTAGCTTACCACCTCCTGTGATGCCAGCTGCCAAGAACAATCCCTGTATCCCGCTAACAACCATTGTCATATTACCAGAGCAGCAGGGGTAAGATCTTGCAGACGTGCCTTTCACATTTGCTCATGATGAACCGCAGCGCCTTGCTGTTTCAATGGCTTGAGCACCATCTTCATGTGCCACATGGGGTCTCGCTCAGATCTAGGTCACTAAGATGTTACTAATTCTAAAGGCCTGACACTGATCATGGGCCAGATACTGAACTGGTGCAATTTGGCAGTTACTTCAGTGAAATACACCAGTTGAGGAACGGACCCAATATCTTACACCTTCATTTTGGTTGAAATTCACCCCAGTACAGAAGGCTAGTCCAAAGGTACTGTTGAACTGTGGGAAAAGGGACATGGCAAATACATCACAGCTCACCCTTGAGCAAGCATATTTAATTGAACGAGGACACTCGGGCAAATGAGCATGCTCAGGAGAGTGCAATCAATATTCTATGGGTCCTGGAGGAGAGTAACTGCGTGTTAGAAGTCTCCAGACTTGTGTCGGAGGTGAATGTCTCCATTGTCATTGTCTCTGAAAAGTGTAGCTTCAATGGTTTGCTTGCTGCTCTGTGACCTCTTGTTCTGCTCCTGTGGCTGCCCAAGACAGCTCCATATTGTGCCACTACAGTAATGGAAAAAACTTAGGAGCAACTTCTTCCTAGAGTTGAGGACTAACACATTTGGCTCCTAGTCTCCTCCTTTAACCAGTAGATTAAACTGAAGGTTCCATAATAGCATGTGGGAAGAATTGCACTGTATGTGTATTTTATAGCACTGATTCAAATCTGTAGACGATTGTTATACACAGGATGGTGATCAGTTGTTCTTCACGTCCACCAAGGGTAAGACAAGAGTTCAACAAGTACTATATCGCTTTTGTTATTAAAGAGTGCAGTCTGGCCCATTACGTTTATTAATCACAGCAGATTTGGACGGATTTGTTCCAGAGCTAAGGCAACAGCTAGTCAAGGTATGAACTCAAGGGCATTCTGCGCATCAGTCTGCACTTCTGCTCTATATACATCACCTAAATGTTCCATATTCTTCTCTAGCTCTCTGTGTGGGGTGATTTTCACCCCCTGCACAGTCTCTGTAAATTATCATTAATACTAAACAGATTTATTTTTAAAGAATTCTGCCTACCATTAATTTGCTCTTAAATTCTATTTTTTTCCCATTTACATACCATATTCAGTAAATCCTATAGTTGTTAAATATGGATAAGATTGGACGAATAACAATATATAAAGCACAATAGTAAAGATCATTTGTTGTTATCTGATTCAGAAAAGTGCTAGCATTATCAACAATATGAAATTGCCAATAACTATCTTTTAAGATGTATTCTGTATGTTAAAATGCCTAATACATTATATTTCTACAGTGTGAAACTGTTTGAATACTTGAAACTTAGTGGAATTGAAAGCCCACTAGCGAAGTTGTATGAACTGCACGCTGTTGCATTATTACAACATTGTAGAACAGTTATATTCTGTATGGGAAACTTCATGCAATTGTTTAATCTGGGCCGTCAGTGTGAACATTAAATTGTTGCAACCCTGATGGGATTCTGCCATTCCAGTGTAGTGTTGCCTAGTAGATAGGCCACTGGCTTGGGACTCCGGAGAGCTGGCTTCAGTTCCCCACTCTGCTGCTCATTTGCTGTGTCACTTTGGATTAGTCACTGCCTTGCTCTGTGCCTCAGTTTCCCCATAAGTAAAATGCTGATATTGATACCTTGGCTGTAAAGTGCTTGGCGATCTATGGCTGTAAAGCACTATGTAAGAGCTATGTGTTACTATTTACGTAAAAAAGCATGCATATGGGAGACCGTACCCTAAAGATTAGGACTACTCCCCCCCAATCCACTGCATAGTTCTTAGTCAGAAGCTCTATCTCTGTCACAAAACCATTCTATGGGATCATTGGGCCCGTACATGGTTATTAACAGATTCCAAGGCCAGAAGGGACCATTGAGATGTTCCAGTCCGATTTTCTGTATAACACTGGCCTTAAGGGGTATGTCTATAATGCAGTAAGAGACCTACGACTTGGTCTCATGGGGTTTGGGCTGTGAGGCTATAAAATTGCAGTGTAGTCATTCAGGCTTGGGATGGAGCCTGTGCTGTGAGGCCATGAGAGGGAAGAGGCCTCAATGTCTAACCTGCTATTTTTAGCCTCTCAGCCTTAGTCTTGCGAACCTAAGTCAGCTGACTCGGGCTCTGAGACTTGGTGGCACAGGTTACGTTTTGAAGAAACAGGTCTATTGTAATACACTCACACCTTTTTTCCCATTAGCTGAGACCACAAATCTATCTGAGCGTTATAAATGTCTAACTCTTCCTCCAACCCAGATTAGAACATAGCAACATTTTCCCTTCTCACTCAGAATACCCCTGAAAGGGAGCTCCGAAAGCAGCTTGAATTCTTCCACTGCTTAGGAGGGCTCATGTTTTCCATTTCTTTCTGGACAGTTAAACTCCATCATACTCCATGGTTTTGTTCACTTAACTATTCTTCTTAGGTTGCTTTTCCACTTACCTTCTGACAATGTCATGTTTCGACACTATGCAATGATTTTATTTGCTCTCCATGGGTGTAACCTATAGGCAGCAGTTCTGCATCTACTAAATGATCCTGTCAAAGAGAGGCTCAGCCAGAACAGACTGGTATCGACTGCTTCTAATTTTTTTTTTTAAATTGCACAAATAGCAGTAAGTATTTCTCCAAGATCTAACTGCCTGTTCATACAGTTCAACAGTCTCCACAGAATTCACAGCAATAGTGCTATCTGGTGACCTTGAATAATACTACAGTCAATCAGATTTTAGTTTATTTTCTGTTTGAGGAGTGTGGGGAGAAAAAAAATAGTTGTCCTTCACTGATGTAGAGGCAATGAATGGTGTCCAGGTTCAGCATAAATGAAGTGGCCCCAAATTGGCTTTAATTAAATCTCCCTCTAAAACTTGTATTTGTTTGACTAATCCAATGGGACAGCAAGCATAATGGGCTCCTTTTAACAAGCGTTATCCATTTGAAAAATGCATGCATTTCTATCCCTCTTTCCCTATGCATACTGGACTAGTGCACACCCCTGTAAATGCATGCTGTACCCTGGACACCAGAATGCTGAGTTTTGTATAACTTTAATGGCAGCGCAATGAATCGTGTCTCTCTCATTTACATCACCTTCAATCATGAAATGAGGGATTATCAAAACCCCAGTTATCCGATACTCCCTATAATAGCTGGAAACTGATGCGAATAGCGAAAACCTTGATTATCCAAATTGATTCAGTTTCACCTGTATTTTCTGGATAATCAAAGTTGTGGTTCTCGTTTGTAGGGTGAAATTCACCCCTGTGCTGAGGGCAAGCACAAAGACCTATGAACCACTTAATTCCCAATTCACTTCCTCAAGAAAGGGGGTAATTATTGTTCGGGTAAATTTTATCCGTTGTGCATAATTGAGGGGATAATCAAGCCTTTAGTCCAGTAGGATACAGTTTTCAATCGTACACAAGTATCTTTGGAGCCTAAGTCCCATTGATCTTCAATGAGATATAGGGTTCTAGGTCACGTAGGGGCTTTTGAAAATATTACTCCTAATGTTTATCTACAATATATAGTCATGAAGATTTACTTTGTATCCCTGTATAATACAAAATCTGATTGCATTTGCTACCTTGAATTTTAGCGTGCTGGATTTTTCCTCCTCTAATTTATTCTTGAAAATTAAAAACAAAAAGATATTTAAAACAAAAACAAAGGATCTAGTTCTGGTGCTTGAATAAAAAGCCGTCATTTCAATTAGCAAAGGCTTCTGTTGTTGGTTTTTTTTATTCTGGTGATGGATAAATGCTGTAACTAAAAGGTTGGGACCAGTTCCTCAGCTGGTGTAATTCAGCCTTGCTCCACTGACTTTAATGGCATGATCCAATGTACACCAACTAAGGATCAGGCCCTTGGGCTCCAAATGTAAACGAATAATAGGATCTTGCAGCAGGAGATAGTTTCCCTGTGCTGCTGTAGATATGGAGCCATATACATACATAAAAACACACACACACAAATGCCAACAGGTGTTTAATTATTTATCACTCCCAGAACATGGAGTGCGATAACATTCCTGGAGTCATTGCACTTCTTTTTGTTAGAGCGGGTTTGCTTAATAAATGTTCAGTATTTGTTTGCTAAGCATGAATGGAAAATGGAGCAAAATAAGATCCTTGTCAAGGACCATTTAAATGGTAATGCCGGGGTTACAAAAGGTGATAGTCTGTTTTCCTTGTAAACAATTTATTTCCATTTTCCTTGAACAGTCTGCTTGCCATGCTGACTGATTTAGCACCTGCTATTTTCGGTTTGCAAGGATTTTTCTAAGTGACTTTACATGACAGAAGGCCTAGAGGCAAAAGGGGCATGTGCGTGTGTGTGGTAGTGTGTATCGGGGAACTTTCCGTCGTTCCGTTATGCAAGGCCTGCAGAAAAGAATTGTGGGATCTCTGGCTCTTCCACAAAGAAAGTTTGTCTTGTGAATAAGGCACTAGATTGGGTCGCAGGAGATCTAGTTTTAACTCCCAGATCTACCAAAGACTTCTTGCTTGAGATCAGGCAAGGCCTGATTTTCAGAGGCTCTGGGAATCTGTAGCTTCAATTGGAGCTAAGGATGATCAGCTGTTCTGAAAATTAAGCTCTTAATCTCTCTGTGACTCAGTTCCCCTCATGTGTAAAATGACGATAACGATCATTTTGTTATCTGTCTTTCCTGATTAGACAGGATCTTTGGAGCAGGGACAGGTTCTCACTTTGTGTTTGTACAGTTCCTAGTATAATGGGGCCCTGTTTTTGAGTGACACCCATAGGTGCTACTGTAATACAAACAACAGCATCAATAATATTAATAATTGCAATGGTATCATGGATATGAAAACCTGTAAACTATTCTATTCTGTGTAGGCTCTCATACTATCTTCATCATAGCATCTGAGCATGTATCAGTAGTGTGTTAAGTAGCTTGAGTAACATCTGTCATAAGTGGTTTATTCTCTCTGCCATTCTCTCCCCAGAGGAGAATTGCATGTGCAGTTGAGTGCTTTTTAAAAAAAAAAACTTTGTAAATGTGTGCACTGCTCTGTATTTATATTAGAGAAGGCAGGTTGAAGAAATGCACTATGGTTTTGGAGTGGAAGTTGGTGAGGTTTGGAATGGTCAGTTCATGTGGGAGTTTGTTCCACTGTCTTGAACAATGGAACCATCTATGTCCTGCACAGGCAAGCTTTACCCTTGTGGTAGAAAGCTCCATTGTTCCTGAGAAGTGGAGTGATCAACCTCTGGTTTCATCCCAGAGCTTTATATGATCTTGTTGATATCCTGGGCACAGGCCACTGAGATTCCTGAAGATAAGGACCAAGATGTTGACTTGACTTGATGTTCTAGGAGAAGCCAGAGTAGAGAACGGAGGATGATTTGATGAGCTCTCAGTAGCCCATGTAGCTGCAGCATTCTGGTCAATAAATGGCAACAAATTAGTACAATTAGGGCACAGTCTTGCAAGCACTTATGTGAGTGAAATCATGCATATGAATAGTGCCATTCTGTGCACAATCATGTCCTAAGTATCTCACTTTGCTATACCTAGCACAACTCGGTAGCTTCTGAACCCAGCAGATAAATTACTTGTTGTGGCACTACTGGAAATGAGACTTTGGCAGTGAATTGGAACACTCAGTGAGTTCATTTTCATTTCTATATGCAGAATGCTCTTCCAGTTCAGCTGTGTCATAGCAGCACTGTTATCTGAATTCTGAGGAAACAAAATGAAAAGTTCAGACATTGCTAGTGGGTTCAGCCTTTTCTGTGAGTTTTTTAATTAATTGAATGTTGGCTAAAAATGGAACATCCAGAGTAACTGAAACCAGCCCAGATAAGCATATTTTATGGTACAGTTAATAGGAAAGTACACTTAGAAACATTTTATGTGAGATTTTCTGATGTTGGTCTCCTAATACAGTCAACTCTGCCTATATTAAATATCACTATTATCTCCCTTTCTGCCATATTCCTTGAATCGTTTTTCAGAGATTCTTTTAAACCCCGTTACATTTGCCTTGAGTCTTCATATTACTTCAAGAATGAAATTTTCATCCCTACATAGAGTTGAAGGCTTGTTTTCTGTCCATACTAAAATCTCAGCCTGTCTCTGTCATCTCCTCATGGACAGCCATCAGCTCAAACTCAGCCTGGATAAAACCCTCCCCACTGTCTACTTTCTCGATCACTGTGGACAAAACCTCCATCCTTCTTGTCATTCAGGTCTTTGACTTGGACCTCTCTCTAGGTCCTCATATGTGTGTCTAAGTTTCAAATTCTTTCTGCATAACATCTCTAATATACAGCCTTTCCCAGCCACACAGCTACAATTCTCATCCAGACACTACTGCATCTCAATTTCTGTAACATCCTTTTCTCTGGCCCTGACAGATGCAATCTTGCTTCACTCATATCCATTCAGAATGCTGCTGCAAAGATTGTTTTCCTAGTTTGTGGCTTTGACCATGTCACCCTCCCTTTGCATTCCTCCATTGGCTCCCTCTTCTCTATTGTATTAAACATAAGCTGCTTGTCTTCACTTTCAAGGTCCTTCATGCCCTATGCTTGGCCTACATATCATCTCTCATTCAGTACTGAAAGGTTGAGTCCCACCTCCGACTGGTCCATGATGCCAGCCTCCATTGCCCACTTGTTACATTTTTAAACCAGCACCTTCTTGTTTTCTTCCATGCTACCCATCATGCTTAGGAGGTACTCCCTGTAAACATCTGCAAAGGCCCATCACTATTCTCCTTCAAATCCCTTCTTAAAGCTCTCCTTTGCCTACAAAAAAAATCAACATTGCTTAAGGCCATAGGTATGCAGGGACCACCGCCTATTATGCCGACCACTATTGTTTCACTGTTTCTTGTACTTCCCCATCAGTCTGTCTGTCTTCATCTATTGACTCTTGTTTTTAGGTAATAAGCCCTCTGGAGCAGAGACTGTCATTTTGTTCTAAGTTTGTACACTGCTATTTTAATATAAATAATAATAACAATAAAATATCTTAGGACCTATTTTGAGAATGCAGATGGTGCATTGGCTTTGTGCTAGCTCTCTTGCATGAGGGTGAATTTTATCTGAAATGCTTAGCTCCAAAGGACACGCAAAGGATAACATAACATAAAACAATGCAAGTATGGTGTTCACACCACGTGAATTCCTCCCATGAGATACACCCACCTGAATAAAACAGCCAACTACTCCTTGGTAAGGATAAGGCTGCCTCTTTATTAAATGCAAGCTTCATAAAAACAAAACAATGCTAT
Source organism: Terrapene triunguis (assembly GCF_002925995.2). Classification (NCBI taxonomy): domain Eukaryota; kingdom Metazoa; phylum Chordata; order Testudines; family Emydidae; genus Terrapene; species Terrapene triunguis. Next base: position 4,662,983 of record NW_020664420.1, on the reverse strand, counting down.
TAATAACAGCAATGACTGGTATTTACATATTGTTCTCCTCTTTAGTCTTTTTGAAGTCACCAGGCTTTCAGGCAACTTCCAAAGACCCAAACTAGAGAGAGGTCTGAACAAAAACATTGGACTTGAGTATATATAAACTTCAGGGAAGCCCAATGCTAGATCTGAACATTGTGGTATGGATCCCAATCTGTACAAAACTCTTTGGTAAACTTGTGACTCATATTAGGAAAAGGTTTCGCCTTGTCCACTTCTAGTGGCTGCTCCACATAAGAAGTTTATGTTTGCAGCTTAGGGAGGCTTATTTTCACAGTCCCAAGTTCAAAGCCTGCTGAACCCTCAAGCTCCTAAATGGAAGGGGTGATCCAATTTGTAGGGCCCTCGCCTGGGAATGAGCATGTTTGTTTGTTTTTTTCTGGAAAATTTACATTTTTCATTGGACTTGAGATTTTCTCACAAAAACATCTTTTTTTCAATGAGATTCTATTTTTGAACAGGAAAACTTTCCACACTAAAAATGTTGACCTGCTCTAATCAGAGAGTTCAGTGGCAGAATAGAAACCAAGTGCTGGCCTCAGTGGAGGACAGCAAGGATGGTCTTGTGGTCAAGCGGCGGGAGTGGGAGTCAGGAAATCTGGCTTCAGTTCCCAGCTTTCCCTCCCACTTCCTCTGTGACCTTGGGCAAATCACTTAGGCTTTGTCTATGCTACAAGCTAGGGATGTGTTTCCCAACTTGCATAGGCATACTTGTGCTATCTCTGATCGGAGCTAGTGTGTTAAAAAGAATAGCTTAGTTGTGATAGCATGGGCAGCTAGCAGCACCGAATCTGCAGCCATATGCGGCTTTGCACTCAGGGCAGCGAATATTTGCCACCGCTGCCTGTGCTGGCACGACACTACTATTTCTAACATGGGAGCTCGCACCCGTATGTCTATGTGAGCCGGCAATCCCACCCCCAGCACACAGTACAGACATATCCCATATCTCAGTTCTCCAGCTTGTATGCCATCTTTCTTGGTCCCACCTTTTCTCTGTGCTGTTTTGTTTTTTTTTTAGACTGTAAGCCCTTTGGGTAGGGATTCTCTCTTATCATGTGTTTCTAAAGCAGCCAGCTCAATGGTCTCCCCAGTCTCAGATGGGGGTCTTTCGGAGCTTCTGTAATACTACTCCTAAAAATAAGGAGTTATTCTGGGGTAATCAACAGTCTCTCCATCCTTCCATTAATAGTGCCCCCTCGCCAGATGGCAGCATGGGATGACAACTCTCTACTTTGAGTTCTCATCTCTTGGAACCCAAAGGCAACTGGGCTTTCTGTCCCTCTCCAGCCTCATCCTGTCCTGCCTCTTCCTGCGGCCTCTTTCCATGCTCACTGGCCTCCTGCTCTTGAGTGAGCACTGACTCCCAGATCTACTCTCCCTGGAGTTTTTCTTAGTTTGCCTGGTCTCCCTCTAAACTGCAGGCAGCCCTTTCCCTTTCCTGCCCCCACCCCCACCAGGGCTGATGTTCAAATGACCCTTTGTCACTCCTCTACTTGAGGAGATGAGCTAAATCTGACACAGGTGCATCTGACTGCCCACCTCCTGAAAAGGCCAGCTCACTCGATGGTACAGCTTAAAGCGGTTTTAAAGTTGGCTTAAATTATTTCACCAGAGCATTGTAAACTGGCTGTAGTGTCAATGAGAATCAGGCCCCAAAAGTTTGTTTAATAGCAGAATGTTTCAGTATTGCAATAAAACACAATATATTTATGACATGCACTGTTTTACCACAGATTACTCACTGTACATGTACGTTCCAAATCAAAGCATTTAGTGGTATTCAAAAATAATATGTCTAATATAGAAAATATAATTAATCAGAATCTTCCTATCTGGAAGTAGCACAGGTACAGAACCAGATTATAATTGATTTTTTTTTAATTGCTAATGCTTTACTTGAAGTATCTTTCGTAGGGGTTCCAGTAGATTACTCGTGTTTGGCATACAGAAAGTACAAGTACAATATGAGATCATTCATGAACTGAAATTCTATCTGTGCTCATTAGCATCTGATGACAGAAGGTAAGAGATCTGGAGGGTTTTTTTTTCTTATTAGAAACTGCTTGATACAGTTTACTCAAAAATGGCATTTTAGTTTAAGCTGAATGTGGTCAATGAGCAGTCTGTGGGCTACTGAGTCATTCTACATCTTTAATGCAAAAGGTCTGCTAAAACTACACTTCCCAGAATGCAATTTTACACTTCATCTAAAAACATTTTCTCCCTATACACTCTCCATATACCCCATCTTTTTCTAGAGATTTCCCCCTCCTGCACATCATGGAGCAGTGGGAAGCCCCAGAGGCCTAATGATTTTAAAGACATCTTAGAATTTAAAAATATAATTTTTGTCTATTAATCTCTTTGGGCCAGTCAGTAGCTCGGATAAAGCAGCATAGCTTCACTGAAGTCAATGAAGGTGTGTCCCTTTTTACTGACTGAGAACTTGGCTCTTTATTTTCATTCCCTCACCCTCTCCCATTAGTTACAATAAGAGCCAAGTTCTGCCCTAGTTTATACTCCATACAGCCCAGTTGGAGTCAGAGCAGACCTTGACCCTGTGTTTGTTCACCATGCAATAATACTGCAAACAGGTTCCACCAGCAAATGAATAGAACCCTGTACAATACTGACGCTGCTAATGCCTTCTTTTCAGTTGACCCTCCTGCCTGTAATATTTTTCTTCCAAATGTTCTATGTAATTTTTGGCTTCCCCCCGCCCCCTTCATGTGAATCAGAAGGAGGAAAACAGCCGCTCCTTCAAATACAAAAGTCATTTCTCTTTTATATATGTGTATTTTTATTTTTTTCAGAAAAAGACTATGGTTTCAGCATGAATAATATCCCTTGTGGATTAGACAGAGACATTGTTCTTAGCTCTGAGTAAGGGGCAGAACAAAGCTTTGAATCACAATCTCTTCTCTGTTCTCCCCTTGCTCCCTGGTGGAACTAGTTTTGTGCCACCCTCGACAATGCACGTATTACTTCCCCCTCATGCCCAGCCAGCTTTCCCTGCCAGTGCATTGGGGCAATGGAGTCAAGACTTTACCCACTCCCTAACTTCCTCTGCTTTGTCCCCACCCACCTGCTTATTTTGGGGAACTGCAATCTCATAGAGGTTAATCTCCCCACCTTCCTGCCCAGACTCCCAAAGTGGGTAAGGTCTGGGATGGGGGTTCCAGTCTATGATAGAAGTTCCAGATCAGGTTGTGGTCCTTGCTTCCCTTGTGGCCATAAAGGGGTAAGATACAAACTAGCCCTCTGCATTTATCTCCTTTCTAGGTTCATGAATCCTTTGCAAATTGATCTTGATTTTTCTCTAATGTATTCACTTTTGTACCTGTTTGACAATTAGTTCATTCTCAGACTATGAACTATTCATGATTCTGCTTTTGCCTGTTTGTTATCCATGTTGAATGCTTGCTCCCCTAAGTTACATGCTTTGTTTCTGTTCCCTGAAACATTTTAAGCAGGAAAATAACAAGTCTCAATAAAAACTAGAGGTAAATTTTCCATACTTTTTTTTTAATCATTCGTAGCTGATTGAAAATTTTTAACAGAATTTTTTATTTCAGGGTGGAGGGGGAAGGGAAGTTTCTGAAAAATATTTAGTGATCCCCCCCCCCACCCCTGCCAGCTCTAATGAATAAATCACTCCTAGAATGAATTTTCAGATGAATAATCATTCATGCTCAAATATGTGAAACTTCCTGGATTCATGACATTTTCACAACCCCCTGGCATTTGTCTGATTACTGCTGGTAAACGATAATATGACCCCATGAATCACAGCAAATGGAACTTAAGATCTGTTCCTACAATCATTGAAGTCAGTGGCAACACTTCCATTGACTTCAGGGGGTGCAGGATCAAACTCTTGCTGCCTAATTGGGAAAATATTGGCAAATGCTAGTTTACAGTTTGGCCAGCTCTGCTTAAGTGTTCGTGTCTGGTATTTCCCAGAGCATCCTTCTGGTTATTCCCTGACCTTCAGGCTTGAATGCCAATGCATTATTTAAAATTTTAGCATTCACAAGACAAAGAATACATGAAAACAGAGAAGTACTTATGTAGGAATAATATTTGGGGTCTGAGTACATCAGACCACCGTCTTACCAACTTTATCCCTTTGTAGCATCTGCTCAACCCAGAGGGGCAAAACCCATAAGGACAGCAGGGCACAAAAGAAGGCAGAATGGCTTCAGAGGGTGGTTTACAGAAAACCAAATTTTTACAGTGCAGTGAATCAGTCAGTGAAGCATGGCTTTGGGACCAAAAGGAGACTCTGAGTAAAGGCTGGGGTATGGAATTATTCCTGCCACCAGATGCTGTTTGTCTGCTTCTGTGCTCTAATTGCTATCAATAATTAAACACAGGTCTCTGATTCATATGCACAGAGGCAGAGATTCTTAAATTAAACATTTTAGAATCATTATAGTTCATTTTATATGTTCAGCTAAACACTGTGCTTGTGCAGAATATGATTAAATATACGCATACCAAATTACATATGGATTCCATAAATATCAATGCATACACAGAAGGAATAAAAAGATACATGGCAATGAAAGGGAACATTTTAATTTCAGATGATGAACTGATACTTTTTTTTATAAAAGTTGGCTGGCACATTGTTCCAGGAGCTGGCATCTCCCAGCTGACTTGCAGAAGACAGGAAACACTTTGTCACTTTGGATAACATCAGATGTTAACAATATGGGGATCATGAGTTTGTGTGGCAGCCTCTTGGAAATTCAAGTTTGAATGCAAATGAGGCTTGTACTAGTAAACCAGACTGTGGGGTAGAGGAGATTTCCAAAGCCTTTCTCCCCATGCCTCCAAGGTTGTGAGGTGTTGGTGGTCTTCACCATCCTTATCAGAATTGGAAAACAGTTTGGCTGGGGACCTAACTCCTCTAGGCTCCTTTGAAAATCCCAACATGTGTCTTTGCAGCCCTTTCAAAATCCAGAAAAGACTTGGCCTGGTTTTATTATTAGTCATTTACTGTAAAACAAGAAGGTCTGGAAGATTTTAATCAGAGGCATGATGATGAGCCACATTTGGTGATTCTCTTTTTTCCAAATATAGCCAGAGAGGTTAGCTCGATGGTAACTTTAACACAGGGCCGGCTCTGGCTTTTTTGCCGCCCCAAGCAAAAAAGCCTCCCGCTGCCCACCGCCCCCCACACCCCAGTGGGGAGCGCGGCAGGGGAGGGTGGCGAGCCCGGCCGCGGCCACGCTCTCCCCGGCCGGCCGGAGCGCCAGGGGGAGAGCTGCGAGCCCGGCCGCAGTCCCGCTCTCCCCGACTGGCCAGAGCACCACGGGGAGGGCGGAGAGCCCGGCCGCGGCCCCGCTCTCCCCGGCTGGCCAGAGCGCCGGGGGAGGGCAGCGAGCCCGCTGTGGCTCTGCTCTCCCCGGGTGAGCGCCGCCCCCCTCCAGGTGCCGCCCCAAGCACATGCTTGGTAGGCTGGTGCCTGGAGCCGGCCCTGCTTTAACATCAGGTTTACAAATGCGCAGACTCCTTGGGTATGTCTATATTGCAAGACAACACCCATGACTGGCCCATGTCAGCTGACTCAGACTGGTGGGGTTGGGCTATGGAGCTATAAAATTGCAGTGTACACATTCAGGCTTAGGCTAGAGCCCAGGCTCTGGGATTCTTCCACCTCGTGGGGTCCTAGAGCGTGGGCTCCAGTCTAAGCCTGAACATCTACACTGCAGTTGTATAGCCCCTCATCCTAAGCCCCGCCAGCACAAGTCAGGTGACAGGGGCTGGTCATAGGCATTTATTTGCAGTGTAGAAATATCCTGTGAGGCCTGGGGATCTTACTCACATGGTTCCTAATCTGCCTGCCCTACCTCTATGGCACTGACTGCCCCCTCCAGCATCCTATGGATGCCCCTCTGTGAGTCCCCCATTTGGAAGGGGCTGTGCACAGTTTTGAGGACATAGATGAAGGGCAGATAAGGGGATGCTCTATGAGGCAAAGTCCCACTGGGATTCTGCCTGTAAAAGCAGCTGCCAATGAATTCAGATCAAAATGTTGTTAGCTTCTTCTGGTTCTCCTCAGCTGTTGCTGAGCAACTTCAGGGAGACACAAACAAGGGAAACAGAGCTCTTGTTGGAGCAATCTTGCTAAGTGAAACCAGATGGAGGGGCTATTGTCTCTGCAGGACGGCTCTTGCTTCTATGGACCTGTGGATTTCCAGGATCTTCAATCTAGGTGGTGAGGTGGATCCAAAATCCATGGCTCTCATCCCCTACAGGGGACTTCGCAAGGAAAATGACAAAAAGGCAACCTCACAGAATTGTCTTCCCTGCCCCACACCCCAGGTGATCCACCTTCTTCCCACAGGTTTTGCCATGGCAGGGGACAATCTGGCTTTCTGAAAAATGAGTTTAAATTCCAGCAAGTCTGGCTTGGATCAACACTTTTTCCTTCTGAAGTACGTAGACTGAGTCCCATGCAGGTTTGTGTGCATGAGCTATTTGGACCTGGCCTTGTAGATAATGTTCCTAGGTGCTTTGATGTGTACACATTAAAGATGTTGTGGCATGTTTAGTCTTGAGAAAAGAAGACTGAGGCAGGACCTGATAAGTATTTTAATATAAGCTTCACTATATGAGGGCCTGCTCGCTGTAGCCCTCTTGCTGTAGCTACTGGCACACACCCTCTGTCACTCTCCCTCTCTCCACACCCCTGGAATGAGCAGCACTTCCTCTTCCTGGAACAATCAGTACTTCCTCTGGCTCAAGAAGATAGTGGAGAAATTCCTCATCCTCCATTTGGTGTCCGTAGCTTCCATTCTGAGAAAGCAAAAGTCACTCCACCACTGGAAGGTTCAGGTCACAAGATATTTCTGAGCATGTGCAGTACAAAAGTAGGGGAAAGGTCATCAGATCATAACACTGAGGTAAACAACAGAGAGCCAAGTAGACAAAGGTCACAAAAGTGGTAAACAACAATGATTGACAGATAACGGTCACAAAAGTGGTAAACAACAAATTGGAGGATAAAATAGAATGGACAGATAGCCAATGAAATACTGAGGCTAAAACTAGATAGTATAAAGAACTGACAGCTAGTACAGTATAAAAGGCAGATGGTTAGGGAAGAGAGAAATTGAGAGGAGTCGAGAGTCAGAAGCCAGGAGCAGAAAGAGAGAGATCTAGAAGAAAAAGCTGATCTGACTTGATCACAGGAGCTGATGGTGGCAGCAACAAACAGCAGCAAATGTAGCAGAAGCCAACAGACAGAGTAAGCCTGCCAATTATAATTATAGTATAGCATAGTATCGTGTAGAATTAGTGTTAGTATGTGTTTGTGTATGTTAATAAAGATATATAACTGTGTGTTACTTGCAAAAAGGTTTTATATATGTAAAATTTAAAGTACTGTTGCCAATTACTATCAGCGCTGTGTGGCAAACTGGCAGTCTGTGACAGAGCACAAACACTTAGAATGATTTGAACAGTCTGTTATTGAGGTTTAAAATGATCTTTAACTTGTAAGGGATTTGTGTTTTTATAACAAATAAGGAATTTGTGTCTTATTTGTGTTTCTAGACTATCACTATATTAGGGATTTTTGATTATAACAAGGTATCTTGTTTTGAAAAGAATACTGCTTGTGTCAATCATTTATTGGAGGGCTGTATCCGTGACCTTCAAGTATATGCTGGAGACCCTTACCTTAGGAAAGACAGACTAAGAGGGCAATAGGTAAGTTATACTTGGGGTGCCCCAAATCCTGTTTTTGGGGTAACAAGGACAAGGGCCCATGCGCTCTAAACCCCAATGGGGTTACACATGTTGTTAATGAAAATATTGACTAGTATCAGACTCAGGACAGACCCCTGAATGACCACAATAAAATTCCCAGTTTCACAGTGAAGCATTGATAACTACTCTTTGAGTAGGGTATTTTAATCACTTGTGCACCAACCTTATAGTACTTTTATCCAGACAACATTTCCCTAGTTTGTTTGTGATAATGTTATGTGGGACTGTGTCAAAAGCCTTACTTAAATCAGGATATATCATGTCTATGGCTTTCCCCCATCCACTAGCCAGCAACCGTATCAAAGAATGAAATTAGGTTGGTTTGCCATGATTTGTTCTTGACAAATTCATGTTTGAAGAACTGGAAGTGCTAATAAATAAATACAACTATGACATTGTTGGCATCACTGAAACTTGGTGGGATAATACACATGATTGGAATGTTGGTGTGGATGGATACAGCTTGCTCAGGAAGGATAGACAGGGGAAAAAGGGAGGAGGTGTTGCCTTATATATTAAAAATGTACACACTTGGACTGAGGTAGAGATGGACATAGGAGACAGAAGTGTTGAGAGTCTCTGGGTTAGGCTAAAAGGGGTAAAAAACAAGGGTGATGTCATGCTAGGAGTCTACTACAGGCCACCTAACCAGGTGGAAGAGGTGGATGAGGCTTTTTTTAAACAACTAACAAAATCATCCAAAGCCCAAGATTTGGTGGTGATGGGGGACTTCAACTATCCGGATATATGTTGGGAAAATAACACAGCGGGGCACAGACTATCCAACAAATTCTTGGACTGCATTGCAGACAACTTTTTATTTCAGAAGGTTGAAAAAGCTACTAGGGGTGAAGCTGTTCTAGACTTGATTTTAACAAATAGGGAGGAACTCATTGAGAATTTGAAAGTAGAAGGCAGCTTGGGTGAAAGTGATCATGAAATCATAGAGTTTGCAATTCTAAGGAAGGGTAGAAGGGAGAACAGCAAAATAGAGACAATGGATTTCAGGAAGGCGGATTTTGGTAAGCTCAGAGAGCTGATAGGTAAGGTCCCATGGGAATCAAGACTGAGGGGAAAAACAACTGAGGAGAGCTGGCAGTTTTTCAAAGGGACACTATTAAGGGCCCAAAAGCAAGCTATTCCGCTGGTTAGGAAAGATAGAAAATGTGGCAAAAGACCACCTTGGCTTAACCACGAGATCTTGCATGATCTAAAAAATAAAAAGGAGTCATATAAAAAATGGAAACTAGGACAGATTACAAAGGATGAATATAGGCAAACAACACAGGAATGCAGGGGCAAGATTAGAAAGGCAAAGGCACAAAATGAGCTCAAACTAGCTAAGGGAATAAAGGGGAACAAGAAGACTTTTTATCAGTACATTAGAAGCAAGAGGAAGACCAAAGACACGGTAGGCCCACTGCTTAGTGAAGAGGGAGAAACAGTAACAGGAAACGTGGAAATGGCAGAGATGCTTAATGACTTCTTTGTTTCGGTCTTCACCGAGAAGTCTGAAGGAATGCCTATCCTAGTGAATGCTAATGGGAAGGGGGTAGGTTTAGCAGATAAAATAAAAAAAGAACAAGTTAAAAATCACTTAGAAAAGTTAGATGCCTGCAAGTCACCAGGGCCTGATGAAATGCATCCTAGAATACTCAAGGAGCTAATAGAGGAGGTATCTGAGCCTCTAGCTATTATCTTTGGAAAATCATGGGAGACGGGAGAGATTCCAGAAGACTGGAAAAGGGCAAATATAGTGCCCATCTATAAAAAGGGAAATAAAAACAACCCAGGAAACTACAGACCAGTTAGTTTAACTTCTGTGCCAGGGAAGATAATGGAGCAAGTAATTAAGGAAATCATCTGCAAACACTTGGAAGGTGGTAAGGTGATAGGGAACAGCCAGCATGGATTTGTAAAGAACAAATCATGTCAAACCAATCTGATAGCTTTCTTCGATAGGATAACGAGTCTTGTGGATAAGGGAGAAGCTGTGGATGTGGTATACCTAGACTTTAGTAAGGCATTTGATACGGTCTCGCATGATATTCTTATCGACAAACTAGGCAAATACAATTTAGATGGGGCTACTATAAGGTGGGTGCATAACTGGCTGGATAACCGTACTCAGAGAGTTGTTATTAATGGTTCCCAATCCTGCTGGAAAGGCATAACGAGTGGGGTTCCGCAGGGGTCTGTTTTGGGACCGGCTCTGTTCAATATCTTCATTAACGACTTAGATATTGGTATAGAAAGTACGATTATTAAGTTTGCGGATGATACCAAACTGGGAGGGATTGCAACTGCTTTGGAGGACAGGGTCATAATTCAAAATGATCTGGACAAATTGGAGAAATGGTCTGAGTTAAACAGGATGAAGTTTAACAAAGACAAATGCAAAGTGCTCCACTTAGGAAGAAAAAATCAGTTTCACACATACAGAATGGGAAGAGACTGTCTAGGAAGGAGTACGGCAGAAAGGGATCTAGGGGTTATAGTGGACCACAAGCTAAATATGAGTCAACAGTGTGATGCTGTTGCAAAAAAAGCAAACGTGATTCTGGGATGTATTAACAGGTGTGTTGTGAGCAAGACACGAGAAGTCATTCTTCCGCTCTACTCTGCTCTGGTTAGGCCTCAGCTGGAGTATTGTGTCCAGTTCTGGGCACCGCATTTCAAGAAAGATGTGGAGAAATTGGAAAGGGTCCAGAGAAGAGCAACAAGAATGATTAAAGGTCTTGAGAACATGACCTATGAAGCAAGGCTGAAAGAATTGGGTTTGTTTAGTTTGGAAAAGAGAAGACTGAGAGGGGACATGATAGCAGTTTTCAGGTATCTAAAAGGGTGTCATAAGGAGGAGGGAGAAAACTTGTTCACCTTAGCCTCTGAGGATAGAACAAGAAGCAATGGGCTTAAACTGCAGCAAGGGAGGTCTAGGTTGGACATTAGGAAAAAGTTCCTAACTGTCAGGGTGGTTAAACACTGGAATAAATTGCCTAGGGAGGTTGTGGAATCTCCATCTCTGGAGATATTTAAGAGTAGGTTAGATAAATGTCTATCAGGGATGGTCTAGACAGTATTTGGTCCTGCCATGCGGGCAGGGGACTGGACTCGATGACCTCTCGAGGTCCCTTCCAGTCCTAGAATCTATGAATCTATGAATCTATGTTGGCTATTGGGTATAATCCTATTGTCCTCTGGGTGCTTACAAATTGATTGCTTGACAATTTGTTCCAGTATCTTTCCAGATGTTGAAGTTAGGCTGACTGGTCTATAATTCCCCAGGTCCTCTTTTTTGTCCTTTTCAAAGCTATATACTATGTTTCCCTTTACCCAGTCCTCAGGGGTCTCACCTATTCTCCTTAAGTTCTAAAAAAGAATCACGAGCAGTTCCAAGATTCCTTCAGCTAATTCCTTAAGAACTCTAGGGTAAATTTCAGCAGGGCCTGCTTATTTGAATACATCTAACTTATCTAATTATTCTTTAATCTGTTCTTTCCCTATTTTGGCTTACATTCCTTCCCCCTTGTTAATATTAATTGTGTTGAGGATTTGGTCACCATTGACCACCTTTTTAGTGAAGATTGAAGCAAAATAGGCATTAAATATCTCAGTCTCCTTGATATCATCTGTTATTAGCTCTCCTTTCCCACTAAGTAGAGGACCTATACATTCCTTCATCTTTCTCTTGCTCCTAATGTATTTTGGAAGCTCTTCATATTCTTTTTTATGTCCCTTGTTGGGTGTAACTCATTTTGCGACTTAGCTTTTCTGATTTTGTTCCTGTATGTTTGTGCTATTCTTTTGGACTCCTCCTTAGCAATTTGTCCATGTTTCCAGATTTTGTAGGATTTCCTTTTGATTTTCAGGTCATTAAAGAGCTCCTGTTGGAGCCTTATTGGCCTCTTACTATTCTTCCGAGCTTTCCTTCACATTGGGCTAGTTTGCCTTTAATATTGTTTAATTGAGAAACTGTCAGCTCTCCTGAACTCCTTTTTCCCTTGGTATCTTTCCTACCAATTATCTGAGTCTGTTTATCAAGGCTGATTCCCCACTGTGGCACTTCGAGTGCAGAAGGTGGGGGCCCACAAGGATTCTAAAAATGAATACTGGCCACTCCAGGCTTGTATTAAACTCCCAAGGTTACAGCTTCTCTCTGACCTTGGATGGGTAGATGCTGCCACCACCCAAATGCAAAACCCCTTGGAACCCAGGAAGCACTTGGGAATTCCTTCCTGTGGGGTACCTTCAAGCCCTTCCACCCTCTGGGGAACAGCTGAGAAAGGAAAACAAAGAAATCAGCTGTTGACACCAGCTAACTAAAAAACATGTGCACAACCCGCTTAAGACACAAAAATTCAAACTCTGTTCTTAAAAAAGGTACATTTTATTAAAAACAAAAAGAAAGAAAATACATCTGAAAACTCAGTCTATGCTAGATTTTTCAAAGAGCAATTCCAAAAATTAAGCACACAAAATAATTTTCTGGGGGTTCAGCTTAAAGGTTACAAGCAACCTTTAAGGTTCCTCTGTGCGAATCCACAAGCCGTAAGAAATAAACAAAATAAACCTAATCACATCTTCCTACTCTAGGAATGATTCTGAAGATTTTCATACCTGGCCTTCAGCTTCTCACAGCATAACTCTGTTCCCCTCTTCCCCGGAGAACAACAACAGACAAAGGGGAAGTTTTTTCCCCCCAATTTTAAAAAGTTCTAGCCTTTCCATTGGCTACCCTGGTCAGGTGCCCACTCCTTTCCCCCCACCTGTGGATTTTTTAACCCTTTACAGGTAAAGCAAGTAGAGAACAGCTACTAACAGGGATTTTATAGCTAACTGGCTGGCTGGGTGTCCATAAAAGGGAGCTACCCCCCCTTCATTTATCAGACACACGAAACAGAGTTAATAAGATACATGCACTTCTAATTTTACTAATAATTACATGAAGAACTAAATAGTACTTTTTACATTTCAAGGACTACAGTGACTTGTAATGCAGGGACATATTTACCCAGCTGATTCTGGGAAACCTTCCCAGGAGAGTGCATCAGCCACTTTATTAGAGGCTCCCAAAATGTATTGTATTTCAAAATCAAAGTCTTGAAGAGCTAAACTCCACTGAAGAAGTTTTTTGTTAGTCTCTTTGACTATGTGAAGCCACTTCAGTGCAGCATGGTCAGTCTGTAGGTGGAAATGCCGTCCCCAAAAGTATGGGCATAGTTTCTCCAGAGCATATACAATGGTGTGACATTCAGTGGCTTTCCCTCTCAGAAAGTTTTTTGCTGAGAAACACGACAGGATGGAATTGTTGATATGGTCCTTCCTGCATTAAAACTGCTCCTACACCACGCTCGGACGCATCTGTGGTTATGACAAAAGGTTGGTCAAAGTCCGGGGCCCTTAGTACAGGGTCAGACATAAGGGCTGCCTTAAGCTGGTTAAAGGCTTTTTGATACTTCTCAATCCACTGAACTGCATTTGGCTGTTTTTTCCTGGTTAGGTCTGTCAGTAGGGTGGCAATTTGGCTGTAGTGTGGTGCAAATCGTCGGCAATACCTGACCAAGCCCAAGAAGGATTGGACTTGCTTTTTTGACTTAGGGACAGGCCAATTTTGGATAGCATTTACTTTAGCATGTAAGGGGTTGATAGTTCCTTGACCCATGTGGTGGCCAAGGTATGTTACCCTGTTAGGCCTATTTGACACTTTTTGGCCTTCACAGTTAATCCTGCCTCCCTTACGTGCTGGAAGACAGCTTGGAGGTGTTCCAGGTGTTCTGCCCATGAATCTGAGAATATAGCCACATTGTCAAGATCGGTGACTGCAAATTCCCCAAATCCAGCCAGAAGGTTATCTACCAGTCTCTGAAAGGTGGCAGAGTCCAAAAGGGAACACATGAAATTCATACAACCCTACATGGGTGATGAAGGCTGACCTTTGCTTGTCTGGATCATCTAGCAGCACTTGCCTTAGTTAAGTCTAAGGTAGAGATGAACTGGGCACGTCCCAGTATACAAATAGCTCATCTGTGCATGACATTGGATAGTTCTCTGGGCAAGTGACAGCATTTAGCTTATGGTAGTCCACGCAAAAGCAAGGAGTGATTTAAAATTAAGGGCTACATCCTATAAATAGGAATGCTTCTGCTTAACTGCGTCCTAAAGAACTCAGTGGGACTCACACGTATAAAGTTAAGCATATGCATAAGTGTTGGAAAGATATTCAGGACCCTGGTAAGTACTTCAGGATTTAGCTTTATATTATTTTCCTCTTCCCTTTCTCTTCAAAATGGAAAGAAATGTCTCCTTTTCATTTCTGATTCTGATTTATTTACCAGTGATCCAAGTTACTGACACTTAACTTAGGCCACTGTGGTAGCTGAGCTGTCAACTAAGGCTGGGATTTCCAAAGCAGCCAAATGGCATTAGGTTCCCAATTCCCACTGACTAGCTCATCTAGCCCCTTTGGAGAACCCAAATTGTACCTTTTTCTTCCCCTCAATTAGTATTTTTATTGATTTAAAAAATAAATAGAAGGAAAATATATTTGTCACTAATAAGACTTTGATTCTGTTTCCTAGATACATCTTTGGTATAAAATCCTGGGGAGGAAGAGGGGAATCCAACTACTTTTCCTCAACAGGCAGAGGTCACCAAGGTGAAAAAGTATTCCCTTTCCCAGGGTTCCTGTAGACTTGCTGAGAGCATAACAGCTGCCCTGACTGTCCTGTACAGCAAAGCCAATAAAATGTATACAAAGACAATAATTCTCCTAGCTCACAAACACTACCATCTATGAACTTTAACACATCAGAAGCAGTGGAGTCTAGCTATTATCAAAATAAAGCTGTCACATGAAGAAATAAATTGCCAGTAAAAAACTAACCTTAAAAAAAAATCACAGGAAGTATTAGTAATAGCCAATTCCACAGCTGTGCTCCTTGATATTGTGTTACATAAATGTGTCTCTAACCACCAGAGGGTTGGTCTTTAGAAGCCGTAGAAAGATAATCTATGCTGGTGCAGACTGACTACAACCACTTTAAAATCAATTGTTGGAAATGCCTTATTCACCACAGCCAGCTTTCCTTTTTCCCTTCTCTTCCCTGCCTCCACAGCATGAAATGGCATTAAGGTCTTAAAGCTCAAGAGGGAGGTACAGAACACATCATAATATATTTAGAAAATGATTGTGCAAAATACCAAAAATAGAACGAAGAGGAAGAGAGACACTTCCAGTGGCAGGATTCTGCAGCCACTCAAGAATTCACTGACGTCAGCAGGAACTCAGGACACAAAAAGATAGACCCGTCTCTTGTAGCCTGAGTGATAGGTGCTTGTGAGTTTGGAGCACAAGTTTGTGAGCCAGATACTGAGTATCCACTAAGTCTCCCAACACAAAGGGGATTTATAGCTTCCCTGAGGGAGCGCATGAGGGTTCCTCTAGGATAATTCTCATTTGAGGTAGGGTGGGCTTCTGGTCCCCTGGTATGGTGGGCTTTATGGTGCAGGCTAGGAGAAGGGGAGGGGTGTGTCAAGTGTGAGAAGGGGAGGAACTAGAGAATGAATGCAGTCTGGTAATCCTAGCTGGTAGCATGTGACTGCTTGGGAAGCCATTATCCACTGGCGATAGTTACAGCAGTGCTAAGACTGCTCTAACTTGCACCAAACGCTGGTTCAATTTCCAGCAGCCTCCAAGATTGTGGGAGTGGGGGGGGGGGGAAAGATGGTGAAAGCCACCTGTTGTGCCACCTTCCTCCCCAGCTGTGTCCAGCACTGATCTTGTGCACCTGGCACTGATAGTTAAGTTCATATGATTCTGACAAATAGTATATTGTATATGAAAATGACACATTTGCATGTCTCCCATATACATAAAAACTATGTTATATGTTTTATTGTTACTTATGTGTATGGAGCATAGGGCAACTTGCATATAGGTCAAAATGAGGACTGGTCAAATAATTCCTGTCAAAATTATCAGTGGAAAGTTGTTGTTGTGTTTTTGTTTTTTTTTTAAGAAGATTTTTTCTCACAAAATGTGTCTGCTATCTGTGTAAAATTTAAACTTTGCAATGAAAAACTAACACCTTAAAACTGAAACTTTTTTTGTTTTTTGACAGAAGACTGAAAAAATTTGTCCAAAAGCCCAAAAATGTAAGTTTGGAAATGCCTCCACAATGCCTCCTGGAAGCTGTAGCTTGGTTGCTTCATTTCCCCATTCTCCTCTAAAGGTTCCCCAGCCAGACTACATTTCCCAGTATGTACTGTTGCCAAGGTCACTCATGATACACCAAAATGGCTCAGTGAGAGAGGAGACCATGCTGCTTCATGGGGCAGGTAGTTCAACCAGGGAGCCCAGCATAAAGAACAGAATGATGCATCTAAACTACAGCTTCCATGAGGCATTGCAGTGACATTTCCAAAATAAGGTTTTGTTTGTTTGTTTTTCAGTCAAAAATGTTCAGTATTTGTCTGAATTTTTTTTCAATTTTTTTCCAGAAAGACAACATTTTCCACAGAAAAACAAAACAAAAATTATCCAACCTACTCTAGTCAAAATGTCTCAGACAAAGTCAATATCATACTATATGTTACTTATACGGTATTTGCATGTAAGGTGCATATATGTGTGTTTTTCCTGAAATAGCTGGTAGGCAGGAAGTCATTGTACCTACAGAATCTTGATGCTGTGAAATTTTCTAGGGCCATATTTTCCCACAAATAAAGCTTCAAATTTACATTAAGGCTGATTTTTTCAGAGACAGAAACATAGTGATAGGCTTCTAAATCCATGCTTTCTATTTATCTTAGGTACTTATGTAGCCTCCATCCCCACAGTATCTGAACACCTCCCACTTGTTAATGTATTTATCTTCAGAATATTCCGGTGAGGTGGAGAAGTGCTATTACCCCCATTTGACAGATGGGGAGGTAAGGCACAGATAGACTATGTGGTTTATCCAACGTCCCACAGGAAGTCTATGGCAGAGCAGGGAATTGGAATCAGCACTCCCAAGTCCTAGTCTAGTGATTTAACCACAGGATATTTAGACTTCCAAATTAGTGGCCTGATTTTCAAAAGTGCTAGGAAGGTTCTTTTGAAGTCAGTGGGGGTGTCTGGGTGCTCAGCATTCTAGAAAATGTGGTCACTTATTTATGTGGTCTAACTTAGATTCCTACTTTTAAAAATCTTGGCTTTTTGGCCTGATTTTCAAATGTGCTGAACAAGCACTTTCAGGTCCATATCAAGTCAATGTCTCAAATCTGGAATCCAAAAATTGAGGCTTACACAATTAGTGGCTGCATTTGAACATGTGAACCTCTGGCTATGTCTACACTTGAAACTGAGGTGTGTGGTTCCCAGCTTGCATAGACATAACCGAGCTAGTGTTCTAAAAATATTGTAGCTGTGGAAGCACGGTCAGTGGCAAGCAGTGCCACAGGCTAACCAACCTGAGTACAAACCCACCTGGACCTCATGGGTATGCCTATGCAAGCTGGGAATCACACCCTAAGCTCCAAGTGTAGACATAGCATCAGCATGTAGCTCCAGAGATAAGATTTTGTTGGGGTGGAAAAGGGCTTTTCCCTGTTTTTACCTCCTACATATAAAGCATGGAGATTTATTTTATATTTTAAAATAATAGTTGTTTTGGGTTTTTAAAGGAGGAAGCCAGGCCTTTTTCTCCTCCACACAAGCTCTTTTGAAACCGAAACCTAGTAACTGTTTGTTGATAAGTGGGGAGGGGAGGGAAAACCATTATTTTCCAGCCCCAAATGCTTATTTGAGGCCTATCTGGTTTTGGAACTGTATGGTCTCTGTTGCTTAGTAACCACACTCCCTGCTCTCTCAGCAGCTGGAGGGTGTTCTGCGCATGCCTGTGTATTGATAATCTGTTTTCTAGACCCACAGAAAAGCTCATTGTGATGCAGTCAGCTGGACTGTACATTTTTCACGGGAACTCATTTGAACTTAGTACGGTGGCCAAGGTCTCAAACAGCTCTCCCTTACTTTGTGCTGAATGTGTCTGGGGGTTGATGTGCTCAGATCATGATCATCTGTTTGCTTATCAAATTAACGGAGGGGAATGTAGACTGAGCAATGAGCGTTTGCTCTAGTTTTTACAAAAGGGTGTTCTAAGAATGTGAATCTCTGCTGAAACCTTCAGTATGTTTCCCCAGGACAGGAAGGCATTCCTAAGAATCTGCAACCACAAGGAGAGAAAAAGTGCCCATCGCTTGGGTGGGGCTCAGCTGAAATATAGCCAGTTAACAAATAGAAGGGGTGATCATGTTTCTGCCATTTGCCTTATATACAACATGGAAATAACAGGCTGATTATCTCTCTGCGTAGTTCTATGTATGTTTGCATAAGTGCGTATATGTGTGCTATTCCTCATGCACTGATGGATCTAAGGTGTACACTAGATGGTGCTTGCACAACACAGAGAATAAACAGCACATCTGTCTCAAGGTTTGCCAGCATCCCAATGCTCAACCTGCTTCTTAGGTATTTTCTGTGACACATATTCTGTACTAAGTGTAGCCATATAGTTAACTATGGAAGGATCATGACTGATGTAAGTGATGCTTTTTTTGCCATGTCATAGAAGTGGTATACTATGGGAATAAAGAGTTGATTCTCTATATATGTAAAATAGCTGTCTATCTAATTATCATAATCTCCTTGAAAACTAACAATTCCTAAAGGATGGGAGTCAGGGTAGTGAAAGAAACACCTTCTGTAATGTTTGAATGAGCCATATATGTACAAACCTGAGATAAAAGTAACAGTAGAGACTGTCGTTTACTATATTGTTGTATAGTGTTTAGCACAATGGGGCCTCAACCTGATTGGTCTCTAGGCATTCCCAGATTATTAATATCAAATAATAATATTGATAAACCATAAAAAGGACAAATTTTGTTAATTTAAAAGGGGGGGAACAGGGAGGAAAATGGCTGAACTATCTTGTACTTCGTAAAAAAACCAACTTGCTCCCCCCCCCACACCCTCATTTTACCAGAGTTTCCATTCTGGGAAAGAGAATCAGTGCTGAAAGAAAGTGGTCCCCAGCCACTATAAAACTTGCAAACGGCGTAACAGCCTTTTACATGGTGCCTCCCTGTGTTCCATGGTTTTTAAGAAACCAGAAGGTAAGGAAACCTTTGACAGTCAGAAATTGGCAGTTCCATGTGCTTGGTAATCCCTGTGTATATCAACAGAGATTCTTCCAGATTTCATCAGGGGGGAGAAAAGCCCTATTGATACTGGATCAGGGATAGCATCCATATGTTCTCCAGTTAAATTCGTGTCAAGATCCAGCATATTTTGATCATGGTTGGAAGCCTGTCAGTCTGCTCTGGAGTGTAAAATCAAATGTAATTATTTCCATGCACTTACATTTGAACAAGTCTAAATTTTGGATGGCCAAAATAAAAAAAAGTTGCTATTCACAAAAGGAAGGGAGGGAAAGTCAAAAGCTGGATGTACCTAGATCCTGCCTGTCTTTGAACACCCAAATTGTAGTGTCAAAATAAATAAAGGAGTCAAATGGTAGTTTTTGCCACCTTCTTATACCAGCATGTGTGTATGTCCAGATTTTTATAGGTGTATAGTTGAAGCACCACTATCCTCTATTTATAGAGTATCATTTATGTGTTTGTGGCCAAAATTTGGTAGGATCCAGTGGAGTCCCCATCCTGGATTTGAGTTTCTGTGGAACAGCTGCAGTGTGTGTGGAGAGGTGGACTAGGGACCCCCGGCAGGATTGCTAAAGCGCAGCAGAAGCAGCTAAACATGATCTTTGTGTAGGAAGTGGAATTGGGATTATCAGCATCACAGACTGACTCGGTGCAGCCTCTCAGATGGATTGATTTTGCTGGAGTTAGAAGCAGCTACATTTATTCTGTCGTTAAGCACCAGCATTTGCTGGGTAGGGGATAAAAAAATGTCGGGATCGAGATCCAGGGATCTGGAGCACTATCCACGTGTCTCTGGATTTTGTTGTTGTAACAGGAGTACCTTCACTTGGTCTCCATTTATGCAGCAGAATTTGGGATGGGAGCCAAAACTTGGATGGATCCAGCAGGATTCAAGTGCCGGGTTTTACAGCACTGTTGCAGATTCAGGGGGAGTTGTGGGTGTTTTAGCATCAGACTTTTTTACAGTATAATCCGGGAGTTTTAGGTTCCAAATTGACAGGCAGATCCAGCTTTTACCCAGACCCGAAGGCAGGTCGGAAGAAGAGAACACTATGTTCTTGCACTTCCAAGGGGGAAGGGGCAGTAGACACAGGACATTTAGTGATTCCGATCCATTATGTGTATGGTATCAAATATAGTGAAAACACATCCCTGAAATTGGAGCTGGGTCGTTTGACCCTAAGACTTTGCATCGTCTACTGCATCATTGCAACCTGGATAGCAAATTAATAAATAATACTTAATGAAACATAACAGGGCTGTGGATTATACAAGGACATGTTTGGCTGTAGGAATTAGCATCTGTCTGTGTCAGGCTGAGAATGTGAGCTAATCTCCTGCAGCAGAGCAGGTAAAATAATTGATGAGTGTGTGCTGAATCCCTAGGGGGGAAAGGGGTGGAGGGGGGGAGGGGGAGGAAGGTGCTGATTTCAGCCCTGTAGCGTCAGGATTGCGTCAATTTGGGTTTCAACCACGTCTTCAGTCTCGGAGCCGAGCTACTCAGAAGAACCAAAACAGGGAGGGGGTTGCAAATCACTGTGAAGAGGGAAGGTCTAAAAGCTCCCTCCCCTCCCCGTTCACAGCCTCCTCCTCCTAAACCTTCCCGATCTTTCATGTTTGTGATTTCATCACGCTGGAAAAATAGGGCTCCGTTGGGTTTGTGCAAGCTAAGAGCTGGGCTAAGGAGAGGAAGGGCTTTTCAGTACCTTGGACAGAGCACGCAGCAAAAATGGCTCCGATTTCAGCGAGCAGAGAAGAATTTGGTAAGCAAGTTCCATCCCAAACTTATAATGCCAGGCAATTTCCATCCTTAAGCCTGAGAGCTGGCTGGGCATTTGTATGAACGTTCCATTTCATGGCGTTGGGAGGGCTAACTAAGGGTATGCTTTAAATCTTGTCTAACCTATCTCCACAGCTTCCTTATATCTCTTTCAGAGGAATCCTTGGGGCATTTGAATCTTTTTTTTATGTCTTTGAAGTTCATAGATGTGTAATTTTCTTTTTTGTTTTTGCAGCCCAGGTACTGGCAAGCATTAGGACTTTTTTGTGTATTACTGATGCCTCGATTATCTCCTCTACCTCGAGGAAAGATAGCATACCCCAGAGTTAAGTTGTTCAAGTATATTCCACGCCAAAGATCAAATCCTTGTTCAAAATGCTCTTGGAATAGCTTTCACCCCTGTCTTCTTAAAGAGGAGGGCATATAAAATCTTATCCACAGATATATATGTTCTTTTAATTGACGTTGCTAGGTGAGTGAATGTGTGATATCCCCACTTATTTTAAATGGACATCTTACACCTAAGATAAATCTTGGTGCAGTGGATGTTAGTATAAAAGGATGATAATAATAAAAAGTTTTAAGTTCAACATTTTTTTGTTGAATATGGGATTAACTTTATTACAGAAAGGGAGTTTCAGAAACATTCACATAAATAGGTGTGTGTATCTATATATTTACTTAGAGTTTATAAAAGAAAATGTTTCTGAACTATCCTTTACAAAATATTTACTCTAGCAAGAGTGTAAATCTGAAATCACTCCCTTGATTTAAATGCAGTGAATCCTGATTTACATCTGTGTTACTGAGATCAGAATCTGCTTTAGTATTAATAAATAACATTTCAAAGAAATCTGGCTTTTCTGAATGGCTGGACAATTGATTTGCCATATGAAAATAGCAACAAACACAGGTTGTTATCTAATTGAAGTAAATGTATAGCAGTGTTCTTTACCATTTCATCTCCCTGCCCCACCCCCATCACCTGGGTGTTTCTAACTACATTTGTGACATCTTGCTCACCTGATGACTGATTCAATTAAGATAATTAATTTTAAGTACCAATTTTGTCCTATCAATGCTACCAGAAGCTGCAGATGTAACATGTAATATTATTCACACTTTTATAAACAGTCTGTCTAAATGTGATCTAATGAAAAGTGCTACAAAAATGCAAACTGATACTTAAAACCTATTTAAGTTGTGCTAATAATTATGATATCAGACCTTGTTCTCTGCTATTGCATCTCATACATTTTCCATTTCTGAACCCTGAGGAATTGTCTAAACTCAGTGCTACGTGTTTAACTTTAAAAAAAATGAATTCACTTATTCATCATATATGTCATTTTATTGAGTTCTTACATTTAATTACAATGAATGATACAGAATAAGGGTAGAAGGGAAAATGACTCAACTGTTGGAAGAAATGTAGAGCCAGGCCTAACCCTTTAGCTGCTGGAAGTTTATCTCCTAATATCTCTTTCTAGTGCTATTTTTTCAGTCACGCCAATAAAAAAAAAATAAAGATATGACAGTAAGTGAAAAGTAATCCCATGTGTCTAGCTTTTAACTATACATAACAGACTCATTCATATAGGACACCTGTGCTCTTTCTCAACCAGAAAGGTCTGCTAATCATGTGTTAAAGAACCAGCACTCTTACATAAAGACCATAATTACCCTTATTCATACAAAACATCATTATATTAATATTTTATTAGCCCCTCACTCTTACAGTGATGTGGATTTAGCTCTGATTGGTATATTGTGGGATGTTAAAATTTGTTACTTATAGGGCAAATTGGATTTCCAGTTAGTTGTGCTCATGTGGTCCTTCATTGCATACTTATGAAATACTATAACTCTATATGCAACCACTTTATCCACATTCTAAGTGAGATTGTAGCACTTGCACTGTTTTCCCCTTTGAAATGTAATTTTCAAATGCATGATTCATATGAACACGGGAGAGGAATCTAGCTCTAATGTTTTTTTGTCACAATATACGATCTAATGAAATATTGTAAAACAAACAAGAACCCTCCTTCTATTGCGTTTAAATCCTCCACGACTTTGGTTAATAGTCAGATGGGTTCAATACTTAATGCATAGCAACACAGTGGGTTTTCTTGTTTTTAGAGTTGAATATGCATGCATAATGTCCAGGTAGCAAGAAAAAGCCTTTATAGATATAATTATTGTTTCAAGGACTCATTCCTGGAAGAAGGTGAGTGCCTCCTAAGAAAGTGTTGAATACCATCCCCTTCTATTAAACTCAGCATCTTCATGAGATACCTCTAACCCCTTTTGAGATCAGAAGACAAAACATTTACCTCATTCGATACACAGAGCAGTCCAGGGAGCAATATAAAACATAGATGGCATATACAAGTAATGCATATTTCAGATTCTGTTTAAGCAACAAAATCCTGGCGACTCAATGCAGAAGCTGCAGGAGTGAGCCGAAAATGCTTTTGCCTCATGGGTTCATACTGATTTAGTTGTTCTAAGTGAACCTAGAAACTGCACATGGAAAGGAGCCATTTCAGAATAATTATTAATGATATTATCTTGTCCTACTGTTTTCCTCACAATCACTCTGTTGTTAACGAGAAATGAACAATAAATTAAAATAATGGGCTACACTGTATATGGAAAAGTATTTACATGAGGGGTCCCTCTTGCTGTGTGGCTACACATTTATACCTGCAGATGGCGTGAAATATACACAGATCCTTTGCAATGTGTATAATGAAAAAACATTTCAGTCTGCCTAGGTTGCTGCTAGTGCCATCTCTTTTGAGTGTATTTTCTAATATATCACATTATTATCTCAAGCACTGCTGTTTACATGTTTGTTACTATTAATTTGATTTGCAGATGAAATTCCTACAGTGGTTGGGATCTTTAGTGCTTTTGGCCTTGTCTTCACAGTCTCCCTCTTTGCTTGGATCTGCTGCCAGCGTAAATCTTCCAAATCCAACAAGACCCCTCCCTACAAATTTGTCCATGTGCTGAAGGGGGTTGACATTTATCCCGAGAACCTTAACAGTAAGAAGAAATTTGGAGCAGATGACAAAAGTGAAGCAAAAAGCAAATCAGTGATGCCAAAGAATTCTCTCCACCTCGACCTGGAAAAGAGAGATTTGAATGGCAACTTCCCCAAAACAACCCCCAAAATCCAGAGCTCTCCAGATCTTGAGAACTTGACTCCAAAGCACTTTGTAGAAAGAGAGAAAGATTCAATATCCCCCGAGAGCTTAAAGTCCAACACTTCACTGTCTTCTGAAGAGAAACAAGACAAGCTAGGGACTCTCTTTTTCTCCTTAGAGTACAACTTTGAGAAGAAGGCATTTGTGGTGAACATCAAAGAAGCACGTGGATTGCCAGCAATGGATGAACAGTCAATGACTTCTGATCCCTACATCAAAATGACAATATTACCTGAGAAGAAGCACAAAGTGAAAACCAGAGTGCTGAGAAAAACCTTAGATCCAGCTTTCGATGAAACCTTTACATTTTATGGGATCCCCTATAGCCAAGTCCAAGATTTAATCCTTCATTTTATGATCTTGAGCTTTGACAGGTTTTCCAGAGATGACATCATTGGAGAAGTCCTCATTCCACTTGAAGGAATTGAATTGTCTGAGGGAAGGATGCTAATGAACAGGGAGATCATCAAAAGAAATGTTAGGGTAATCTATTTTAAATATCTTTAAAAGTCCTGTGCTTTTATTATTTATTATTATGTTATTATTTTACTAGTATATTAGAAAGTAGGGAAAGAGTTCATCAGAACAACCATTAAGAAGCTTTACATGATAACATTATGGGGAGACAAGCATACAAGTGCAATCAATGATCACTGCAGTGAGCTTGTTATAAGAAATTGCTAATGGACCAAATCCTATTTTCTTATGCAATTGGTCCAATTTACTTCAATGGGACCACTTATGTTAGGTCAGCAGGCTCTGACCCAAATTAATCAGGCTGGCAAGAACAGAATGCACAGCTTTTTTTCCCCATTCTATATTGAAGACGGGCAATTACGACTTGACTCAAAGCTCATTGAAGTCAATGGGAATCTTTCAGTTGACTGCAGTGAGCTATGGATCAAGCCCTTAAAGATCAAACATATTTATCCAATATTTTTTTTGACACCACTCACAAAATTGCATTGTTGACTACATTGTTTGCTTTCAAATGTATTATTTGACCTTTGTATTATTATCCGGTGTCTTAAGTATTGTAACACAGGCTGCAGCTCCACTAATACAAGGAAGTCACTATGGCAAAATCCTGACCCCATTGAAATCTGTCAGAACTCCTGTTGGCTTCAGTGGGGCCAGAATTTCACCCTGTGTTTCTTATCCAGGTTCAGAATGAAAAGATATTTCAAAACCATAACAACTGAATTGTACCCACCAGCCCTTCCTGAGGATTTGGCATGTGTATTGACGTTAATGTAATTGCTTTCAAAAGATCAAGCATTACATCAAATTGAATTAATGTCTGCCAGCCAATATTCCTATCAGCAATATCATTGTTTTATAGTTCTAATGCTTCAGCACAACAGCGCTGTAATCATCTCATTCATACTGTACATACCAGAGAGGTTCAACCTTTTAGGTCCCTGTTTCTTTTCTTTGCTTTACTTGAAGTGAAGCCATTGTTCTTGCAAATTCAAATTAAATAATTATACAGAAGAACCCTGATTTCTTCTTCCTTCCATTTAAATGATAGTCCTCCAGAGAGTATTAGGGACAACATTTCCATAAAATTTTGAGTCTATATTTGTCAAAAGATTTCACTGCAGATTTTGGTGAATTACATGTGTTTGATATACCTTTTCTATTTTAGCTCTGCTTATACTCTTTTATTTTCACTGAGATTTATTTCCTATGATGTAGGTGTTTCAAAAATCAATTTAAATCTTTATCTTACTATAGCCCAAGTGAACTAATAGGTCTCTTCCATGACAATATATGCTTTCACCTTGTTTTTCTAATCCATTTACTAACAAGCCATTAACAAAGTTTTGTAACCAGAATACTTTGGTACAGTCTGGTAACATAAAACAGCATAGAACTATGATAATAAATAATACTAATAATTCTACTCCTAGTAATAATAATTAATAATAAATAGGTCCTTTAGAGCTACTCCAATGTGTTCCAACATCATATGACATTTTCAAAAAATGTACTAATCTCTCCAATTCACAGCCAAGATATTGACCAAGATATTTGTTCATAAAGGTTCTCTTTTCATTTCCTCAGAAGTCATCTGGACGTGGAGAATTACTGATCTCTCTCTGTTACCAGTCTACAACAAACACTCTAACCGTGGTTGTTTTGAAAGCCAGGCACCTACCCAAAGCTGACGTTTCAGGATTATCAGGTAATGTCTTTATTTATGACTGTGGAATAGGCAGAATTGTAAAAAAAACATACTAAGCCTGGGAGTTTACAGATTAAAGATCTGTGCTATCATCCATGTATTCATGGGCTGTATGATCTGCAATTCACTCTTGCTTTATTCTCAGAGACAAGTTGTATTTTACATTCCAAGTCACAAATGTTAGGAGCTTGTTCCTATATAGTATTTGCCAAGACATTAAGTGACCTAGGAGTTAATATGGAAGAAATCCTCTTCCCAGTGAAGTCATTGAATTTTGCCCTTTTCTTCTGTCGGACTTCTCTGACATCAGCAGGATATTTTGTTGGGAAATACTGCAGAATTATAGTTTTATTGTAAATAAGTAATCTACAAGTGTTTATTTCTGAGACAGACCTTCAGCTGGTGTAATTCAACATAGCTCCAGCGAAGTCACATCAGCCCTCAATCTGGCTCATTACATGGTATTTGCAAAGTAAGATAAGTCACTTGTAACATGATATTTGTGCATTGTAATGCAGTGTCCTTGGGATGCACGAAGGAAAAGCAGGTTTTGCAATCCATTTTCATGGCTCTATTATGCAACTGTTTCTTTTTCTGGAACGTCCATTGAAACCAATGGTAGATACACACAGACACAGACAGACAGTATGGTATATTTATTCAATTTATTTTAAGAGAGTCATAAGCAAAGGCATATCCAAACACTGGGCACCCTGACATAATTTAATTTCACAATAAAATGCAAGGAGCTGTTCTTCTGAGCATAAAATAAAATCCTCTTTAACCCTCAACTCATCCTGAATGCCCAAGAGAAGAGATGGGCCTTGCAGTGTACTCAGTAGGCTGACACATCCTACAAAGCTGAAGATGCTTCAGAAAGGGATCTCTACCTTTAGCACCTCTTCTGATCTCGGTTGTGTCAGCATGGGCCAGGGAGAAAGGAGATGTCTCAAGGTAATCAGATGCCAGTCATGAGAAAATAGACCTCTGTGATTCCCTGTACGAGAGCACCCCTCTCACTTTTACTGCTCACTTTTACCTTCTCAGCAAGATAGGAAGTGATTCACTCAGGAGACTCCATAAACTACTTATATGATGCCCCAACACTCAACAAAACCTCCTGGTCAGTGGTATAAAAGTCTGCTGATAGATATGGGAGAAGCAAACTGGACACTTTAGACGTATCTATGGTTGGGAGATGTTAACTAGCAATGTTTATTTGGCCAGAGATCAAGAGCACTATACGGAACTTTGATGGGTATTGATTTTGATATACAGAATGGAGTTTGTGCTTCAAAAGGCCAGTTAATTATTTAATTATTTGAGGTTTATTCCTAAAGTATTGGTTAACTATGAAAGTATAGTATGAAAGTGGAAATACATTTCAACATACTTTGTCACTGTCATACTGCACTTGAATATGTGCAATATGATCTTTGTTTCTGTATTTCTGCAAAATATACTATCAGGCCAAATGGACGAGTAACCTTGTCATCATCCAGCTATTCCAATTTGATGTCTTTGGCCCAGCAATTCTAAATGGCATTTGTGTTTAGTTCTGATCAATGGTAGAACTCTCTATGAATTCAATGGAAGAAGAGTCAAGCAAAACTTGAATGCTGTTTAAAAAACCCACATTGGGTCAATTAATAGGACTAATAAAATAGGACAAAATTTAACCTTCTAAATTGGCTACTTCGTGCTGCTCCAATAAATAGAGATATCCTATCTCCTACAACAGACCTTGAAAGGTCATCAAGTCCAGCCTCCTGCTTTCACTAGCAGGACCAAGTACTGATTTTGCCCCAGATCCCTAAGTAACCCCCTCAAGGATTGAACTCATAACCCTAGGTTTAGCAGGCCAATGCTCAAACCACTGAGCTATCCCTCCCAATGATACAAAGCAGTCATCAACTTACTTAAGCCTAGGCATATATAGCATACCAACAAATGCAGCTCCACATTTGGAGTTGCTGGTTCAAAATAACCAAATTAAAATTTGTGGGGCCAAGTTAATCAAGTCCATTAAAATCACTGGAGTAACACTAGGAATAAATGTTGTCCATTCAGCCATTCCTTAAAGAAGATTTTTTTCTGTTTTTTTTTCTCCTATGCATTTGCTTGCACAATTCTCATTAAGATGTGGCTTATCCTATACAAATAAGTATGAATAACTAATTCATATTAAACATAAATATAGAGTTTTACATTTCTGCCAATAGGCAAATAGAATTTTTTTCCTTCATGCTGTAATAAAGACCTAGATCTAATATTTATCAGTTGTGCTCAGGGCCGGCTCCAGGCACTAGCGTAAGAAGCTGGTGCTTGGGGCGGCCAATTCAAAGGGGCAGCACTCCATCCAGTATCGGGGCGGCACGTCTGGGTCTTCGGCGGGAATTCAGCGGCGGGTCCCTCATTCCATCTCTTCCTCTTTGAGCTGCCGCCGAATTGCTGCCAAAGAGGAACAGAAGTAGGACTTGCCGCTGAAGACGCGGCGCGATTGAGCTGCCGCTGAAGTGCCGCCGCTCGTCTTTTTTTTTTTTTTTTTTTGTTTGTGGTCTTTGTAAAGCTTTGGTCTGTCCTGGTTGTGCTTCAGTTGTTCAAGATTCATAGTTTAATTTTAAAAAAATGGACAACAAAGCTTGCTGTTGTCACTTAGGATAAAGTTTTACAATTGGGACCTTTTTTCAACATCTATTTGTTTGTGGCAACCCCTCATCATGTTGTCATTATGTGGGTAGAATATATTTTATCATTCATATGATCCATGAATTGCTGTTGGACAACAGTCAATAGTCTTGTGGGGTTTTTTTGCTTGTCATTGCAGATCCTTATGTCAAAGTGAACCTCTACCATGCTAAGAAGAGAATCTCTAAAAAGAAAACCCATGTGAAGAAATGCACCCCCAATGCAGTATTCAATGAATTGTTTGTCTTTGACATTCCTTGTGAGGGCCTTGAAGATATCAGCATTGAATTTTTGGTTTTGGATTCAGATAGGGGGTCCAGGAATGAGATTATTGGCCGGTTAACCCTGGGAGCTTCAGCAGAAGGAACAAGTGGAGAGCACTGGAAGGAAATTTGTGAATATCCTAGGAGACAAATTGCCAAGTGGCATATGCTGTGTGATGGTTAGCAGCCTAGAAATGGGTTGGAACTTAACAAATATTTCCATAGGCAAGGAGCAAATTTCTTTCTGTATGATGCATAATTACAGGCTTGTAACAACAAGACATCTTTTTGTTAAAACTGGAGTGAACTATCAGAACAGAAGGTAACTAAATTTTCACATTAAACAAAGGTCTTTCTAATCCATAGAAACTTGACATAATTTCATATGATATTCATATTCTGCTGGAGTTTACATAGTAATAGACTTGTGAAGCAGTGCAAACTTCAATAAGAGCAGTCTATCTGTTATGAATAAATCACTGGAAACTGTAGATTACTACTCCATGCAGAAGATGATAACCTCATTAATATATATTGCTAGATCTAGGGACAGACTTTTTTTTTAAGTCTAAAAATTGGGAATGTGTGAGGGGCAGGAAGAGCATTTTATTTGGTTTACCATTGTATCAGAAACCTTCTAGTATGGAAATTCAACCAATTTTCATAAGTTTAGGGTACTTATACTTTGATCAATCCAAATACAAGACATTTTCAACAACTTGCTTTGCATATCACATCAGGTGCAAATAGTTGTTATGTGTGTGAAATATTGTATAGTCTTTTACGTTTATGTTTTTTTAAAATTATTATTAATTATTATTATTATTATGACAGTGGATGAAATAAGTATGTTTTAAAAGTAGCGAACAAATTAAAACTAATAGTTTTATAAAAAGGGCTCGGATATAGGTGAGTGCACATGTTACAATACGGTTAGGATTTATCCTTTAAGTATGACCTGCAATTCTTCCTCCCCACACTCCACACCCAGGTCACACACTGAGCATTTCTAATGAAGGTAAAACATTTTGACCAAGGTAATGAAATGTGAAGAATATTACAATGAATGGTCTTTCACTTGTTATATTTTAAAAAAGGTTGAAAATATCTAAAATAAACTTGTCTACCATTTTTTTTTCTACTTGCTTCACTAAAAAAAATAAAAAATAAAAATAAAACACAAATTGTATTATGTGGCAGAAATCAAAGCCCCAATCCCATTAAAACATACATGTGTGTTTAACTTTATGCACTGTGCGTAGTCTCACTGAAATCAATAAGACTACTTACAGTGTATAAAATGAAACAGATATTTTCAGGATTGAGGCCCAAACTAGCATTATAACACATGCTAAATCATATTAGGTGAACAATTTTAAAGTAGCACTTCATTTCAATCATTTTCATGTGTCCATGGCTGATTGTATTAAAAAATGGGGAGGGGGAGGGAAGTAACATGATTTCACTGTAGTATGCAACATGTATGTATCAAGTGATTTAAACTATGATCACAATGCCAGATTGGGGAAATAAGTGTAACACAAAGTAAACAAGTATATAAATAAAACATTTGAGCCCTGTGAATCTTATTTATGTTTACACTGGGTACACTGATTTCTTATACAGTGTTGTCTGCAAATATTTGTCCTATGTTCCTTTTGAATGACAAGCTTTGTAAAGAATAATATTTTTTAAAGAATTGTTAGTGGTGGAAATAAGGAGGATTAAAAAATGCAGGGTCAGTTTCTGATACCCTTGCTCAGACTGAGTACCTCCTTCCTTCACAAGTAATCCCACTGATGAATGAGACTGCTTGTGAATTAAGGTATTACTCAGTGTGAAGAAGGGTGGCAGAATGGGGCCAATGCTGAAAACATTTTAACAATTGATATTGTATTAGACACTCAGTGAAGGCCAAATCCTTGAAGCCCATTGGAGTTTTGTTGCTGGCTTCACTGGGACCATAATTTGACCATAAAATGACAAGTGGAGGAGGCTGGAATGTTAAATATGCAAGAAAGAAAGAAATACTACTGGAAGAATTCTATTTAGGTACTTTCAGGGTTTGTGTCAGTACTTTATCCAGCTTTGAGAACGTGTTTGATATCACAATGTTTATAAAGTTCTATAAAAATGCATTTTCAAACAAACTTATATATGCTTTTTATGACAACACTTAGTGTAAAAAAATTGCATATTGTTTGTACAAAAGAATAGAAACTTTTTTTTTTGTTTAGACATTGATTATCTACTTCAGGGCTAAAGTTTGCTAACCTTATGAAAACCGGGCCCAATTAAATCAAAAGAAAAGATCCCATTGACTTTGGATCATGACCATATAGTAGTATCTGAATCATGAATAGTCCCATCAATGGGACTGTTTATGGAGTAAGTCACTACTCAGTATAATTAAGGGTGATAGAATCTAGCCCAAAGATAGTAGCATTATAGAGCCAGACTGCAATATCCTTATTAATGTCAAAAAAAGAATGTTACACAAGTAATTCCACTGAAGTCAATGGGGTGTTATGTAATATAAGGTACAATTAAAACAAGGGTATAGTTATTACAATCTGGCTCACAGGTAGCGCATCATCTCTGTTAATGTGATCAAATGATTAGAGATTTAGCATACGTTCCTAGTGGATACAAAGCCTTTCATTCAGTAAAATAAAATAAAAATTTTTTTTTTTTTTTTTATATCAGGCATGGGCTGTAGCCATCTTTCATTTTTCCATCCAACGTGATGTTGTCAGGAGGGTGTTTTAAAGTTTCTATAGCAGCCTACGGGTTAATATTTCTACCAGATAAATGACAGCTGTTGCAGGGGAGGGAAGATAGGGAGGTGGGAAGCAAAGACTTTTTATTACACTGGAAAAATTGTAAATAGGATTTTTGTTTTTAATTTAAAGCAATGATTAGCTTGGAAAGTTGAGTAAAAATGACGTGTGACCCATTCGTAAACCAGACATGGCAGGAGTAGAAGTGGTCCTGCCCTGAAATGAGAAATTTTTCCATTTTATAAAGTATTCAATACTCAATGTGAATATCTTGAACTCTGTTAAGGATACTGTACTGTATTAAACATGTAAAATAATGTTTGTCTAAGTAGCTTACGAAAAAAATCTGAATGGGAGGTTCTCCATGTTTGAAGATCTGTTGTAACTAAATAACTGATTTCTTATGCTGTTGTAACTTGATAGAAGTTATTTGGGAGGAAGCATGGTGTATGAGGTTTTGTAAGTTTTTTGTGCCAGCTCTGTATGTTGTGCCATGTATGTAAGACAAGAATAAACTGCTGCTTTCATTCATCCCATCCCAACGCAAATATTCTACCACTGTATGTTTTCAGTCGACTCAATTGTTTTGTTCTTGATCTTTGTTTTTACACCTTCACCAGATAACAGATATTCCCTCTCTCAAAGCCCCACCCCCAAAATAACACTGGGGTAGATTTGTTTTACAAAAGGCTTTTTGTATATACCATACTCTTCCCACCTAGATCCTTTTTCCATGCTGTTAATCCAATATATCTTTCTGGCACATTCGTTTTTAAAGAGGAGTATATATTTGGTGCTAGATTCTGAGCTGGACTCCACACCAGGTAATAAGAGCCTGGTTAGCCACCAATGTGGATTACCAGGACTTTGGGTCTAGAAGTGCAGAAGTAAACAGGGATGCATACCCTTTACTCCTTATCCAGAGAAGGTGAAAAGGGAGTGGCAGGGAATAAGTGGAATCTTGCTCTATTCTCCCTACTAACTTGCCAGAAGTAAATGATTACCCTTTGGAAGGAAATTATGACTCAGAAGTACATCTCTGAGTGACAACGCCTGCCAGGGATATTCTGGGATGAAACCTCTAGTGCTGATTAAACTTTCCCTTTCCATTTAGCCACAGAAAGGATACAGCTCAAGCAGAGTCAGTGATAATGCAAGATTCCCTGCACTGCTTTTTGCAAATGTGTATTAACTGTACCCTGGAAGGAGTTCCTTTGGGAGATGAGAGAGTAGTTGATTTTTTTATGCCCATCCACTCCTCTCTCTCTCTCACTTGCTCTCTTCTAATACTTCCAACAAAGAGGCAGGCCTATTACTGTCCAATGTTATGAGGCCCATCCACTAGGAACTGGATTGAAGCCACCAACCTGTCAGATGAAAACAGCTCTCAATCACTAGTGATTTGAGCTAGGTTCAAAATAGTAATCAAGTGATTAAAGGTCTTGAGTCCATTACCAATCAACACAGCATCTACTCCCTCATTTCTCGAAACCTTAAAAAGTCTTACTTGCTCTTGATTGAGAATGCATCCTTTGTGTTATTCCAGTTGCTCATATAATCACTTGTTATGGAAGACATTGCTACAGTTTGTTTATAATTTTCCTTTTTTGTTTACTATACTAGAAAGGGCATTCCTAGGACTTGTCTACACATCAAAATTAATCCAGATTAAAGTAGGGTGAAAATATAAAGTAGATTAACTGTTCTTGATTAATTCCATGTGTGGATGCTCTCATTCCAGAATAAGAGTGCTTTATTCCAAATGAGCCAAATCCATTTCCAAAGTGAATTACACTAATTCAGAATCAGGCACACTTATTCATTCCAATGTTAATAGAATGGCTTCTGCAGTTCTGTTGTTTTCTAGACAGCCAAGCATGTTGCAGACTGGCTATAAGATTTAATGTAGTCCTGAAGACAATCACGGATATAGCCATCTATTTTCTCTGACAGATGCTGTAAATATTTTAACATGATTCTGAAAACACAATTGGTTTTAAGGAAACAAATAAGAAGTATTTCACAGATATCAATAGCGTTATTGATTCCGTTTCTGCGATGCCCTCCAAATGAGATTGCCTCTAGGATGGTGTGAATGAAACTTCCAAGGCGGACATTAATGAATGGACAAAGGAGCCTGTATAAGTCTGCATTTAAAGTATGTGTGTGTAGGGCAGATATGCAGTATTTTATATTCAATTTTCCTTTCAGATGCACAGGACAAGATTTAACAGCTAGTATAGTAGCTATGAACTTTTTTTTATTAATTATTATTATTTTTCCCCATTCTCCATGGCGGTAATGCTACTTTGGGGGTCACACTTTCCTCTAATAAATTCCTTAGAATTGTACAGCTCAATGGATATACATGGAGAAGAAAAGAAATGTGAAGCAAAGAATCAGTGTATGACAAGAGATAGTTATTCCAGGCTAAAATCAAGAGGTGATATTAAGCGATGGTGAAAGTCAGAGAGTAGTAAATCAGCATGGGCTGAGTGTGTGTCACTATAATGGTCTCAGGGAGGGGGTGGAAATGTGAATCTGCAGCAGGAGAAGCCGTCAACAGGAGTATGTAAAATGAAGTAAGTTAAAACTGCTACTGCTGTTATACATCCGCTATTGCCTGCTTTTCTTGCTATACCATGACCCCTACTGACTCCTCAGTGAGTGCATTAAACACACCCTCACATCGACTTATGCTGATTTATGGCAACTGATGGTGATTTACTCTGACATGAGACTCACACTATGTCGCCTCTGAATTTGGCCCTACAACTACTTTGAATCAACTCTAAAGGTCTATACAAGTCCCCAAGGTATTAAGTCCTGTCTCTTTTAATAGGTACCAAAATATCACTGGCTTCTGTTCCTGACATGCCAGTCTCCTTGTGGGACAGAGACTGGCAGTCAAACCTTTTGGTCCCTACATCATAAAGCTGCTCCTCTTTGCTGGATTGTGGTTGCTTTTCTGCTACTTTCTGAAGCCATTTATCCAATGCATTCCAATCTACAAGTGAAAGGAGAGGTGGGGAAGGAATGTAACTTAATGTGCTTAATGTTAACGCCAACTCCCTTCTCACAGTCAGTGTTACAGGGTGGATCTCAATGCAAACTGGTCCTTAGGTGATCAATAGAAACTTCCAGATCACAAAACTAGGTATATCTGAAATTTCACAAACGAAAGTTCACCCATCTCTGATTAAAACTGTAAAAATGCAACTAAGCCAAAAACAAACTTGTGCCAGGTCTCAGAGGTTGGCCGCTTTCAGTGGCGAAATGACAATCCCTTGAATAATACTATCAAAGTACTCTCTACTGAGAAGAAACAGAATTTTGCCCTCCCAAACTCACAGAGAGTGAAGAGTTCTAAAGGAAACTTTTCATGTTCAAATTAATTTGCAATAGAAAACCATGTAATTTAAAGGCCAGACTCCTAGGCCTTCTCCCATCCCAGGAGAACCTGTTTGCCACCCATGGAGATGTACTTCACAATGCATTCTAATAGAGGCAGATCTTTGAGTAGAGTGAGGACTTTTAGCAGAACTATAATAAATCCCAGAAAATGTACTACTACTGTGACAGACTGGACCCCTGTATTCTTCCCTTGTACGTTATTGTAATAATCTTTGTACAAAGTATGCCTTGTGAGGTATCATTTGAAAACTCATAATTTGCTGGTCATTATTGTCCTGGTAAAATATGTGTGGTAACATTGTATGTAAAGTTATAAGATTGCACTATATGGTGTTAATAAATCATGTTCCACGTCTGGGAAGTAGCCAAACCAGTTCCTCAGGGACAAAGGGCAAGCTGACACCTCAGGTGTATACAAGGTCAATGGGTGGCTAAGTGGCTATTCATTGGCAGGAAAAGGTTCATGGGTGAAAAATCTGTATGTCTGAAAAGAAACAGCATGGAGTTCCCATCCACACAGTCTGCTTGTTCCCATGTTCCCAGCTGGAGACGCTTCTCAAAGAAGGGAGAGGACTATAAAAAGAAAAGGGAGCCGCTCCAAGAGTACCCCTCCTCCTCTCTCTCTCGGTCTGTCCATTGATTCATGGCACGAGAAAGAACAAAAGAAGCAGCCATTACACAAAAGAAGGGATCCTAGTGAGACTGAAAAACGTTGCTTTCAATTTATTATATTTTTTTTATTAGGCATTAGTTGTGTTTTACCCTTATTTTTGTAGTAATCATTTCTGAATTTTATGCTTTATTACTTGTATTCACTTAAAACCTATCTCTTTGTAGTTAATGAACTTATTTTATTGTTTTATCTTACCCAGTGTGTTTGAATTTAAGTGTTTGGGAAAATCCAAACAAGATTTGTGCATCTCTTTTCTATTAATAAAATGATGGACTTTATATGAGCTTGTATTGTCCAGGAGAGGGCTGGGCAGTATAAGATATACATTTCTAGGGGGAAATCTGGCACTGGGAGTGTGCTGGGCCTGCAGTATAATTCAGGCTGATAAGAGCCTGGGTGTGACTAGCAGGCTGCAAATGCACACAGACTTAGGCGGCTCAGTGGTTTGAGCATTGGCCTGCTAAACCCAGGGTTGTGAGTTCAATCCTTGAGGGAGCCAGTTGGGGATTAGTCCTGCTTTGAGCAGGGGGTTGGACTAGATGACCACCTGACGTCCCTCCCAACCCAAATAATCTATGATTCTACAAAGCACCTGGCATTGGCCACTGTTGGAAGAGAGGTTAGATGGACCATTGGTCTGACCCAGTATGGCTATTCTTATGTTCTTCTCTCTACATGGTGAGGCAGTGTACGGAAATATCCCTTTCCTCTTAATTTCTAAAGACCAGAGCTCCACAAAGCTAAGCAATATTTTTAAAAGGATAATATTGTCCAATAGCAACATTTGGAATTAGTGAATTAAAAACTGTATTTGATAGTACTGACTGGTGTAGAATTCCTTTGATTATGTGCTTATCATGCAGTGCATGGCACTGGAAAATATCATTAATCCACAAACCCATAATTGAATTTGTCCTTTGCTCAAATCTAAAATAAACGCTGCCTAAGAAAAGCCGATAATGTTCACCATGAATCTCCTTTGAAATATGGACCCTAAAGGTGCTTCAAAACATGCACAAAGGAAATGTTACCAAACTACTTACAGTAAGTCATTTAGGTCCATAATATCAATTTGTTTTATTTTCCCCTGTACTTTTTGTATTAGAGAAATGCCCAAACTGCTTTATTGTAATGAATGAGACCGAGAATTATGCTACGGTGTGCAGCGTTCGTACCATTTTTATTCTACATAATAAATTTAAATGAAATATGTATGATCTGAGTGGGTAGCTGCTATCTGAGCTGAAAACAAACATGTTCTCCTTAATCTTCATGCTATATTACCTTGTTGTACTTCATACTCATCATTTGTGTGCTCCTGAGCCTTGCAATCAAAGTTTCTAAAAAATGATATCTCACAGCCTTCCCAGAACCATTCTGAATGGCATGAATTCCCAATCCCTATTTACATAAGAACACAGGAATTGCTTTTGCAAGCAGAAGAACCTTGGGGAAGGATATGTACATATATATTGTCTGGTCTCACAGCTGCACTGGGAGCAGAAGTAGAGAGGCTAATCATGAGGTGGGTATACTTCCCTCTACCAGATCTCTCTTGTCCAGGTTGAACTTAAGTGTGTTGAGAGCATACAGGGTACATACCCACAGGGCTCAGGTGTGTCTTTACATCTACTCACCTAACCAGTGCCTCACCATCTACACTGCTATTTATACCTGTGCTTGGGAGGTGTGCAGTGTATGTACTGTACATGCTGCCACAAGTATATGAGAAGACATAGATCTGAGTAGTATTATGACTACACGATAGCCCATATTTAGACCTGGTTGCAGTTTTTTTGACTGAACAGTTTTCATTGACATTGAAATATTTTGGAACGTTTCAAAACAATGTTGAACCATTTTGAAATGTTTTGTGGGAATCTGTCCATTTTAGAGGGGAAAAAGTTGACATTAATCATTTCAGCTTTCGCATTTTGTTTCAATAATTTCAAAATGTGTCCTTTATATGAGGTGAACATGTTTTGGTTTTATTAGCATTTCAATTGATTTAATTTTGATTTTTATATTATACTTAATATTTCGTGTTCTGACATTTTGACATTATTGAAACAAAACATTATGAAAATGAATTGTTTTGATTGTTCCAAATCAATTTTTTTTTTCAAAATGTTTGTTCTGTGGGAATTTTTGAAATTTTGCCTTTTTGCTCTGATTTGGAATGACAACAAATTCCAAAATATCAGAATTTCCAGTGGAACAGAACTTCTGTGTTCTGACCACCTCTACCCAAATTGCTTAACAACCCCCCCCCAGCACTGAACATTCACATTGTCAAGAGAGGTGACAGGCCTGATCACAGTGGAACTTTGCCAATTGAGCATTTCTTGGTGAGACAAACATGTTTCTCATCACCATGTTCATAGATCCAGCAAACAAGAAAGATCCGAACCATTCTAATTCAACACTTTCTTACTGTGATGGGGTGTCAACCCCACACTGACCGAGAAAGGGTTAATGAGACTTGGTGGGCTCAATACGTCTTGCTCCACTTCACCTGCAGTAGGTGTCAAACTTGGAGGGAGGATTAAAAGGGTTAAACCTGGCTCAGGTGGGTCTGACAGGGAAGGAGGGCAGATCTCTGGCTCTCACTCAGTGAGAGAAGCCCAGCTGGAGCCAGAGAGCTGAGTTGGGCTGCTGGCAGACAGAGCCTCCCTGAAGGAAGATAAACCTACAACTGGGAGCTCAAGACAGTTGGGAAGGAAAGTGGCAAGAAGGGAGTCTGCCCAAAGTTCTCTACACTAGTGAACACTGCCCACACTTCTCTTCACTCATGGAGGGGCCAGATGTGCAGAATTCAAATGGAGCTATGGTGTGTGACACCAAGATCTGCCCTATAATATTATTGTGGATTTGTAGGTGATGCTGTTGGACTTTCAGATATATTTTGTATTTATTTAGAATCCAGAGAGGAGGATCTTTGTTCTCTGTCACAGTCGTGACAGGTACATGCCATAAATGCACCATCAGAAAGAAATGCCATTTATAGGGTTGTTTTAGGGTGGTTCTTTCTGGTAATGCTGTAAACTCCAAATGTTTTCCAAGCTGATGACACGATAGACAGAATTTGTCTATTTGTCACAGATAAAAGGAGCAAAAAACTAGGAAAGGATAGATGTGATTGCCGTGCTGATGGATTTGATAACAGGGGCCGAATAGAAGTAAGGAAATACGTTGCAGGGAGAAATAAGGGACATAAACAATAGAAATTTCTATTGGTCTCTCTGTCTGCCATAACTTAAATCTTTTATAGTGCCCATCCCTCTAAAACAGCAATTTCCTTAAAGTTTACCAGAGATATACAACCATTGTTCTACCTAAAAATCATCATGACATATCCTTAAAAAGAATAATAGGTGCATTAGCCAATTATGTGCCTGCTACTGTCAGGGAACTGGAGATGAGGGAAGGTGGAGAAAATCTGCCTTTTCTATGAGCTGCCTTCCCAGAGACTTCTAAAGAGGAAATATATGTGGTATCAATCATAGCTTTCTTCTTTACCTACCTTTCTGCATCACTTAAACACTAGCGTAGGGTGAGCATGAACTACAAACTTCTCAGCTTCCTTGGCTGGCTCAGGGCCTGAGTTTGTAGTAGTCTCCATACACATGAAGTGTTCCCAGTAATTACTGGGGATCAGCCAAGACCAGTTTTGAAATGGTGGTATCTCTCTGGAAGCATATTCACTGCCTACCCCATGCACTGGGAGGGCATTCAACTACTAGCCATCCACATAGTGTAATTCAGGCTAGTAGTCTACACCCAGCATTGGAATAGGTAAAATAAATCTTTTTCATTTCACACATTACTTTCACCTGTTGGGTGAAGGCTGTCACTCACTGTCTGGACAGCCATTTCCCTGTGTCCTATTCAGAAGGAGAAACAACACTTTGTCCTGTGAATTAAGTGGAAAAACACCTCAACTGCTAGAAGAGGGCCTCATCCTCCCTGATTGAACTAACCTCGTTATCTCTAGCCTTACTTACTCTTGCTTGCATATTTATACCTGCCCCTGGAAATTTCCACTACGTGCATCTGAAGAAGTGGGTATTCACCCACGAAAGCTCATGCTCCTATACATCTGTTAGTCTATAAGGTGCCACAGGACTCTTTGCTGCTTTTACAGATCCAGACTAACACGGCTACCCCTTTGATACATTAGAACTGTGTGAATCCTTCACAATGAAACCCCCAAGTCCTATAGCACTTGGTAATTCCATAGGAAGTGTCACATCAAATCAGACCAGTTGTCCATCTACTGATGGCCAGCATCATGTGTGTCAGAACAAGGTGCAATGAATCCTATATTGGCCAATTATAGAATAATCTGTCTATAGGGGGGACGGTATCAATTAGTGATTGGTTTATTCTTGGAAACATGAGGGTTTGCATCTTGAAATGAGTAGGAAAGACAATAAAGAGATGTGAGAAACATTTAAAAATAGCATTGCAGGGGAGAACCAGCAAATAGATATAGCTTCCAGAAACGTATCTCCACATCCCAGGCAAAGACACAGTGGGACAATTCCTAGGGCTTTGTTCTCATGCGGGGAGATTTTTCACTGACTTTTGAGCCTTTAGATTAGCATCTTGGACAGGTTTAGCTTGATTAGAGCAGTCAGCTAAGATTTACAAAATGGGAGGTCATGCTTAACGAGCTTGATTAACTTCCCAGAGGAAGTGACAGGGAGAGCGGACAGGGGTGAAGCAATGGCTACGATTTACTTTGGCTTTAAGAAGCCATTTCTTACAGAATCACAAAGACGATGAATGTCTAATGTTAGCAATAACAATATCGATGAGAATCCATGGGATTAAAAACTGGCCCAGTAATGGAGTGATGGTATTAACTAGTCTTCTCATGAAAATGGCAGAAGGCTCTTCGTTTAGGTGATTTAAAATTAATTGAATAAAACATAGTCTTTTTGGGTTTTTTTTCTGGGCTAAATTGTACCTGGCCTTTATGGCCATACTAGAGTGACTGGGGAAAGTGTTGGAAAAGCCTGTCCTGTTTGGACATCCCAGGCAAAAATATTTCACAGGAACAGGCAATGCTGCACCCATAAGGAAGCATGACATTGCAAAGGGAACAGAGAGAAGGAGGGGCTACGGTGCTTTTCCTCTTTGCACCAGCCACCAAGCCTGTTGGCAATACATGGGGGAACAGTCTGCACCATTCCAAAGATGATGGGTCACCTTCCATACCAGGCTGCTTAGGATGTGCGAATGAGAGCACAGATTGTGTCTTCCTTTGCGTAGTCCCCCCAGGAGATTCCCATTGGATAGTGCAGTTCTGCACTGCCCACTATTCGAGCCAGTGATAAGTGCCACAATTTGTCCCTTAATCTCCAATTTACATTTGTGTAGAGACGGAACAAAATGGAAACCATCAGTGTGACCTCTTCCTGTGGCTCATTGTGGAGGAGTTTTAAAGGTTATTGTAGGGGGGTTGCAGTACTCCTACCCTTACTTCTGCGCTGCTGCTGGCGACGGCGCTGTCTTCAGAGCTGGGCAACTGGAGAGCAGCAGCTGCTGGCTGGGAGCCCAGCTCTGAAGGCAGAGCTGCCACCAGCAGCAGCACAGAATTAAGGATGGCATGGTATAGTATTGCCACCCTTACTTCTCCATTGCTGCTGATGGGGCACTGCCCTCAGAGCTGGTCGCCTGGCCAACAGTCGCCACTCTCCAGCCACCCAGCTCTGAAGGCAGCACAGAAGTAAGGGTTGCAATACTGTGTTCCTCCTAAAATAACCTTTTGACTCCCCTGAAACTGCCTTTTGGGTCTGGACCCCTAATTTGAGAAATGCTGGTCTCCCCCATGAAGTCTATATAGTATAGGGTAAAAGCCCACAAAAAAACAGATTTCATGGTGGGAGACCAGATTTCATGGTCCGTGACGTGTTTTTCATGGCCGTGAATTTGGTACTCATTAGCAACACATCATCTGCTGAGTTTGGGAGGTGAACAAACAAAATCAGGGCTAGTTTTGATCTGGTTTATATATTATTGAAACCATCTTGGTTTGGGGCATTCAGGTAAAGGGCCAAATTGTAAGCCCCTTATTCACATATGTGAGCAGTTACTCACACAAGTAGTCCCATTGATTTCAACTGCTTATCAGTGCGTCAGCACAGGGCTCACAATTTCTATGTGGATATTTCTAGCTGGGTCTTGGTCTCAGTTCTCTGAATGCAACTGGTTAGCCATCAGGTGGAAGGGAGGTGATAAGTGAAATGATTGTTCTGCATCTTGTTCAAATGATACATCAGTGACTTAAAGTAGAGGTCTAAGTAGCAGCGTGTGAAAATCTGCAGATATATTAACTCTAAGAAGAATCATGTCCAAAAGGAAGAAAAGGGATTCTGCCCTCAGTGGTCCCAAACTACAGGATGAATAAAGGGACCTTGCGTGTGAGTTAAGAATGGACATACATTTTAAACCCTTCTCCCAATGTCTGGCAAGAGTTTCAGATGTAGATAGAACATTGAATTGAATAAATAGAGGAAACCAGAGTCAATTAGAATAGATATTTATGCCACGAACAAAGGGTCAGTCAGGTCACAGCTCAAGCTTTGTGTTTTGTTCTGGTTAATATATTACAGACAGGATATTGAAGAAGTGGGAAAAGTACAGAAGAGGACCAAAAAAAAAAGATTAAAGTGCATGTCGTCTATCAGGAATGACTATGTAATAATAGCACAGACTAAGGCAAGTTGTTACTGCTTGTTACTTCTGTTAACTCTGCAAAGGCAACACAGCTAAAAATGAGTGAGCTGGTTTCTGATCCTTTTCATGCATCATTAATAGATCTGTTTATGAAATCAGCTGCACCTATGTAAACACATTAAAAAATGGGCTGGCAGATGAGAAATTACTGTGGGAATAGTTTGGCCTGCCAAACATTTATTACTGGGGGTGGTAGCCAAGAAGCAATTATACATTTTAATAAAGATGCTAGTTCTTGACTTTAATACTTCAAAGAGGCCCCATTAACAAAACTCAGATCCAGACAGGAGTTCAGGCTTTACCTTTCCACACCCAAAGTGACCCGCAGACAGCAACAAAAGAGATAAAGATGACGATAATCTGAAATAGAGTTAGATTGGCCCTTACAGTGGTGCTGGAACAATTTTTAGAGTTGGGATGCTGAGCTGCACCCACCATTCCGCGTCCATGCCCCTCACCACCCCCTAGAGCTGGGGCTGGGAGCAGGGCCTTGGCTCCAGGAGGGGGGGATGCAGACAGGGGTAAGATGGCTGAGACTGGTGCCACAGGGAGCACATGCGGAGCCCCAGATGCCGGGACCCCGAGCCGGGACCCAGGGCCGGCGGCTGGGACCATGGGCCAGGGACCGGGGGCGGCAGTGGAGCCGGGGCCCCCGCACCCTTAGTTCCTGTGTCTATGGGCCCTTACAGGGAGAAATAGACACAGTACAGGTGCTAGGCTGACAAGTGGATGAGTTAGATGGGTTGTAAGGCTTCCATCTTCCCATCAGTCTCACTCTGTTAGAAAAAGAACTGAGCTACATTTCCAAAATTAGGATTCTAAATATGATGAAAATATCCAATATTTGTATAGTCAAATAGGCTAGTGTGCATATAAACACTTTAATTACTTCCCCATGTATCATAGGCTGGGTAGTCCTTTAAGGGGAGTCAGGTGCAGCCTTGCCTGTGACGTAGAAGATATCCCTCAGCAGTTCTGATTTGGCAATGCAATTAGTGATCCTAGATCTGGAAGGGTCAGGAAAGATGACATAATAGGGAGGAGAACCCAGTTAGAAGGACTCAGGAAAGAGGAGGTAGAGAGTTCCGTCACTATGGGAAGAGCCTGGGGAAAGCAAATTGAAGAAGGTCATGGAGACGAAATTAATCCCTGTGGTGGGCCCTGGAAAGAGGGCAAGACACAGAGAGGCAGTCTAGAGGGATTGGAATTCCAGCAGAGGAAGAAGGAAGTGGGAGGACCAAATGAGAAGCCAGAGGCCTGAGAACTAGAGGAAAGCTATGTTAAGCATAGGCTGCAGGGAAGCAGCACAAGGAGATTGGAGGTAGGAAGTGGCCCATGGAAACAGCAGAAGGTCTGAGGGAGCAGACCTTGATGCCCAATACAGGGTCCTTGGACCAGAACCCAGATTAGGGGTTGGGCATTGGGTTCCCCTACCAGCTCAGAGGAAGGGGCATACAAGCCTGATGTAAGGACTATTGGGCCCAGGGTGTGCTGAACACTAAGCTTGAAGGATGGGCCAAGGAATAGCCCAAGTGGCGGTAAAAAGACCTTTTGTGCTGGGACATTTGTGAGATTTTAATATACTCTTGTCAACCTAGAAAGTGTCCAGACATGACAGAACATAGCCAGAGGGCTAAATCATGACAGAACCAGGTCATTTTAGAGTCAAAGTGAAGGTCAACAGGAAGCGCTAGATGTGAAACTTCC
Organism: Terrapene triunguis; assembly: GCF_002925995.2. NCBI lineage: Eukaryota > Metazoa > Chordata > Testudines > Emydidae > Terrapene > Terrapene triunguis. The sequence goes on along the minus strand of NW_020664420.1, from coordinate 4,618,508 downwards.
AGCAGCTGACAGTGGTGAGTGCAACTAGTTCCACCATATTTGGAAAACAAAATGAGTCTATACACATAATCATTTAAAAAATAAACAGGGTTGTGGTAGAGTACCAGAGGAAAATATTAGAGAGACAAGGTGGGTGAAGTAATATCTTTTATTGGACCAACATCTGCTGGTGAGAGAGAAAATTTCGAGCCACACAGAGCTCTTCTTAGGTCTGGGAAAGGTACTCTGAAGAAGAATGACCTGAAGAAGAGCTCTATATGGCTCCAAAGCTTGTCTCTCTCACCAACAAAAGTTGGTCCAATAAAAGATATTACCTCACCCACTTTCTCTCTCTGATATCCTGAGACTGACATGGCTACAACTACACTGCATAGAGGAAAATATGTCATTCAAACATATTGTGTGGAACTTTAGAAGTTAAGAATGTTCTTACGGTGTATATAAATGGGACAGACAAAGCATGTAGTTCAGTGCATGCAATACTTAATTCCATGCAGGGTTCACAATTTCCTGGTGGTTAATTGTCCCTATAATCACACATTCTGGGCATGCTTTTGGAAATGTAACTTATTTTGGCTGTGACCAAATGAAAAAAACAACAATAACCAGCTTTGCATCCTTTTTATGGAAAGGATAAATGGGGAATTTACAAAGTGCTTGAAGAGAAATGACTATTTATCGTATATTACATTTACATTCCTTGGGTTTTTATCCATTATAAAGCCCTGATGTCCTTTTCTATAACAGTTGAGTATATCATCAAAACTGCAAAGAGCCACTATGTTTACATTAAACTCAAACTAAACCAAGTCATAAAATGGCTTAAATTGTGCCTGGCTTTAAACTAACACATTATGGCTAATGCATTTGGCCTTGTGCCACTTTCTGTTCTTGAGTAGATTAACAAAAGGGCTTTCAGGAGAGGTTTTTTTTTACAGGAACTGTATTAATATTTGCAAAGAAAGAAATTCCTGTGAAAACTATGGTCCAAGACGGGTGGGGTAGGGGAGAAATACACAAATGTGTCCTTTGCAGTCAAATACGCCACCATTACCATATGATTTGCCAACAAGTCCATTGTAACTTTATAATACCTTTGTGTGGGTGAGGTGCTAGAAGGGGAGTATAGTCTTATGGGTAAAACAGTGTTTGGTAGTCAGGACACCTCTTGTTTTAGGGTTTTTCACTGATTCAATGAGTGGCCTAGGGCAAGTCATTTAACACCTCACAATGCCTCAGTTTAGTTATCTGTTATATGGAGTGATATTACTGACTTGTGTCACATGATTGATTGTCCTTGGCTGAAGGATGCTGATTTCATGCACCTTACAATATTTCAGTGATCCCCTATTTCCTCCATCCACCCTAAAGGTCTCATTTTGGGTAGATCTGCCTTTTGGTTAAGGAGATCAAAGTCCTGATAGAATACAGAGACTAATCCTCTGAAGGGAAGTCTCAAAATATTTCCCTTCATGGCCCCATCACATCTACTTCACTCATTATTTTTTGTTTTCCAAGGGGATCCTTAATACACAGAGAGCAGATATGGACTCCTTGACTCTTCTGTGCAGCTAGAATTGGCCAGGAAAGAGTCAAGCGCTCCCAACTCAGGTCCCCTCTTTTCTGAACAAATCTTTGTATTTATGTTTATCCTAAATAAACTGTCTTATGGCTGCATTCCAGTAGCATTGTCTTCCCTGGCCAGTACAGAATCTCCAGCAGTAGATCTTTGTTCCACTGGAAGTCTTTTAAAAGCTGAACCAAAGCATCCCAAGCAGAGCACTGATGCACGTTTACAGCCATTTGCATAAATGAACAAGTCTTTTTAATGATTTTAGACATCAGCTGGGTAATTTATGGAGACCTAATGTTCCCTAAAGAAGCATTAGTTGCATTGTGGCACAAATCTAATTGTTTGCCTAGGTGTTGTTTTTGTAGTGTGCTCTGAAATGAACTTGATTGAAAATGCATTAAGTGAATGTGTCAAGTCCAGTCCTGGCAACCTGAAATGAAAGAATATGTTATTGTTTTTATTATTTTATTATCTATTATTTTATTAAACACTTTGTGCCCCCAAATGAGATCAGGACCCCATTCAGAGATTCATGGGTCCTGAAGCCAGAAGAGATAATTGTGTTTATCTAGTCTGACCTCTGCATAGAACTTCCTCAAAATAATTCCTACAGCAGATTTTTTAGAAAAACATCCAACTGTGATTTAAAAATTGCCAGTGATGGAGAATCCAGCACAACCCTGGGTAAATCGTTCCAAGGGTTAATTAGCCTCCCTGTTAAAAATGTGTGCCTTATTTCCAGTCTGAATTTATGTAGCTTCAACTTCCAACTTTCACTCTGTTAGAATGAAGAGCCCACTATAAAATATTTGTTTTCCACTTAGGTACTCATAGAATGTAATTAAGTCACCCTTAACCTTCTCTTTGTTAAGCTAAATTGATTGAGCTCCTTGAGTCTATCACTATAAAACATGTTTTCTAATCCTTCAATCATTCTTGTGGCTCTTCTCTGCACACTCTACAATTTATCAATATCTTTCTTGAATTGTGGACACCAGAACTGGACATAGTACCAATGACAGACATAGAATAACCTGTCTACTCCTGCTCAAGATTCCTCTGTTTAGCATCCAAGGATTGTGTTAGCCCTTTCAGTCACAGAATCGCACTGGGAGATCGAGTTCAGATGGTTAGCCACCCCTCACCTGCCCCCCCAAAATCACTGCTTCCCAGAATAGAGTCCCTCATCCTGTAAGTATGACCAACTTTCTTTGTTCCATACACATGTAGCCATACTAAACCACACATTGTTTGCTTGTGCCAAGCTTATCAAGTGATCCAGACCGCTCTGTATCAGGGACCTGTTTTCTTCATTGTTTACAACTCCCTCAATTTTAGTCCTCTGCTAACTTTATCAATGATGATATTATGTTTTCTTCCAGGTAACTGACAAAAATGTTAAATAGCATAGGGCCAAGAACCAATCCCTGCAACACGCCACTAGAAACACACCTGTTTGATTCCCCAATTACAATTAAATTTTCAGTCTTATCAGTTAGCTAGGTTTTAATCCTTTTAATGTGTACCATGTTAATTTTATATCATTCTAGTTTTTTAATCAAAATGTCATGAGGTCGGAAGTCTAAGTATATTGTTCAGTACTATTCCCTTTAACAACCAAATTTTTAATCTCATCAAAAAGAGATATCAAGTTATTTTGTCAGGATCTATTTTCCATAAACCCATGTTGATTGGCATTAATTATATTACCCTCCTTTAATTCTTTATTAATTGAGTCCTGTACCGGCCATTACTAGGGCTGTTGATTAATCATAGTTAACTCATGCCATTAACAAAAAAAATTAATCACGATTAAAAAAAGTAATCACAATTAATTGCACTTTTAATCACACTGTTAAACAATAGAATACCAATTGAAATGTATTAAATATTTTGGATGTTTTTCTACAATATCAAATTTCTATTACAACACAGAATACAAATTGTACAGTGCTCACTTTATATTATTATTTTTATTACAATATTTGCACTGTAAAAATGATAAACAAATAGTATTTTTCAATTCACCTCATACAAGTACTGTAGTGCAATCTCTTTATCATGAAAGTGAAACTTACAAATGCAGATTTTTTTGTGACATAACTGCACTCAAAACAAAACACTGTAAAACTTTAGAGCCTACAAGCCCACTCAGTCCTACTTCTTGTTCAGCCAATCGCTCAGAAACAACAAGTTTGTTTACATTTACGGGAGATAATTCTGCCCCGCTTATTATTTACAATGTCATCTGAAAGTGAGAATAGGTGTTCACATGGCACTTTTGTAGCCAGATTTGCAAGGTATTTATGTGCCAGATATCCATCAAGGGACATATGAATCTTTACCACATCTGGCACGTAAATATCTTGTGATTCTGGCTATTATAGTGCCATGCGAATGCCTGTTCTTACTTTCAGGTGACATTGTAAACAAGAAGCCGGCAGCATTATCTCCTGCAACTGTAAACAAACTTGTTTGAGTGATTGGCTGAACGAGAAGTAGGATTGAGTGGACTTGTAGGCTTTAAAGTTTTACATTGTTTTATTTTTGAGTGCAGTTATTTTTTGTACATAATTCTACATTTGTAAGTTCAACTTTCATGATAAAGATATTGTACTACTGTACTTGTATTAGGCGAATTGAAAAATACTATTTATTTTGTTTTTACAGTGCAAATATGTGTAATAAAATAATATAAAGTGAGCACTGTACACTTTGTATTCTGTGTTATAATTGAAATCAATATATTTGAAAATGTAGAAAATATCCAAAAATATTTAAATACATGATATTTTATTGTTTAACAGTGTGATTAATCGCTAACAGCCCTAGCCATTACATTATCTTGGCCAGGATAAATGTTAGACTGACAAGGCTATAATAACCTGTGTCATCCTGCTTATCCGTTGTAAATATCGGCACAAAATTAGGTTTCTTCCAGTCTTCTGGAACTTCTCCAATATTCCAAGACTTATTGAAAATCAATGTTAATAATCTAGCAAGCTCCTCAGCCTAGTCTTTTAAAACTCTTAGATGAAAGTTGTCCAGACCTACTGACTTTAAAATATCTAACATTTGTAGCTCCTGTATAGCATCTTCCTGAAGTACTCGTGGAATGGAAAGAGTTATAATATGATCCAACGACATAATTGTTTTCCCAAACCCAGAACAGAAATATTTATAGAACATTTCTGACTCTTCTGCATTATTAGTGATACTCTACCATTTTCTTCTAGTTATGGACCAAAACCATTGTTAGGATTCTTTTTGTTCGTAATATACTTTCAAAAAACCCTTCTTATTGTCTTTAACTTTGCTTGCCATAGATTTCTCCTTTTGTCCCTTTGCTTCCCTTATCTTTTCTATAATTCGTAGCTTCTGATTTATATTCATTACTATTGACTTCCCCTTTCTCCAATTTGTTATATATTATTTTTTTATTTTTAATAGCTGCCTTCACTTCCCCTCTAATACAGGTTGGTAATTTAACAAATGTGGCCTTCTTCCTCGATTAGGGGTTTGTGGCTTTTTGGACATCTGGCAGTTTTCTTAAGCGAGTCCCAATTATCATTCACATTTTTCTGATTAAATTCTTCCTCCCAGCTGATTTAGCTCATTATTGTTTTCAGCTTTGTGAAATTGGCCCTTTTAAAATACCAAGTATATGTATTTCTGGTCTGGACTTCATTCTGTTTGCACATTATAAATTTGATCAAGTCACGATTACTTGTACCTAAGCTACCATTAATTTTTAGTTCTGTGATCAGTTCCTTTTTATCTAGCAAAGCAAGCGGTAATGAATGCACTTCATCAGATTCTCAGGTGCATCTGATGAAGTGGGGTAGCCCACGAAAGCTTATGCCCAAATAAATTTGTTAGTCTCTAAGGTGCCACAAGGACTCCTCATTGTTTTTACTTAAGTTAGGTAGACATAGGTATGTTTGTCAGGGGTCTGACAAACCAGACTTAACCATGCCAATCTACTCTGCAGTGTAGACATTGCTACTGTCATTCAGGGAGGTGGTGTTCCTGCACTGATGGAAAGAACCTTTCCATTGGTGTAGGCTGTATCTACATTACAGGGTTATACCAGCATAGATATGCCAGTATAGACTCAGAGGTATAGACATACCTGAAGTTGTCTTAACATTTTTCTTACATTTAGGTCAGGTATGTTACATGTGTAACAAACCTACCTACTTCACAACCATGTATGTAGCACCTAGCACAATGGGGTCTTGCTCCATGACTGGCAGTCCTAGGTGCTGCAGGTATATAAATAATAAAAAGAGAGTCTTATTTTACAATATAGTTTTATACTTAGTTAGTCCAAAAGGCTTTCAGGAGGGGTTTGGTGATAAAAAAAAACCCCTACAACACGATGTAGCACTTGCTAAGTACATGGTAATTCAATATATCCTTGAGTGAAATTATACCATTACATATAAAAAATCGACTGTAGCTGTACTTTGATAATTACTTTTGCCAAATCCATTTATACTTTATTTTTACCCATTAGTTGCCTATGTGCTGTTAGTGTCTATGGTAACCTCTACAAAGGAAGAAATACAAACCAACATATTACTGCACTTAGGTATTATAGCTGGAGAACTAGCAACAGCTACTGTGGAGTGTCTGCAAACATTTCCATTATAGCTCTATGTACTTTCTCATACATTTCTAAACCTTTCACCTTCAGTCAATAATTTTATAGTCTTGGATCTCACCAAAACTGAATGCAACAAAACAAAACTCTATTCTCACTTCCAAAACCCAGACATTACTTGGACAATAGCACACTGAGAACACACATATAGTTGGCACCAGAGCTATGTTTATGATAGGGATGTTGATTAATCACTGTTAACTCATGCTATTAACTAAAAAGAAATTAATCGTGATTAAAAAAAATAATCATGATTAATCACACTGTTAAACAATAGAATACCAATTGAAATGTATTAAATATTTTGGATTTTTTTTACATTTTCAAATATATTGATTTAAATTACAACACAGAATACAAAGTGTACAGAACTCACTTTATATTATTTTTATTACAAATATTTGCACTGTCAAAATGATAAAAAGAAATTGTATTTTTCAATTCACCTCATACAAGTACCAAAGTGCAATCTATTTATTGTGAAAGTGCAATTTACAAATGTAGATTTTTTTGTTACATAACTGCACTCAGAAACAAAACAATGTAAAACTTTAGAGTCTACAAGTCCACTCAGTCCTACTTCTTGTGCAGCCAATCGCTAAGAGAAACAATTTGTTGACATTTATGGGAGCTAATGCTGCCCGCTTCTTATTTACAATGTCACCTGAAAGTGAGAACAGATGTTCACATGGCACTTTTGTAGCCAGCATTGCAAGGTATTTTCGTGCCAGATATGCTAAACATTCGTATGCCCCTTCATGCTTTGGCCACCATTCCAGAGAACATACTTCCATGCTGATGACGCTTGTTAAAAAAATAATGTGTTCATTAAATTCGTGACTGAACTCCTTGGGGGAGAATTGTATGCCTCCTGCTCTGTGTTTTACCCACATTCTGCCATAGATGTCATGTTACAGCAGTCCCAGATGGTGACCCAGCATATTGTTCGTTTTAAGAGTACTTTCACTGCAGATTTCACAAAACACAAAGAAGGTTTGTGAGATGTGAGATTTCTAAAGATAGCTATAGCACTCGACCCATGATTTAAGAATCTGAAGTGCCTTCCAAAATCTGAGAGGGACGGGGTGTGGAGCATGCTTTCAGAAGTCTTAAAAGAGCAACAGTCCGATGCGGAAACTACAGAACCTGAACCACCAAAAAAGAAAATGAACCTTCTGCTGGTGACATCTGACTCAGATGATGAAAATGAACATGCATTGGTCTGTACTGCTTTGGATAGTTATCAAACAGAACCCATCATCAGCATGGACGTATGTCCTCTGGAATGGTGATTGAAGCATGAAGGGACATATGAATCTTTAGCGCATCTGGCACATAAATATCTTTCAATGCTGGCTACAACAGTGCTATGTGAATGCCTTTCTCACTTTCAGGTGACATTGTAAACAAGAAGTGGGCAGCATCATTTCCTGAAAATGTAAACAAACTTGTTTGTCTGAGCAATTGGCTGACCAATAAGTAGGACTGAGTGGACTTGTAGGTTCTAAAGTTTTATATTCTTTTTTTTTTAAATGCAATTATTTTTTGTACTTAGCTATACATTTATAAGTTCAACTTTCATGATAAAGATATTGCACTACAGTATTTGTATTAAGTGAATTGAAAAATACTATTTATTTTATTTTTACAGTGCAAATAGTTATAATAAAAAATAAAAAGTGACCTCTGTACACTTTGTATTCTGTGTTGTAATTAAAATCAATATATTTGAAAATGTGGAAAACATCCAAATATATTTATATAAATGGTATTCTATTACTGTTTAACAGTGCGATTAATCACAATTAATTTTTTTAATCGCTTGACAGCCCTAGTTTATGGTTGATAGAAAATGTTGTAGGGCACGGTATGAGGAAAATCTACAATAATCTATGGCTGCACCCATCCATAGACATTACACTTGAAACCCAACCAAGTAAATTGAAGGATTTCCACTAGTGTGAGTCAGGCTTTATTTGAGACCTATATGTAACCATTTGGGCAAGTCTGACATTCCTTTCAGTAGTGGGTATGGTGTATATAATCCTTTACATTAAACTCTATTGGGACTGTATGAATGAAATACCTATTGGAAATAATGAACCCCACAATAACATTTATTAAGCAGCTGATATGTCTGTAATGTAGAAGGCAATAACGCCCCTGTAGAATATCCTCCCGTGCCTTAGTTCCATTATTTGTAAAATGAGGATAGCAATACCAGCCTATCATGCAGAAGCATTACACCATTTTACAGGAAAGGAAACTGGCAAATGCTTAAAGGCCAATTATTCAAAAGAGTGAACTACCTTATTATTGGTGCAATTTGCTTCCACAAAATGTGTACCTATCTCTTCCTTTGGTGACTTAATTGAATATGCATCTGCAAATCTGAGAACTGGAACCTCTAACTGCAGGTTCAAACCAGGCACCGGCTAGTGCTATCACAATCAATCAATGGAGGGGGACCCAGTTTCAGTCCTACTATGTAGAAGAGGTATCAGCCAACTCAGTGGTACTCACATGTCTTAGCATCCCATGTGGGGGGCTCCTGATGTGGTCTAGATTCACATGTAGGAAGATTACCCTGGAAGGTTAGATAATACAGCTTGGGGCTGTATTTCCTGCTCCACAGAGACTTTTCCACACAAGAAGTCCTCTGTCACCAAACCATCTTTAAGAAGAATCCTGGAGCACTTGGACAGGGGCAGTCTCTGGTAGCATTCCTCCATTAGAGCTGCTCTGGAGGGAGTGGGGTTGATTCTTGAAAAGACGGGCACTGAGAGCAGAGAGCTGAATAGGAAGGCACAGGGACTTCTTGTGGATAGCCCTGCTCTCACAATGATTACCCACAATCCAAACCTGGGGATGCTCCAGGTTCATGGGTGGGTCCTGAGGCTCTATCCAAAATGGAGCAAACTCACCACCCATGACAAAATGATTGAGAATGAATTCTGCAAATGGATCCTTGAAGAGTCTTCCTACCTCTTAGCACTCTCCCATAGGTTTTAATGTGACAGGGAGCAATCCACTCCCAAGTAACTAAGGGAAGTAGGTCCTAGGGCAAGCCCTCCAATTTACATCTGCAAAAAGGGAGTCTGGGACTTCAGCAGTTTTACAAAGATACCCCAAAGTGACATGATTGATTGAATCTACATTAAATATTGTTAGTGAGCATGTATTAGTCTTCTAAAATGAGAATATTTTAATAGTAAATCAATTCTTTGTGGGATTGTCCAGCTGACAAAATGTACAGGACCTGAGATCAATCCAAACATTGTAGATCCGAAGGGTCAATTGAATGAAATCAACGAAGTTACATTTGCTTCATACTGAAGCAATGTCTTTTCAAGACCCCAATCCTGCAAAGAAAATCAGATAGGAACACCCCTGAAACTGAATGGAGTCCTATTAATGTCATATATATGATATTATATATAAATAATATGTGTGTGTGTTAGAACTTGGTCAAGTTCATTATTTGCTAAGCAAAGCTCGTATTTTCATTCTCTAGAAAAAATAGATCACAGCCTCCAAAATGCCATGATCTGAAATCAGAAATATATCTGTGATGCCACTATAATGATAAAGTTTAAGAATATGGAATAGCTAGCAACAGCTGCAATATGAAAATAATCAGCCTTCAATCAGTAAGAATGATTTCACAGCAGGCTTTTATTATTCAATTGTGAATGTTTTGAATAACATTTTTATTGGTGCAGGAAAAAAACGAATTAAGCAATAAATAGCTTGTCAGAAACATTGTGGTACGTTTGATTAGGGTTACATTATTACATACATACAAAAGAGATGGAATAACCTTTGGGAATTTTTCATGCACGGCAAGAGCACATTGCAGTCCCTGACTGATTTCTTTTGGTTTTTGTTTTGTATATGCTCAATAATATAGAATGAATTATTTATGAAAAAATACATACTTGAAATACTGACCTGAAACGTCAATGCAGCCTTAAAAAAAACAAGTTTCACCACCACAAACCCTATTCTGCTGCAATTGAAGCCAAGAGGAGTTTTGCTATGAATGCCAACGGGTGTCGGATTGAGTCCCATGACACGTATATTTACAATATGTATTTATTTTAACATGACTCCTATGAGACAGCCAACTTAAATATGAAAATGAAAAGGGTTGCCAAGTATTTGTGCAGCACAGCACTCATAAACCAATGCAGACCCTGTGGTCGGGTATGTTTTAGAATTCATCACAGCTAGTTTGCAGAGTGTTTTAAAAAAAGCAGGGGAAGAATAACATAAGAGTTTATCTAATCCTACAAATAATCTTAAACTCTTTGAGGCAGGGACCATTCTTTCACAATGGGGTCCTCATCCGTGGCTGGGTCTCCTAGGCCCTATTGCAATACAGTTAATAAATAAATATTACTATTACTAATAGTAATAATAATTAATAAATAGAAATGTATAAAAAGTAAGATTCTGCCACCCTCAGTCATGGTGAGAAGTATCTTATTCTTTCAGTAATCCCATTGAAAGCACTTACTTTGTATCTTTTAACTTCTTAGTTATGCCTGGAACCGGAAGCTGAAGTTCTAAAACACAAGACTGACCTCCATTTTCTTGTTCCAAGAAGATCACCCAGGACCAGACTCTAATCTAAATTATTCCACTCAATTCAGTGGGGTTACTCTTGACTGACACGGCTGTAACGGAGAGAAGAATTTAGCCCCTTGCCTAAAATACTTCTTATTAATTGTGGGGGATGCATCCTTATAATACAGACATCAAATAGATATGTTATTCCTATAGTACAATTCAAAAAGCATTGCACTCAAGATATGTGGGTTTTAATGAGAATTCACTTAGGGAAAAAAAAAGTTTGTCATATAGGAGCAACCAATACAATAGAGTCTTCCCACTGACAAACATTTCCTTCCTTTTTACTCACGATGACTTTTTGCAGCGGTGGTGTTGTGAAAGAGGACATCAGAAGTTACCTGGTGACATAGGGCCAGATTCTGATCTCCTAACTCAGCCTGAGAGGCATGATATGATTAGGGGGCTGAAGCACATGATTTATGAGGATAGGCTGAGGGAACTGGGATTATTTAGTCTGCAGAAGAGAAGAATGAGGGGGGATTTGATAGCTGCTTTCAACTACCTGAAAGGGGGTTCCAAAGAGGATGGATCTAGACTGTTCTCAGTGGTACCAGATGACAGAACAAGGAGTAATGGTCTCAAGTTGCAGTGGGGGGACATTTAGGTTGGATATTAGGAAAAACTTTTTCACTAGGAGGGTGGTGAAGCACTGGAATGGGTTACTTAGGGAGGTGGTAGAATCTCCTACCTTAGAGGTTTTTAAGGTCAGGCTTGACAAAGCCCTGGCTGGGATGATTTAGTTGGGGATTGGTCCTACTTTGAGCAGGGGGTTGGACTAGATGACCTCCTGAGGTCCCTTCCAACCCTGATATTCTATGATTCTATGATACTTCGCACACAGTCCCAATGGCTATTTCTGAAGTAAAGTGCCAGTCAGTGTGAATAATCCTACTGAAGTCAGAAGAGCTAGTTCTGAAATAAGGAACTATTCAGTGTGAGTAAACTGGGGATTAGAATCTGCTCATAAAGTGGACTATTCCCAATGACAATCTCACAAACGCAACCCCTTCCTTTCTTAACTAGATCTATATGCAATCTTATTGCCTTCATGGACTTCACAGCTCTTAGGGTTTCTGCATCACTGTTGACATTTTTTTCAGTTGATGGGGTTTTTTTATACATCATTAATTTTCAGACCATAACAATGATATTCAAGTTAAGGATGTTTGGATGCTGCTCAGGAAAGATATGTCCTGGAGCATTTTATTACACAACACATTAGTTCATCATTCTGTTCCTTATTTCAAACAATGAGTTGCCTGAAGAAGGATACATGGCTCATAAAGTTCTCAATGGACTAAAAGCAGGACCATCTGCTGAAGTCATCAGTGACTTGTTGGCTGAGCTTAGCAGCTGGGAAGCCGTCAACTCATCAGCTCTTCTTTAATCAGCTAGGTGTCTGTGAAGTCACTGGGAATTATTCTAATTGATTCTCAGAGAGCTGAGATAATGAGAGCCTCTCCATTTTCAGCTGACATCCTTGTTTTAACTCATTTCTCCACTTACCCAGCTTATTAGTTGTTTGTTTTTTTTGCCCAAAGTTCTTCTTTCCAAATTACTACACACTTGTTTATATGGCTTGGAGAGAACTGCAGTTCTGAATTGGAAAGTGCAAGGATTCACTGAAGCCTTGTTTCTAGGATCATTGATAAATGTTGTGGATCCAATTCAGACATGTGCTTCTGACTAATATTCACTCATCTCATTTCCACAGAGAGACTGAGAAAGAGAGAAAATGGAGGGCTCAGTGTTGAGAAGAAGAGCAATCTTTTTGTTAGGGAAGAGGGGTGGTCTTCTGATTAAAGCACTAGCCTGAGACTCTAGAGATGTTGGTTTAATTCTGATCTCTGCCATAGACTTCCTGCTTAACTTTGGGCAAATTGTATGTCTACCCTGAAATCAGAGGTGTGACTGCTGTGTGTGTAGACGTATCCAAGTTAACATTGATCTAATTAGCTCAAATAACAATAGCAGTGACACACAAAAGCATGGGATGGCCTCTCAAGTACATATTAAGGGTTCTGGGCAGACTTGTACAACCTTTGCTGCCGTGGCTTCTTATTGTTATTCAAGGTAGTTAAATCACAGCCAGCTTGCGTATGTCCACATGTGCTGCACTCTCACCTCTGATACCAGTGTAGACATACCCATAGTCTCTGTGCCAATCTTCTGCTTGCCTGTCCATTGCCTTTAATGGGCTTTGGTCAAAGCTTCAGAAAACAAAAAAAAGGAGATGGCTAGTGCCGAGCATACTTAAAATGAAAAAGTATGGCATCTCATGGTATGTCTACAATGCAAAGAAAAACCTGCAGCACTGAACCTGAGCCCAGGTCAACTGGCTTGGGCTTGCATGGCCTATACTACAGGGCTAAACATATCAGTGTAGATGTTTTGGCATGGGCTGGAGCCCGAACTCTGAAACCCAGCAAGGAGGGCAGGTGCCAGAGTCCGGGCTCCAGCCTGAATGGGAACCTCTGCACTGCTATTTTTAGCACTGTAGTCCAAGACATTTGAGCCAAGTCAATGGACCGGGCTTTTTGACTCAGTGTTTTAGTGCAGAAGTACCCCAAAGGCCTACAGATGAGTTTCAGTGACCTGTAGCATGAGATCTGTAGCATATATCCCTGAAGTGACTACAGAAGAATGGTGAATTTACAAATTGACAGTGATTTCACATTGGGGAAAAAAAATCTGAGCTTTTTTTGAAATTTTGCAAAATACTTTTACCTTGTCAGGAAAAAGTGATGAAGCAAAATGTGGAGAATTTTACATAATTATACTAAAGAGTAGTAATAATAACGGATGCTAAATTTGCTGTCCTCACATTTCATCAATATATGTTTTCAGTACCTGCTACAGTAAAAAGCAGATAAGTTGTGGTACTTTTTTACCGTATTTATATCTGCTTTCCATGGCAGCTACATAGCACAAAACTGCATCAAAGTGTTAACATTGAAGCAGCTTCAAAGGTGCCCCTAAAATGGAAAATAATAATACCCTTATATGCTGATAAAATAATTCTGTTCATATAACTGGAAGATTTTCATATACATCTTGGAACACAAAGTGCCACTGAAAACGGAAATCAATCTGATTATTATCGCATGCATATTCACAATGTAGTAAAGGGAAATGTCAAATCTGATATGCTAAGAAAATCAAAATCCTTACAATTTTCTCTCTTTACCTTGTTGCAAAAAATAAGCAGACAGACACAACAGGAGTTGTTCATTTATGTGCAGCACAGAGAATAGACAGTGTTATTTCAATTTAAGAGGATTCTGACACTCCTGGAGACTGACCTGCTCTTTATAGGCCTCATCCAAAAGACCACTGAAGTCAGTGGGAATCTTTCCTTTAGCTTTGAGGGGCTTTGGACCAAGTTCACTATTGTCCATTGTACTGCACTGCTTAATATGCTTCAGCTGTGCTGAAGAGGGATGTATCATTAGTGATGTGACAAATAGTATCTGCTGTCTCTGGTGGTAATTGACATAATTCAGACCAAGATACCTAAAAAAATACTGATGCTGTATAGTGTGACCAACTTTTGTGATTTTATTGCAAGTCACATGGTATTTGGTGTTCTTCTTCAAAGCTAGCATCTGAAATCATGTAACTTCATAAGAATCTCAATATTCCTTAATTTTATTTAAAGGAATTTTTAAAAGCCATCGTGCTTATGGAGAATAACCTCAATAGGTGACCTTATTGCACGCTAAATGCTCAAAAGGACTCAAAATCTATCATAGAACAAAACACCTCATGATTATTTTGGGGGCTGACTCATGATTCATGGACTTGTCAATATTGTTTATAGTCATTTCCAAATATGAAAGGGATTGCAAAGCTGGACAACTCTTGGACTGGAAAAAAAATTGAATTGCAAGTTACCAGGCTCTAGTCATACTCATACAGAGAACTGGTAGGTAAGATTCCCCGGGGAAAAAAAAAACATCTATGGGATAACAGAGTTCAGGAGAGCTGGCATTTTCTCAAGAAGACAATATTAAAGGTCCAAATGCGAACTATCCCATGAGAAGGAAAGATAGGAAGACGAGTAAGTGTCTGGTATAGCTACATAAGAAGCTCTTTAATGACTGAAAATCAAAAAGGGGAAACATGGACAAATCGCTAAGGAGGAATTTAAAAGAATAGCACAAGCATATAGGAAAAAATCAGAAAGACTAAAGTACAAAATCAGTTATACTTAGCATAGGACATAAAAGCTGATAAGAAGTTTTAATGAATACCTTAGGAGCAAGAAAAAGATTAAGGATAATGTATGTGCACTACTTAGGGGAGGGGAATCAATAACAGATGACATTAAGGGCAGGTCTACACTATGGGGTTAAGTCAACCTAAGTTATGCTATATCAATAACGTAGCCGGAGTCGATGTAGCTTGGGTCGACTTGTTGCAGTGTCTACACCATGCTGGGTTGACAGGAGAAACTCTCCCATCGACTTATCTTATGCTTTTCGTTCAGGTGGAGTACCAGAGTCAACGCGAGCACTATCGGTGGTCGATTTAGCAAGTCTTCACTAAACCCCGCTAAATCGATCCCCAATAGATCAATTGCCGCATTGTCGATCCACGGTAAGTGTAGACAAGCCCTAAGAAAGCTGAGGTGTTTAATGCCTATTTTCTCCAGTCTTCACTAAAAATGTTAATGATGATCAGAGACTTAGCACGATTAATATTAACAACAAGGTGGAATGAATGCAACCCAGAATAGGGAAAGAACAGATTAAAGAATATTTAGATAAGTTAGCTCTATTTAAGTTGACAGGCCCTAATGATATTCACATTAGGTTTCTAAAGGAATGAGCTGAAGCAATCTTGGAACTGTTAGCAGTTATCTTTGAGAACTTGTAGCAGATGGATGAGGCACATAGGACTGGATAAGGGCAAAGCACTTCGAGGAGAGGAAAGTGATCAGGAACAGTCAGCATGGATTCACCAAGGGCAAGTCATGCCTGACTAATCTAATTGCCTTCTATGATAGATAATTGGCTCTGTGGATGAGGGGAAAGCAGTGGACGTGTTATTCCTTGACTTTAGCAACACTTTTGATACGGTCTCCCACAGTATTCTTGCCAGCAAGTTAAAGAAGTATGGGCTTGATGAATGGACTATAAGGTGGACAGAAAGCTGGCTAGATTGTCAGGCTCAACAGGTAGTGATCAATGGCTCCATGTCTAGTTGGCAGGCGGTATCAAGCGGAGTGGGGTTACTGGCCTAGTGAAAAGGGGGGAAGCAGTAGATGTGATATATCTTGATTTTAGTAAGGCTGTTGACAAAGTCCCACATGACATTCTCATAAAGTAGGGAAATATGGTCTAGATCAAATTAATAAGGTGGATGCACCACCAGCTGAAACATTGTAGTCGAAGAGGAGTTATCCATGATTTGCTGTCAAGCTGAGAGGATGTATCTAATGGGGTCCCTCAGGAGTCTCTGTCTTGGGTCTGGTACTATTCTATATTTTACTTAATGACTTGGATAGTGAAGTGGAGAGACTGCTTATAAAATATGTGAATGACACCAATCTGGAGGGATTGCAAGCACTTTGGGGGGGCAGGAATAGAATTCAAAATAATTCTAATCAATGTGATGAAATTCAATAAAGACAAATGCAAAGTACTATACTTAGGAAGGACAAATTAAATGCACAACTACAAAATGGGGAATAACTGGCTAGGCTGAAAAGAATTGGGGGTTATGGTGGATCACAAATTGAACCTGAGCCAGCAATGTGATGCAGTTGTGAAAAAGGCTAATATTCTGGAAAATATTAACAGGAGTGTTGTGTGTAAGACATGGGAGACAATTGTCCCACTCTACTTGACACTGATGCGGTCTCAGCTGGAGATAATCCAGAAGAGAACAACAAAAACGATGAAAGGTAAATGATAAACAATAAAATGTTTAGAAAACCTGACCTTTGACCTTAAAAAACTTGAGAAAAGAAGACTGTGGGGGGACTTGATAGTCTTCAAATATGTTAAATGCTGTTATAAAGATATGCTGATCAATTGTTGTCCATGTCCACTGACAAAGTAATGGTCTTAATCTGCAGCAAGGGAGATTTAGATTAGATATTAGGAAACAACTTTCTAACTCTAAGGATAGTTAAGTATGGGTGTAGGTTACCAAAGGAGGTTGTGGAATCCCACCTCTTTTTCAAAAGAACAGGTTAAACAAACACCTATCAGGGATGGTCTAGATACATTTGGTCTTGCCTCAGGATGGGGGCTGAACTAGATGACCTCTCAAGGTCCCTTCCAGCCCTACATTTCTATGATTCCATATTTTATTTATGGTTTATATTAAATTGTACTGCTGCACTTATGATATGTTTTTAAGTTATGTCAACAGTACCTGAAACATATGGGAAGATATGCATTTTAGTATTTCTATAAATCCATATATATATAATAAATATATGTAACTATCACCTGTTGAGGAGCAAAATATATACATTAACTTCTATATCTGATCTCTGGGGGATTTCATGTCCTGAAACAGCCATCTCTCACTGGGTGAAAATCAGCTGTGATAAGGTAAAGGCACTGAAACCTGAAATGTGTTAACAGATTTGGGTTGCTCACATGGAATAGGCATTGCAACACTGAGCATTCCAACACCTAATTTTTGGATGCTTAGACACCCAGTGGAGTCCACAAACATTGGATTAGGCGTCTGTACTCCCAATACAATATATGGGAGGAGCTAGCTACCTGAAAATGGAATCCACAAAAAACTGCATGCTGAGCGAGGAGCTGCCTATCATAGCCAACAGCAGATGCAATGAAACAGGTGTGCCCTAAGCCCCCCCTTTCACTGAGTTAGATGCCTTAATCCAGGCTGGAGGGAGGGGCCTATCACTGCTTGAGATCCATAGCTGGGAACTCTCTCCTGGCACTGCCCCCACTCCACCCCTTCCCTCAAGGCCACACCCCCTCCTGACCCCACCTCTTCCCACCCCCGTTCCATCCCTTCCCTTCCCACCCCATTCCGCCGCCTCTCCTGAGTGCACCACATCCTTGCTCCTCCCACCTCCACCCCCAGCCTCCTGCATGCTACAAAAGAGCTGATTGTGGTGGGCAGGAGGTGCGAGGCAAGAGGGGGAAGTGCTGATCGTCGGGGCCCGCTGGCGGGCAGGAGGCACTGGGGAGAGAGGGGAGGTGCTGATAGATGGGCTGCCGGTGAGTGCTCAGCACCCACTATTTTTTCTCTGTGGCTGCTCCAGCCCCAGAGCACCCACAGAGTTGGTGCCTATGGCCTCCCTCATAACCTTTAGTCCAGTGGTTGGAGAACTCATCCTGGATGTGGTTCAATTACCACCTCTGCCTGATGAAAGACAGGGATTTGAATAGGGTTTCCTAACCGAGTGCCTCAACATTGGACTACCGAGTCTCTCACTTGTTGTCTTGATGGATATTTAATTATTTTATGTTAAGTGGAATAAATTCAACAGACAGACTGAGAAGGACCTTGTGATGGGGCAGCTGCCCCTCACTGGCAGAAAAGGGGTTAAAAGCAGCCCTAGGGAGGCTGTGCCAGAGGCAGCCAATCAGAGGAAGGCTGAAGGGAGCAGCCAATCAGGGCCAAGTAGGCCCATATAGAAAGGGAGCTGCAAGGCAAAGGAAGGCAGTCTCTTTTGGGAGCCCTGGGCGGAATGATTGTGTCCCCGAAGGGCCAAGAAAACTGCCATCACCCTGGACAAAGCAGTGCTGCCAACAGAGGCCGAGGGAGCCAGAGACAGCTCCTGGCTAGCTGCTGGGGGGTTGCAGACTGAGGCCCTGATACAAAGGTAAAGAGTGTGCTAGAACCACGTTGGAAGTGGCTAGACCATGGACTGCAGTTTGCCACTGACAGGAAGTGGCTGAACAGCGGACTGTATGTCCCCTGGAAGCAGGGAGCACAGTGTGTGGCACGGTCAGAGGGCTGTGCCATTGAAAAGGATGCCATGATCCTTGGAGTGACATTGGTCCAAGAGCGGGAGTCTCGGTGGCATTGCACCACCTGAAGGGGGCGCCCTCAACCACAGAGCTAATTCCCAAGACAGGCTGAGGAGGCGCCAGAGTGGTGAGTGGACCCTGTTACAGACCTATATTGAAGATTGTGTAGGCTTACTAAAATCCTGTTTCCTCCTCAGGGAACTGAACCAGGATCTTCTACCTCCCAACCGAGTTCCTTAACCACTAGGCTAAAGGTTATAAGGGAAGCCATGTTTGCCATTTCCTCCTAATCCCAGCTGCTGGTTCTGAGCACCCCATCAGATCAGGATCTATAAGGTGAGATAGGCAAGGCGACACTTATCTTTACCTGGTTTGAGGATTGCACTGGGGTTTAGGTGTGACATAGGAGTCTGGGCATCTACCTAAGGCAGCACTGGGCATGCCCCAGTCAGAAAGTTAAGCACCTAGAAAATCCCCTAGAAATGCTATGAGAAGGTTAGAAATAGTGACAGAGAATGGGCAGAGCATGGATTGAAGGAGCAGCCAGAAGCTAAGGAGGCACGGGTTTGAGAGGGTATTAAGGGAAGGCTACGTTGGAGTCCTATCTTGGAAGTAAGCCCAGTGGCTGTAGAGTTCCTAATGCTCAGACTATTGTTCAGGGATTTATTTGGTGCTGCTGTATATGTTTTGTTCAAGATGTTACAGGGCTACCTGTTGGTGTAGGTGAATATACTGGATTTGTTTTATATGATTTGGGCCCATTCCAAGTCATTAAGCTCTGTAGCTAGTAGAGATGAGTAATACTTAGGGCAGCCGTTGTTTTGAAGAGCCAGCTCCTCATAAAAGAGGGAAAAAATCAATTTCATTACATGGATTGGAAAAGGCATTGTTTTTCTTTATCGGAGAAGAGGATGTCAGTGTAATTTCATAAAGTGGGACCATGCCTTGAGTTACGAAGCCTGGAGTTTGCCTGTTGTTTTTAATGCAGTTGTTTTTTCCTCCTATCAACCCTGGAATGCAATACGATCAGGCTAAGTGAAGTAAGCCTAGCCTACACACACACACACACACACACACACACACTTTGGGGCATGGAAATGCAGAGATGAGTATGTTCTGATTTTAATGATTGCACAATAACAACCAAATTGTTAGTCCTTGTTCTGGTTTCATATTCATATAAATCTGGAGTAACTCAGTTAAATTCAATAGAGTTACACCAGCAAAATACAGTTAAAAAAGATCAGTATTATATCCATTTTCTATAATGTTGAGATGATTTTTCCTGAGAGGTTTCCCCTTCCTTGTCCTCTGCTTCCCATCTTCTTGTCTTCAGTTTTATTTTCCCTTGAAGTTTATAAGTTTAGAGAGATTCAGAATTATTATGGGCTTCATTGCATTGCAACAGAATACACTGTCCCCCCATCTTGCCCATGCATTTTCTTTAAAAAATATCTGTGTAAAATATCTATGAAATGGGAAAAGGTAATTCTCATAGACACATAGAGTCTAGAGTCAGAAGGGACCATTGTCATAATTTGGTCTGACGATCTGCACATTGCAGGCCACAGAACCTCACCCACCCACTCCTATAAAAAATCCCTAACCTGTGGTGAGATACTGAAGTCCTCAAATCACGGTTTAAAGATTTCAAGTTACAGAGAATTCACCATTTACACTAGTTTAAACCTGCAAGTGGTCTGTGTCCCATGCTGCAGAGGAAGTAAAAAAAACAAACCAGGGTCTCTGCCAATCTGACCCAGGGGAAAATTCCTTCCTAACCCCAAATATGGCGATCAGTTAGACCCTAAGCATGGGGGCAAGACCCACCAGCTAGACACCTGGGAAATAATTCTCTGTAGTAATTCAGCCTTAATTTGGTTAGGCTAAACAAGCCAAGCTCTTTGAATCGCCTCTCAGAAGGTAGGTTTTCCATTCCTTGGATCATCCTGGTAGCACTTCTCTGTACCTGTTCCAGTTTGAATTTATCTTTCTCCAACATGGGAAACCAGAACTGCACACAGTATTCTAGATGAGGTCTCACCAGTGCCTTGTATAATGGTACTAACACTTCCCTGTCTCTACTGGGGATACCTCCCCTGATGCATCCTAGCACTGCATTAGCTTTTTTCACAGCCACATTACATTGAGGGCTCATAGTCATCCTTTGATCAATCAATACACCCAGGTGTCTTTCCTCCTCTGTCTCTTCCAATTGTTAAGTACCCATATTATAGCAAAAAATATTGTTGTTAGTCCCTAAATGCATAACATTGCACTTTGCAGTATTAAATTACATCCCGTTTTTACTACTCTAGTTTACAAGGTCATCCAGATCTTCTTGTATGATATTCCGGTCCTCCTCCGTACTGGCAATACCTTCCAACTTTGTGTCACCTGCAAATTTTATTAGTGTACTCCCACTTTTGGTGCCAAGGTCAGTAATAAAAATGTTAAGTAAGATTGGTCCCATGACCAATCCCTAAGGAACTTCACTAGTAATCTCCCTACTACCTGACAGTTCACCTTTCAGTATGACCCTCTGTAGTCTCCCCTTTAACCAGTTCCTTATCCACCTTGCAATTTTCTTATTAATCCTCATTTTCTCCAATTTAACTTATAATTTCCCATGTGGAACTGTATAAAATGCCTTACTGAAATCCAGGTAGATGAGATCCACTGCTTTCCTTTGTCTAAAAGATCTATTGCATTTCTTGGCTAAACAATCAGTTATCTTCTCAAAGAAGGAGATCAGGCTGATCTTCCACAATCTACCTTTTGTAAAACTATGTTGTATTTTATTCCAATTATTATTCACCTCTATGTTCTTAACTACTTTTTTCTTTCAAAATTTCTTCCAGGGTCCAAGACCTTGCATACAATGGAGGTCAGGCTAAGATGTCATGTAGTTTCCTGAATCACATTTTTCCCTTTCTTAAAAATAGAAATTATATTAGCAATTCTCCAGTGATAGGGTACAACCCCCGAGTTTACAGATTCATTAAAAATTCTTGCTATTGGACTTGCAATTTCATGTGCCAGTTCTTTTAATATTTTTGGATGGAGATTATCCAAGTCTCGCAATTTGGTCCCATGAAGCTGTTTGAGTTTGACTTCCACCTCATATATAGTAATTTCTACCTCCATACCCTTGTTGCCATTAGCTACCCTGCCACTACCCCTAAGCTCTTCCTTATCCTTATTATTTATTTATATGGCTATAGAACCTTTTACTATTGGTTTTAATTCCCTTTGCAGATTCCAACTCTGCTTGGCTTTTGGCAATTCTCATTTTAGTCCTACACTTTCTGACCTCCAAGAGGTGGCTTTCCTTGATGATACATCCCATCTTTCATTCCTTGTTGGCTTTCTGCTTTCTCTTGATCACCTGCTGAGATGCTTGCTCATACAGCTTGGTCTGTAACCCTTTCCTACATTTCCCCCCTTTGTTTGGGATGCAGGCTTCAGATAGCTTCTGCAAGTTTGACTTAAAGTAATTCCTAGACTCCTCCATATTCAGGTCCTTGAGTTCATCAATCCAGTCCACTTCCCTAACCAATACCCTTAATTTTTTAAAGTTAGATTTTTTTGAAATCAAAAATCCTTGTTGCAGATCTATTTTTGTTTATCCTTCTGGGAAACACCTCTAGAATTGATGTGATTTTAATATGTACATTTCTAAAAATAGTGACCCACTATAGCCCAATTCAGTCTCTCCTTCCCAGGAAGATAAACTGCGTTTCCTTCAGTTTAGTAATTGTGGGTCTTTAAAAACTGAAATCTTGTCTGTTCTTCATGAACATTCAAGATACCGTAAGAGTGAGAGTTTACCCAGGTGTCATTGGCCAAAGTCCATCTGACTTCCCCCATACTTTGAAGTAGTTTGTTCTGCACTGGTTCTCTTCTGGGCATTATCATTAGGAAGGAAGCCAAAGATGTCATGAATGGAATTAATGGGATCTAAGGAAATAGGCCTATAGTTTGTAAGAATGTCATACATTTGATGTAGGGTATGACTGACTAATTTTGTGGTGAATGTAATACTGGCTGTCATAGGTTTCACCCCCACTCTGGACTTTAGAGTACAGATATGGAGACCTGCATGTGAACCCCTAAGCTTAATTAACAGCTTAGATCTGGTCTGCTGCCACTACTCCCAAGAACTAATTCCCTTTCCTGGGTAGCCTTGAGAGACTTCTTCACCAATTCCCTGGTGAACACAGATCCAAACCCCTTGAATCTTAAAACAAGGAGAAATTAACCATCCCCCCTCCTTTCTCCCACCAACTCCTGGTGGATCCAGATCCAACCCCCTTGGATCTAAAAACAAGGAAAAATCAATCAGGTTATTAAAAAAAGGCTTTTAATTAAAGAAAAGAAAGGTAAAAGAAAACCCTCTGGGAGAGATTAGCATACCAGCTACTCTCACAGACAACAGATTCAAAACACAGAGGATGTTCCCCTGGGCAAAAACTTAGTACACAAAAGAATACCCAATTTGATTATTCCCTAATTGCACAAGACAAGTTACAAAAGAAAATAAACATAAACCTATTTATTCCCGTCACTAATAATCACTACTTGATAAGAGGCTGAATTCTGGAGCTTTCCCACTCCGGTCAAAAGTGAAACTGACTCAGACAAAGGGAACTTCCCTCCTTCCTTTTGAACCATCTTGTCCTCCCATTGGTTCCTCTGGTCAGGTGTCAGCTAGGCTAGGTGAACTTCTTAACCCTTTACAGGTAAAAGAGGCATTAACCCTTAACTATCTGTTTATGACATTGGCAAAATATGAACTTCCTCTCATTTTCTATTTTTTCTGGCAAAACAGGTTTTTTGAGAAACACAATGGCACATTTTCATCTGAGAATTCTGCTTTCTGTTTTCACCACACCAGCCACAAAACTGGAAAGTTAAAACTGGAAAAAGGGAGTGAATGTTTGTAGAGGTTGGAGTGATAGGACTGGCCAATAATCACTGGGCTTTCTAGATGCTAATTTCTCTCTGCCACTCACTTGCTGTGTTACTTCTGGTAACTCATTTAGGTCTCTCACTTTGGTCCTCATCTTCATAAGTGGTCTCAGATTTCAGGTGCCAATGTAAGGCAGCCCCTCTTTTAATAACGCAGGGTGAGAGCCCATTTTTGCAAATAGCAGTCTTATATTCTTTCAATATTAGTTTATCCACCAGTAAAATTAAATATAACACCCAACTTTTAGTGGTGTGATAAAATGCTCTTGGATCCGAAGATCAGAGACGGCAGTAAGAAAAAAAGCTCCCCCCCACCAGTTTTCTGACAACTCTGTCTTCAACATTTATAATGATAATAATTTGGCTTCCAGTACTATTTGGTATGTTTTCAGAGATCTGCTTAACTCTCACTAGTCTGAATGGTAAATAGATAGCAGTTTCTTGTGATGGGATAGAAGGGGGTGGGGGAGGGTCAGCATCCACAAAAGTAGGTCTTTTTAAATGAAATGGAAATAAACTGCAGTTCTTAGGTCAGAAAGTGTCTCTTTTATTTTTCTTTTCACATATTACTTTGGACATGTCGCATTATATTATGTCAAACATGCCACACTGTGTGTGATATGGTGCTGTGACTAATGCAGAAAAATGTGAAACATCACAACATGATGTGTCAGAAAAAAAATCCAGTTTATATCAAAGAGTCCTGTTCTCTAACCCATTCCTCGTCCAGCCATGGTTTAGTGCACAATGTCATTCTCCAGTAATTTTCATGCTATGTGTTATATTCATAGATTCCTGTGCCAGAAGTGACCATTGTGATCATCCACTCTGACCTTCTCTATAACACAGGCCATAGAACTTCCCCAGAATAATTCCTAGAGCAGATCTTTTGTCAAAACATCCAATCTTGATTTAAAAATTGCCAGTGATGGAGAATTCACCATGATCCTTGATAAGTTGTTTCAATGGTTCATTACTCTCACTGTTAAAAATGCACCCCTTATTTCCACTGTGAATTTATCTAGCTTCAACTTCCAGGCATTGGATCATGTTATATCTTTCTCTGATGGATTGAAGAACCCATTATCTTTGTTCCCTATGTTACTTCTAGACTGTAATCAAGTCACCCCTTAACCTTATCTTAAATAGCTAAATATATTGGGATCCATGAGTCTATCACTATAAGGATCGTGAGGCAGTGATAGAACTGTAAGGTTCTTCTCTGAACCGTCTACAAATTTATCAACATCCTTCTTGAATTGTGGACACGAGAACTGGACAAAGTATTCCAGCAGCAGTCACACCAGTGCCAAAGACAGAGATAAAATAACATCTCTGCTCCTACTCAAGATTCCCCTGTTTATGAACCCAAGGATTGTGTTAGTCCTTTTAGCCATGGAATCGCATCGGGAGATCAGATTCAGATGATTATCTACACCCACCCTCAGCACCAAATCTTTTTCAGAGTCACTGCTTCCCAGGATAGAGTCTCACATCCTGTAAGTATGGCCTACATTCTTCATTCCTTTTACATTTAGCCATATTAAAATGCATATTTTTTTGCTCGTGCCTAGCTTACCAAGCAATCCAGATCTCTCTATATCACTCACCTGTCATCTTCATTATTTACCACTCCCCCAATTTTTGTCCTCTGCAAATTTTATCAATGATGATTTTATGTTTTCTTGCAGATAATTGATAAAAATGTTAAATAGTATAGGACCAAGAACCAGTCCCTGAAGGACCCCACAAGAAACACACCTGTTGGTAGATGATTCCCTAGTTACACTTACATTTTGAGACCTATCAGTTAGCCAGCCTTTAATATGTGTTAATTTTATGTCATTCTAGTTTTTTAATCAAAATATCATGTGATACCTAGTCAAATACCTTTCAGAAGTCTATGTATATTGTACAGCACTATTCCTTTTATCAACCAAACTTGTAATCTCAACTAAAAAGATCTCAAGTTAGTTTGACAAGATCTTTATTCCATAAATCCACGTTGATTGTTGTTAGTTATATTACCCTACTTTAATTCTTTATTAAATCTTCGAATCATAGAATATCAGGGTTGGAAGGGACCTCAGGAGGTCATCTAGTCCAACCCCTTGCTCAAAGCAGGACCAATTCCCAACTAAATCATCCCAGCCAGGGCTTTGTCAAGCCCGGGGGGAGGGATAGCTCAGTGTTTTGAGCATTGGCCTGCTAAACCCAGGGTTGTGAGTTCAATCCTTGAGGGGGCCACCTAGGCATCTGGGCCAAAATCGGTACTTGGTCCTGCTAGTGAAGGCAGGGGGCTGGATTCGATGACCTTTCAAGGTCCCTTCCAGTTCTAGGAGATAGGATATCTCCATTTAAAAAAAAACAAAAAAAAAACCTCTAAGGAAGGAGATTCCACCACCTCCCTAGGTAACCCATCTTGTATCAGCCACTCTATTGTCTTGCACTGGATCAATGTCAGACTGACTGCGGATAACTTCCTAGCCCTTGGTTGTGGATCACCAGAGAGGAGCCCAGAGGTCAATTAGACCACAGAGGTGGAGACTCTTTTTTGTTTTTTTTGTCCTAGGAACATAAGGCTTGATTCTCCTTTTGCTGACCCCTGTTTTGCAATGGTACAACTCCACAGTCATACCATGAAACCCTATTAAACATCAGCTTCAACATGAGAAGGAGACAGACGGTGACAATAAAAGGGCAGCAGTCAGAGTGCAAGTTTCCCTGTGGATGAACCTTGATGTGGTGCAGACACTTATATGTTTCAATAACCACAAGAGCTAAGTTCTACCTCCTGATAGCTCTAGCCAAGCGCTGGGTCCAAAGGTAGGGACAAGATGAAAAGCAGTCCATTGGCCCACCAAGGTGGGAGCTGAGTGATAGGCCAACAACCAGTCCCCATTAAATAAATAAATATTCTAGAAACACAGCAAAGTAGCCCTTCTGCAAACAGCATGATAGCCAGGGATAGTGGAGCTCTGTTCATTGCCTAAACAGCAACTAATGGCACAGGAAGGATTCAAATTCAGAGTGTGGCAAGGGAACAAGTTGATCCTCACTTTTATTTGTGAGCTCAAGAAGGCTATTGTTTCAAAATTGGCTGTCTTTGCTGATGACACAGAATAGAAGGGTAGCAAAAGAGAAAACCAATTCAAATTGATTTCTGTGTACTTGGCTTCTGGGCTGAGAAGTAGCGCATGCAGTTGGAGTAATAAGGACGTGTATATTCATAAAACTGGAATACAAAATAATCACAATGCAAATTGTTGTCTCTGAATGGAACCACAACAAAGAGCACAGACCAGGGGCTTAAAAAAAACGTTGGAGGGGATTATGGACAATGAACTAAAACCATCTGCTAAAAGATTGGCACCAGAAACAGGCACAAATCCATTAGCAGAAGTGCAAATAGTGGCATTACATGAATTGAGAGAAGTTATCCTAGCAATACATAAAGCCTAACCAAGCCAGACTTGGAATTTTGCATGCAGTTATACAAGAGGAAGATTGCTGAACATGAGAAAGCGCAGAGAGTCCAAAAGTTTTACTTGTTGGGGTTTATGTGTGTGAGGGAAAGGATTGTAAGGAAAATCATAAGAACTGCCCTGTGTAACTTCGACTGAAAAATAAGAACAAGATAGTAGTTAAAGAGGAAGAGGATCAAGGATTGAAGATTGTTTAGGGAAGAGGTATGTAAATTTTAAGCAGGATTTATTTACATGGGCCCAAATACTCTTCTCCTGTCACAGGTACTTAAGAAGGCCACTGAAACTAGGGAACCAATATAGTTCCCCTGTGGCTGTGATATGTTCCCTGCAGGAAGTCTGCATTCTATGCTCTGTGAAACACAATTCCACTAACTACCCTGTGCTGCTGAGTATAGTGACTCTTTGAGGTTATGAGAGGGGCAGGGTTAGAGGCTCTTCATGCCAATCCTCCCACCCCTCCTTACTCAGAGCAGGCTTAATAGGCCATGGAGGCTACTTAAGCTCCACTGCCATTCCCTGGTCTTGGTAAAAAGATTCCTTCCCATGTCTCTCCAATATCCAGACAATTTACTTGGGCTAAATGCTGTGGAGGGAAGAATTTGACTGATGTGGTGTAAATATTGGAAGATACTGATGGTATTGACAATATAATTAAGTTCTGAGTGTCAGCTCAAGAGGGAGCTTCTTCAATCCGCAAATTGTTGTCTGGAAATCTGAATGAAAACAAGGTGTTTTGCCATGTTCTGCTACAACCTGCTTCCCTTTGGGCTGGGAATTTTACAAGAGAATATTTTTACAGCATTCTGGCACTTACTGTTTCCACCATACCAGGCAGTGAAGAGATGTATGAAAATAAATAGTAAATAAGGCTGGGATTTTGAAAGGATCCAGTGAATTTCAACGGGATGGGGGCACCGAACTCACTAAGGTTCAGATTTTCAAATGAGATTTTTCTTTTTAATAACACCAAGCATTACAGAACCTTCAAAACATGGTTTCAACACACCAGCCACCTGGTCATTATAGCATTCTTAACATGCAGGGAGAGCTTATTGGCTACTCCAGTGATGCATCTGAGTAGTGGCTTGACAAGTTACAACATGATTGTCAGCCAAACAGGCAAAGAGTAGTGTACTCATGAGCTTTTGCAACACAGCCTGGAAGGGGATTGTTCACTAGTGTTTGCATTGCTGGTAAGATGTTTAGCTGCTACAGCTCTAATTGTGCCAATAGCACGAAGCATATTTTACTTTCAGACTATAAATAAAGAAGAAAGACATTCTAAACTATTGGGAGAAGTATTAGAGGACTCTAAATTGAGAACCTGGACTATTAAATCTGCTGCTGTATTAACTCTGTGGCAATAAAGTTTTATAAATATTTTATCAGGTTTTTTTTGTTTGTTTGTTTGTTCTGGTGCTTTGAGGAATTACTTGCAGAATTGCTCTAAAATGACTGGGCTAGCAGTCCATCAAACTGAACGGAATGTAGGAAACAATAGAAGTTTAGCAGCGGTTTGTATGGGAAGTAAACTCAAACACATAAGGCCACCAAGGTATGAATTTCTTTTTGGAAAGAATTGATCACTAACCAGGCATTCTTTAAAAAACAAAGACCTTTCCTGCCATTTTCTTAGGACGGTGAGGAAGTCCAGTTTCACAGAATTGAATGTCCTTTTAGAAAAAAATGTATACAAGTGGAAATTTCCATTTCATTCACAATTTGGTTTTTTTTTTCTTATTACAAATAGTAGACCCCTCCTCCATCCTTTTGCCACTGGAAAAAAGGGAGGGGAAAAATCCAAAGTTTTCTACTTTGATATTTTGCTACAGGAAAAAGGCATCATTTTCTGGGGAAAACAATTACCAGTTTTCAACCAGCTCTAATAATAAATCAAGCTGTAGAACTGGAAGGGGCTTCTGGGTCACTGAATCCATACCACTTGTGATGGTGTATATAACCCCCCTATTGTTACTGAAAGGATTGAAGGGAGCTGGAGAGCAAAATTAGGTCACCTGGTGGCAATTACAGGGCATCAGTTAAGGATGAGAACCATCTGGGGTGGAGCTGGGTGGCTAATATAAAAGAAGGACTTCAGAGAAGATGGAAAAAAGCGAATGAGGGGTTAGGAGTCTTGGTACTGTCTCCTAGTTGCCAGGGGAAAGTAGGCCTTGAGTTTCTATCCCAAGAATGGATCTCTGGAAACAGGGATGCTACAGGAACATTGCAAGCTCCTGTGGTGAGCCTGGACAAAAGTGCAAGACCCCAGACAAGCAGACTGGGGGTCAGGTTTCTGAAAAAAGTGACACAGACACACAGAGAGCCTTAGGAGAGGCCAACAGGAGCTAGACCTCCAGGGAGAAAACTTTGGTAGGCTTTGTTTGGTACAAGAGCCAGAAAGAATTCTGCAGAGCCCAGTAAGGGGGGAAAGAACCTAGAGACAGACTGAGATAGGAAGTAGTGCAGGGAAGCAGCAAAGACTCTGAGGAAGCAGACCTTAGTCGCTTGCCATTGGGTCCCTGGACTGGAACACAGAACAGAGGGAGGGCTTCAATTCCCTGACCAGCTACTGAGGAAGTTGATGTGAAAGCCCCTTGGTAGAAGGGCTGTAAGGACCACTGAACCCAGAGTCAGGCCAAAGACCTGGTGTACGGCACTGGATTATTGTTTGTATGATTTTGTTACCTCAGAAAGGGTTGCACAAATGTCACTGGACATAATCTGGAAAGCAATGTAGTTATACAGATATAAATAAGGGTTGGATTTGGCAAGTGGGAATTTTATTATGGATGATGATACATGGCCAAGAAAGAATTTAACTTTATTCTCAGGACCAAATTTAGTGGACAGTGGGGGAGTCAGAAAGGGAAGGAATCATTAGGGTCCATGGAGCTTCAGTACCTCATATACACACTGGAATTATATTACAAACCTCCAGTTGTATTCAGGATTCCATGTCACAATCCTGTTGTTGTACATTTAGTGGCTAGACTGTGACTGACATGGTAAATCTAAGGTAATTGATCTGACTGATAATCTGACACTCTACAGTAAAAGGGAAAAAGTATTTTGAATGATTCTATGGATGCAGGTTCAAAGCCCTCACGGAGGAAAGGATTTGATCAAATGTTTTCTTAGGGAAACAAACTAAAAAACCCGACTGAATGTTTTTCCCTGTCCAATTTTGTGAAAGTTGCTGGTGCAAAACATAACAGAATAAAAATGAGCCGTAGTTATTGGAGTTGAACTAAGATGGAAAGTAGGAGTTTATCACCAAAGGAGAGAAGAGTTTAATTTATGTTTGAGAGAAAAGGCTGACTTAAAGGGAGTAGCATTTTTAGTGTGGGGGAAGGTAGATGTTCCATGACTTGCTACGAACCAGTGAACAGCAGATTAATCTACATCCATCCATCAGGAAGACTGATGAATCCCTGTTGCTAGTTAATACCAGGTCCTTTTTCATCTAAAGGGTTGTCTTTGTGATGTGCCTTTTATGGCTCTCCAACTTTCCAAGGTCACTCTATTTATGGTAGATAATAATTTGCCAATTCTACTGCTATTACTTAGAATAACATTCATCCTACCCTCAAGTTACAAGTTAATAGCCATCAATATCCACTAGGGATACCTCTAACTATTGGAGATAGACTGGGGTGTGGGACTCTTTCCACAGGTAACCTTATCTGCTATTTAGATAGCTTCAAACTCATCCAATTGGCAAACACATAAGTGAAAAATGGCTTTTAACAGAATTTCTATTATCCTTTTTAAATAATTTAAATATAAAAATAATTTGTTCCAGTTATTGTAACAATATGGTCCATATCCATTGTCATCTCCACAGAAGACTACGGGACTGTAACCTATTTAGAGCTATCTCTGACATTTACCTGTACCTTGAGTCCTGATCCAGCATGACTGAAGTCAACAGGACTTTTGCCATTGACTCCAATGGCAGCAGGACTTGTCGCCTAATGCAGGGAGCAGATCATAGAACCATTGGGTTAGAAGGGACCACAAGGGTCATCTAGTCTAATCCCCTAATAAGATGCAGGATTTGTTGTGTCTAAACCATTCAAGACAGATGGCTATCCAGCCACCTTATGAAAACCTCCAGTGAAGGAGCTTCCATAGTCTTTCTATGCAGTCTGTTCCATTGTCCTACTGTTCAGATGAAACAGTAGAACAATGGAGCAGACTGCCTAGGGAAAGTTGTCTGCTTTCTAAGCAAGGTGAGCCACAGTGAGCACAGCTATTGAGTTCAGCACTCTGTACTAGTTTACTTTACAGTACTCAAGCACTAGGTTGCTGAACCTAGAGTTTAACCCAACTGGACTGGATTTGATTTGGAGGCCTTAATCTTTGGAATTAGTCCCTTTTGATGATCTGCCGGAGTCCAGGGCTAATAATCTTCAGGCCACAATATATATTTTTAAAATTTAATTTAGCATATGGGTCAATTTGTTGTGCATGGATGATGATGATGATGGAAACAACTATTTTTACCATTTTTAGCATTTGTGTGGAAGTGAGTACCCTTATGAGATTAGGGTTTGAATAAATGTCAATACCAAATCTAGGAAATCTAGACCTAGCATGTATAGAGAAGAGTTTTTTTATTGATATGTAGTCAGGGGGAAAAAACTTTTTTCAAGAGAAACTTGTAAACAAGAAACAAATACAGAGCTATGATTCACTTTGATTTGTAATAATTCTTAGAAAATAGGTGCAGAGGAAATATAGTGTTTTATGTCTGCAGTCCAACATGAATTCAAAACTCTTGGGGTTCTCCTAGCCAGAGTTCACAAATAATTCAGTGTTGAATCTTAGACTCTAGGCACTTATGTTAAAAGAAGGGTTAGCTTGCCTAAGCTCCTCTCTTCAGGGTGTGGAAAGCTGTCAACATTTGTAAGAAAATCTATACCAAGCTAAAGTTCATGATGGAATGATAGCTCTATGTCTAACCAGTTGCGTAGCCTTAGAAATTTGTTTGATTTAACAAAGGAGAAGAAAAAATGATGATATTGAGGTATGAGATTTGACATGTGGTGCTGAAACTCTAGAGCAATTTATCAACCAAGACTTAAAAAAAATTATCAATGGCATAGCCCTAAGTGTTCATACCACTGCCTGGGGTCTTACTCACATGAATCCTAATAAAGTCAATGGGATTCTCATATATCCCCAAATCCTGCTTCGAAAATTCTCCCTTGGTCCTCTTATAGTGAGACCCTTCTGAGAATCCTTTTGATGTGGAACTAGACAACATTCCTACAAAATGTATTGCAAGACAGCCCTGTAAAAACTTTAATACAGGAAGAGAGGTTAATGATTTTAAAACCAAATATCACCAGTGGCAGGAGCTCTTCTATGACACAGGGGGAAATATCCTGCCAATTAGAGGGCAGACTTCCTTAGCTGTCACAGAACAAATAGCAGTCATTTAAGAATAACAAGTACAGTACATGAAGTAATAGAAGCCACCAGGGGCAAGATTAGAATAATAAGTTCTGAGAAACGGTGCTATTAACAATTAAACAACAAGGAACAGAACGAATGGTTCATGTATATGCGGACCTGGAATTCCCATTTGATGGGAGGTACTGTGAGTTAGAAATCTTGCACATTAGAATTAGAGAAGTTCTGCTCCTAGAGACATTGTCCCACCCCTCCTCTCTCCCGGAACAAGGATTGTTATCCTTGCAATTAGAGTTGTAGAAATGTTTTGCTCAATTTTTTTAATGGAAAAAAATATTAGTGGGAAATACAAATTACATATACATTTTTCAAAAAGTGTTTTTAAATGACTGAAAAATGAAAATTTAGAGTTCAGTTTTTCATCCCCAAAATTGCTGCAAAAGGAGTTTTGAAAAACTCTCAAGTTTGTAATTATCTCTGGTTTTTGTTTGCTTGTTTGTTCCCCACCATGGGGAACACTTACCATTTTGCAACCAGCTCTAAGTGCAAATGTTTACCAAAGGGTGATGCGGATCCCTTTCTGTGACCATTTAAATAGTAACACAGCATTTAAAAGGATCAACTTGGGCCATCAACCTGGGCCAACACATCTGATTTAGCAAAGCTGCGTGACATTTTTTTCATAGATCAATTATCACTGCCTTAAATGACTCTGGCTGTGTTCGACAAATTGAATGTACTGTCATTGGTGTATAAACAGTCTTCTCCTCCAGCATTTATAACCCATACAGATTTTTTCCTTCTGATTAACACGGCTAAAGGCTCAACTAAAATAATCAAAACCAACTGGAAAGAGTAGGATATTCCTAGTAAGTGCCTGGGGCTAATGCTGAATAGGTTCTCAGATACGATTAATAATTAACCATAATAGAGGCCTCGGGCTTCACTTGTAGAAGCTGCATCCAAAGAACAAGTCTCAGCTTGCCTTGCCAAAGATGATCTTCTATTGAGATTAGAAGACATGAGATAAGTCACTGATGAAACTAGGCCAATAAACCTGCACAAATTATTGTACATATGGAATTTGCTAATGAAGTTATCTTATCAGGTGGCACATGACCTTGCACATGTAGCTTGCAATGGTGTTGTCAGAAACTTGGCTAGGGTTTTGTTGTGCGGCGGTTAGCTTTATGGGTCGACAGCTCACTTATTCCAAACTATAATGGTTATTGCCCACTCTGTGTACAGATTGTTCTGATGCGCCCTGCAATGTTTTTCTTCTCTTATGTCTTTAGAATCTAAGCTTTAGACATTGGGAACTATCCCACCTCCACTGCAAACCATGCCAACCTCTGTGTCCCTTCATGTACTGCTCCCGCAACCATTTCCATGCTTTGGTCCATGCCACCCCTCGTACATGAACAACCTTCCTGTCCTAATCTGCCAAACCATCATCCTCTCTCCACTCAAAATCTTCCTGAAGACTCATTACTTCCATGATGCTGACAAGAAATTGGTCAGCAATAATATTAATAATAACAACCTTAGTGAATTTCCTCATCTGGGCTCTGCGATCCATCTTCTCTACTCTGCTAGTCTGCGATTGTGATCTCAGATTCTACTGTGATGGAAATGGCATAAGAACTTGACTAGAATAATGCTGTACACATTGAATGCATTAATTTACATTGATTGACCTCTATAGCACCATGTATATGTATATAAACACACTCATATACCACTAGATTGTGACTGACCAAGAGGAATAAGGGAGAATAAGAAGCCCACCACCCTTATACGGGCTATCCAGACTGTAAGTCCAGATGTGGACAAGTGAGTGGGTGGGAATTAGGAAGTGGATGGACAGCAAAGGACAGGTATTGGATAGAGCCTTGGCTTTGACCCTCCAAATATGCTAGCCAGTGCATGTAAGCAGGCCCTTCCCTCCCTCCCCTCCTCCCCAGATCCAGGGGAGAGCAGGGAAGGGTGTCTCAGAAGTATGTGTCAGAGGACAATGACTCCCAGGGCTACTAAGGAAGTAGTGCAGCTTTCCACTGCTCGCTCAGGCCTGTGCCAGAACAAACAACGTAGCCCATACTGTGGTAGGAAACTTTGAGATAGCTACTAACTACCTTCCATCTCTGTGCTAAGCCACTAGTAGAATGGTTCCTGTGAGGCTGGATTAGTGATGGCTGAGCTATTGCCTTTCTTAACCCATCCTGCATGTCACTAAACATAGTCTGTTATGATCTATGAAGAATTTGCAAAGTGGCCAAACTGAATCTTACAGATCTTCCATAGGTGAGAAAAGTGTTGCAGCACCTAACTTTTAGGTCCCCCTGCTACCTGACTTAGGAGCCCAGGTTCCCAATACAATCCATGGGGAGATTTAGGGATCTGAAAATTTCATAGATGCCAGCATACTGAGCCTAAGCTAACCAATAGATAATATCAAGTAGCAGGATGTGGCTTAAGCCCCCCAAAGGCAGGTCGGAACCTATAGCTGCTTGGGATACACAGCTGTAAATCCTTTCCTGGCATTAGGTGCCTAAGCCACTTTTTATAACCTTTAGCCTTGTAGTTGGGGGACATTCACCCAGGAGATGGGAGACCCACATTCAAGTCCGCCCCTGGCAGCTACGAATCATAGATTTGAACATGACTCTCTTATGTCTGGGGGAGGGATAGCTCAGTGGTTTGAGCATTAGCCTACTAAACCCAGGGTTGTGAGTTCAATCCTTGAGGGGGCCACTTAGGGATCTAGGGCAAAATCAGTATTTGGTCCTGCTAGTAAAGGCAGGGGGCTGGGCTTGATTACCTTCCAGCTCTATGAGATAGGTATATCTCCATATATGTTATAGGTGAGTGCATTGGGCTATGGGATATTCTGCAGTGGGGCACCTGGCAATCTCACCTGCTGAAGCTGTTCCATGGTATTAAATAATAAAATATATGTCGAGCCAGAGACAGTATGAGAATGACTTGATAGCCTAGTGGTTATGGTATTCACCTCCAAAAGGAAAGCTCCTGCATTCAACTCCCTTCTCTGCAAAAAGGGGGGAATTGAACTAGTCTCCCACATCCTGTGTGAGTGCTCTAACCACTGGGCTAAAGGTTATAAGAAGCGTTCTACCAGCTCCTCTCCCAGGCTTTTTGTGTGTGGGTAGGCATACTCAGAGCACACCTCCCAGACCAGCCCCAAAGGACAGATAGGAGGAAGAATGACTACTGTGTGAATCCTTCTGGGGCTTAGGGGCTGAGCTGTTGAATGATGTCATGCTCAGCTGCTGAAATTGAGGCACCTTGGGGACTTTAACTGTGGAAATGTGGGTGCCTTGGGATATTAGGTGCCTCCAGGGTTAGGTGACGACTGATCAGAGGGCTTTTGTTTGTTCGTTTTTTTAATGCAAGTGGGGCCTAAATATTGGACTTAGGTGCCTGAGTTCCTCTGCGAATCTAGCCCTAAGTGCCAGGGATGCTGGAACCATGGGGCCAGGGAGCCATGGCCCCACCACTTTTTACTGGCCCATAAGGGTGAGCGACGGGGGAGGGGGGAGCAGAGAGGAGCAAGAGAGGGGAGTGATCTTGGGGGAAGAGGTGGTATGAGGGCAGGGGTCTGGGAAGAAGGGGTGGCATGGGGTGGGGTCTCAGGGGAAGGAGTGGTGTGGGGGCAGGAGCTCAGGGGGAAGGGGTGGCACAGGGAGCTTGGCTACTGTTCGGGCACCTGTGGCCCCACCACTTTGAGGTAGCTTCCACTGCTTCTGCTAAGTGCCTCGGTCACTTTTGAAAATGGGGCTTAGCCATGCGTCAGTCACTTAGGCCTTGCAATGATGAGAAATGCAATACCTAAATACCTTTAAAAAATCTATTCAGAGTAGGGCTAGCACCGCCCTGTATATGAAATCTTAATTATAGTGGTGCCTGCCACTCTCACTACAATAACCTGTGGAAATACATAATTAGCATTAGTAATTTGATATCTTGTCTTTCTATGATGCCTCTCATGCATTGAGGTCCCAAAGTGCTTTGCAAATTAAAGTTATCATTATTACGATGATGATGAGATAAAAGTATGGACTCTTGTGAACAGTACCAAAGCTGCAATGAAACAATATAGGAGATCTGGTATGGTGTATTTTTTTCATCCCACTGGGGATGCTATTTTAAAAGTGGAACTTATATTATGTTGGGCCATATGCTCTAGAAGTTGTTGATGCTGTTATTCTGCACTGGAGTACAGCCTCCAGTGTCAGACATAAAATAAAATTCCAATTTGAAATCCATACCTGTCATGTTTTCATGTATTTGAGTCCCTGAGCATTTCAGGTAATTCCAGGGACACCTGTCTTCTAGAAATTCACCATATCGGTTTGTGTTTTATGGACAGTTCCTGACTCCAGCCTTGCTAGGATGTTTTTAAAAAAATATTCCAAGTAATCTTCCTATAAATTTTGAACTAATGGTGTGTGAGGGTATTGGGTGTATGCATGTGGCTCTTGAGGTGTATGTGACTGCGCTGGAGGAGATGACTGAGAGTAGTCTTAACATTTAAGCTATCTCCTTTTCTTATTTTCATCTTAGTGGCCAGGGGCTATATTTTCTGGTACAGATGTGCTATAGCATGAGACCAGAGGGGTGGGTGGGAGACAATGTTGCCTCAGATACCTCAGTGCCAGGCTGGTTACCTGGGGCAGATTACAGCAGCCTGAAGGCTAATCTAAAATGGTCCCCTCAAAATACTTCAAAAATATTGAATCAAGCCTCACCATACCCTTGTGAGGTGGGCAGCAACCTTAGCCTTCAGCTCAGAGACCTCACCCGGGAAGCCTGTGGTAGAGGTGGGAGTAGGATAGAAACCAAACCAGTTCTTCTAGATCCCAGCTAAGCTTTAACCACAAGCAAGGCCGGCTCCAGGCACAAGCCCTCCAAGCATGTGCTTGGGGGGGCCCCTGGAGGGGGGCGGTGCGGCGCGGCGCTCCGGCCCGACTGGGCTCGCCGCGCTCCCCCCGGCGCTCTGGCCGCCAGGGAGAGCGGGGCCCCGGCCGGGCTCACCGCCCTCCCCCTGGCGCTCTGGCCGCCGGGGAGAGCGGGGCCCCAGCCGGGCTCTCCGCCCTCCTCCTGGCGCTCCGGCCGCCAGTGGAGCCGCGGCGGGCTCGCCACCCTCCCCCCGGCGCTCTGGCCGGTTGGAGAGAGCGGGCCCGCGGCCGGGCTTGGCGCCCTCCCCTGCCACGCTCCCGGGGGGGGGGGCGGGGGGGCGGGGCGGCGGGAGGCTTTTTTGCCTGGGGCGGCAAAAAAGCCAGAGCCGGCCCTGACCACAAGACCATTCATCTTCCTTTACAATGCAGGCCCCATGCCAGATGCAAGAGAATGGCTGTAATAAGCACACATGACAACTTTTTCCAGAAGCAATTACTCGACACTTTTGTCAATCACTATGTTTGATCAGGAATAAGAGCTCTTTCTTAAATAGCTGGTTTCCTCCAATGAGTTTTGAGTTAATATCCCACAAAGTGTCATTTTTATTTTTCTATAATTATATTTTGCCTATTTCTGGCAAGTACTCAAAAGTCCCCCCCCCACACACACACATCCTCTCTGCAGTTAAAATTAAAATTAATACCCTAGCAAAACTTCATACAGTATCTGTGAAGCTGTCTCAGATCCAGACTGCCACCCCTCTCACCCCTACACTCAGCTGCAGTTTCATGTCCTCACCTCTGCTAGCTTCAGTGAATCCTTGCACATAGGACTGCTAGATGCTTGAAATTCATGAACTAATTAGATGATCCAAAGTTTGGAAAAGGGATTATTAGGCAGTTGCTTTAGTGAAATTCATGCATTTTTACCATCCTCCCTTTCTTCACTTCTCACTGCATAGAAATGACTCAAGTTTCATGTCACAGGGATAGGGACAATCTTGTACAGTTCCTCCTGTAAATATGAAAAAGCTTTGAGACTTGCAAGGTGAAGAAATAATCCCTTAAGTATGGAAATATAAAAAGAGCTTCACACATAATGGGCTGAGATGTACTATAATTCTGACATCCTTTCCTTTTTAATGGTATATGTCTGGTTTTGATTAATCCACATTTCAGTACTTAGACGTGTTCTTAGGAAGAATAAACTCCTGCATTTGAGACCTGGTTCTGCTCCCACTGACGGAAATGGGAGTCTTCCTATAGACTTAAGTGGGAGCAGGATCAAATCTTTAGGGTGAGATTTTCAAAAGCACTCCCCAGGGGCCTGATTTGGCTCCCATTGAAATAAATGGGACTTTACTCTTGACTCCAGTGTGAGAAGAGTAGGGCCAATGGTAAGTGCTTTTGAAAATTCCAACCTTATTGACTGTCTTGACTTTTTAATAAGGAACTTTGTGGGGAGGGGTAAGCAATCGTAAATTGCATTACCCCCGTTCTGCCATTGTTACACCATTATGGTTACTAATGTAACTACCAGGAGGGAGATAAAGAAGGTGTTCTATTGTGATGCTACTGTTCCTGGTGCAGTTATATTGTGTCCAATCCCAATATAGAAGAATTGATTGCAGAAGTAGCACAAAAACAAGTAAATATTTCTTCACAGCATTAAAAGGGCAGCCCAATGTCAAGTCATACAAGCATACAGTGGTAAACTCATCAGTGTTTCTTAATCCATTACATAAACATAATTCGTTATGGGCCTGATCCAAAGCTCATTAATATCAATGGGGGGGGGAGACGACATCCATTGATTTCAGTGGGCTTTGTATCAGGCTCCGTGCCAAAGTTGCAATAGAGGGCCAGTGAATGTGCAACATATGCATTCAGATCATGGGTAGCTTATGTCAAAAGCCATCTCTAACACAACACTCAGCTGTTCTTAGATTTGTTCCATAAGATTGAACAGACCCTATGACCTTCTTGCCCCCCTGGGACCTAGCTATCAATGTCTGCTTTCAGCCGTCTATTTCTTAGAGTGACTAGTTATTAAAACTATAGCTAGATAGATATTCCTTTACAAAAGAAGTCCTTTTTAAGTCCCTGATCCTGCTAACACTATGCACATGATTAACTTTAATTCCCAAAATTAATGAAAAGAATTTTATTACTGGAGCTATACAGACTTACACCAGCTAAAGATCTGTCACATTATCCTTCCAAGCACATCTAGACAAGTAGGAGTTCTTTTTTTTTTTCTTTCACCCTCACCTCCCACAAGGACATCCTCAATATGTGTGAGTAGGTTGGGACGCTATTGTGGGAAAGCTAAGTCAAATAAATGGCATTGCATTTAATTCTTAAAGCAGTGAGGGTCATAGTCATTCGTATTGCCAGGAGACGTGGGCTCCAGAGCCTGACTCCAGTTCCTTTGACAATTCTGTCCCCCTTACTAGCTGTACAATGCTACTGGCCAATTCTGCCCATAACTGTGTGTTTGTGACTCTGATTGTTTTCAGTCATTTCTGTGCATGCTGTCTACCCCGTGATGAGTTTGCCGTAGACTGCCTGAGGAAGAGACACTTACTAGTGTCACCGTGAGGAGAAAGATCATTCTGTTTCATGGAGGATTTCAATATAACAAACATTTCTCAATTCTCCATGGCTCTAGAGCAGGATACCTGACAGTTTGCCCTGGAGCTGCAAACCTGACTGGAAGCCCTCCGTTCCCTAGCTCGGGGATTGTCCAGTTGGAGGTTGCTGGGGAACTGCAGATCTTGGGACCCCAGGCTGCCAAGGAACCACAAGTTTTCCCTGTCAGAGCACCTGGTGGGTTGTAAAGGACCCAGAAGATGGGAATCTATGCTCACCATTGCGCTAAAAGAAAACCTAATGCAAACAGGTTACAAAGTAATAGCTTGCATCCTAGTTTGCTCATGTTTTAAATAACAATCTGGTTTTCCATTGATACATAATGGGAAGAAGAATACATGTGGTAATTTTGTGTCTGTGGTACAGATGGTACAGATGGTTTGGGTGTTAAATTCATTTACAAGTACATTGGAGCAAAATTTTAATATTGAAGATTTACCCATAAATGATAAAAAAAAAAAAGGGAGCAAGCCAGGAGAAATCATCCACAGTATCACAGATTTGAGGAATAAAATAAAAATACTGCTGTACTAAAAATTAAGAGCAAAATAATTCGTGTATTTAACATTATGTTTTTTTCTTTGATGCAATATGCCGCTTTGTAGTTGCTGTAGCATAAAGGCATTGGAAAATGCATTGTGACCGATACCTTCAAATCTTGTTCAATTAATGTTAATTGTCTGCCTTTAATTTGAGGTTTCCAAAGATTCAAAACTCTAGAAAATCAAATCTCCTTAAATTCCAGCAGGTTGTCAATTAAAGTTGCCTGATTATACTCACCCTTAGCCCTTAAAGATAATCCACAATTAAATTGCTATGGTGCACGAATTACAGCAGGCCAAGAATAGTTTACAGACCTTTCAGGAAATGCTGGGTAATGTACCCCCAGGCTTTCCACACTCCTGAATCTTGATTTTAATATTCAGAATGTCAGACTTGCTGATTTTTATGGGACTCGGAATGCACTTTGCTGCAGTTGGAAGATTGTTTAGCATGCTCATGGCCAGCAGAATCACTATTTATATAGCTATATCTAAATAGATATAGATATATATGGAGAGCTGTAGGCTGGCAGATTCAGTATTCCAAGCCTAGGGGATTTGAGTACCAGAAAGCATGGAGTGAACTTTTCAGAAGGGCTTCCTTTTGGTTTCCATTGTTGCACCCTCCATCTTGAATATAAAAATCTCTTGTGCATGGAATTTTTGCTCACTAACAATTGCATGTATGAACAGAATGTGTAGAAACATGCAAACAGGTCTTAAATATGGAAGTTCTGTCATTTGTACACACAATTGATGGTGTGCAAAAGGTGTACAACCAATCGATAATTGTGTTCACAGAGCATATATTTTGAAAATTGGGCCTTTACAGTTAAATGGGTATGAGTAAAGTGCTTCACAAGATTCAGCAAAGTTGCATTAGGGCTAAATATAAACAGATCTTACAAAACCTGACTCACATATAAACCTATCCTAGGATCTGGTAGAGCTTGTTGAGAAATGGAGGGAGGGGGAATGAACCCTTCACCAATACATTCATAACTTCCCCAATGTTTTCCTT
This sequence comes from Terrapene triunguis, assembly GCF_002925995.2. Taxonomy (NCBI): domain Eukaryota; kingdom Metazoa; phylum Chordata; order Testudines; family Emydidae; genus Terrapene; species Terrapene triunguis. The sequence continues at coordinate 4,576,659 of NW_020664420.1, read as the reverse complement.
TTCCAAGATTGCAAAAATAACCTGTTTTATGCTTTTGGGAAATATATTTTCCCCAAAACTCTAGGGTATACCTCAATATTGATGCAAAAATGGTTATTAAACAGTATTATTGTTACATGTTTAGGTTATTACAGTTATTTTTATACACCTGACACTTGGAGACTGGAAATTTCAATAATGATTGCATTCAAAAAGTCAAGACATTTTTCGAAGAAAGCCAGCCGTTACTTTGTGAAATCTTTCCTTTTAGAAAAAAAATAGCCATTTTCTGTCAACAACACATTTATTTGAAAAATATCTACCAGCTCTAGCTTCTGGTTTGCAGTCTGATTATTAGTCTCTCTTTCCTCTTCCTCTGAACTCCAGGTAACATCTTTCTTAATAATAATTTTCATGTATATGTCACCTTCCTCCATAGTTTTGGAAACTGCTTTATAAACATTAGCGGTTTAAGAAAGGGGAGTATTATTATTCCAATTTTATAGATGGGGAAGTTGACACACACAACTCTCTGGTGGTATAAGATATGAACAGAATAGATCCCGGGTTTCCTGGAAACATACAGATTTTTATAGGTCAGACCAGTAGTCCATCTTTTCCAGTGTCTTGACTTTGGATTGACATCTATCTAATACTTCAGTGCATTGTGGGTATTCCCACTGACTTGATTTCTCATTGAAATCAATTCCCACTCACATGAATTAGGGCCCTAATCTTGCACCATAGTAGTCAATGGGATTTTTGCCATTGAGTTCAGTGGGAGCAGGATCAAGACATAGATGAGTAGGGCTATGCACATGCTTAAAATGAAGCACTTTAAAATTCAGCACTTTGCAGGATTAAGCCCTGAAATGCAGTTTTTCACTTGTTGGTGAATTAACTACATCATACAATTATTGTATTGCTTGCATTCCAGATATCTCAGCCTAAAAGAAAAGCTAACATATTGATCAACTCTTGTAAGAATAGCATCTTTAAAATGATGAATATGGTAACAAGTGACAAACCGCAGTGTCTCCAATAGCTTCCTTAGATATGGATCCTGAATCTTGATTGAAAGTCAAGGGCAGATGATATTTTAACCACTACAGCATGACTCCTCTTTATTGTACTTTCTAAATCTCCTTGTAAGCTCTGCACTGATATCTAATGATTTCTTTAACAAATCTATATCGTTGGCTCTCTCACAGTAACAGAGTTTCCAAAGAGTACTCAGGTTTATAAATTCCCAGAGGGATAATTCCTTCTCAGTCTTCTCCTGGCCTTTCCTCCTTGTACCCAATAATACCAGAGTAGCATTTTCAATTGTTTCTGTAACCTGTGCCATTTAGGACTCAAACCAATCAATGCAAATAAATCTTGATAACTACTTAGTTGGGCTTTTTAATTTGTCTAAGATTGCATGCATATTTTTCAAAATGCCTGTGGCCCCTTTCTTTTTAATGATCTATATCTGCTGTGGATTATATAGTATTAATCTCATTTTGTCCACTTACAAACCTACAGCAAGTTCCCGCATAAGCACAGACAAAAAAAACCCCACTAAATCTATGAGGGTTTGCTAAATCAATGTGTGTGATATGTCTCTGCATTCATTTTGCAGGGCTTAATGTGCAGATTCACTTCAAGTTTTGTAAATTGTATCAGTTTTCTGCACACACAATACCTACTGATTTCGTGGCTTTATCTGCAGGCAAAATTAGTCTTATTTGAAACCATTGAAACAAGCAGAATAGCTAAGAATTCTATTCAATATTTAATAGACCCCACTCCAGCCAAACATTGTATTAGCTTTCTACTCTATTCCTTATATGAATTTTAAAGTATGAGGAGCACAATTAGGTGGGGACTTATATATTTATGAGAAGGGGACGTTGATCAATGGGAAGTTGTGAGGACTTACAATTCTTCCTGAATTCACAGAAAACTGGATCATAACTAGTAAGTGCAATTATGCATGTGAATTACATGTGCATGGAAATAGGCTTGTATTCAGCCAAATCGCACACACTTTAGTGGCATTTCTGAAAATAACAATTTCTTTCATGTTCAACTTTGTGCGCCATTTTCCACAATTGAAATCTGAAACTTAGCCTGTAATGTCCAGTAGCTGCAGACACTCAGCAATATTGTTTTTATTAGGAGCTGATAATGTGCTCGGAGCTGCCCAACACACAATCTATACAAATAGTCCCTACCTAAGGGCTTACAGTTTAAGCAGGGGTGAATCACAGTAGACAGTGAGCCTTAGGAAGCCCAGAGGAGGAAACAACAGTACACAACCTAATTTGGTGGTTACCTCACTAACTAATTTTATTATGCTATTGACTCATTTCTGCTGAGTCTTCTTCTTAGAGTATGTGCAACGTGCCTCAGGTGGCATGTGAGGAGGATTCATCACCGGATTTGGTCCACTGGTTGGATCATTAGCTTCCCTGGCACCAGGTGCTGACGGGGAGTGGAATGTGAATGGGTTTTCAGGAACCATTTGAATGGAGAACAGGTAGTGGCTTGGCAGATCAGAATTGAGCTGACATTCTCTGCATCAGGTATGCAAGGTTTTTCTTAATAGTGAGCTATATAGAAACTATGGCCCTAATTCAGTACATTACCTAAGCATGTACCTAACTTAGGAATGTGAGTCATTCCACTGAAACGCACAGGAATACGCACATACTTATTAAAGTGAGGCATGTATCTTTTTGATTAGGAGTCTAAATGACATAGCATAACTATGTTCTCTATTTCCATTCTGCAGTATCCAGGACTAGTAAATTCAGAATCTAAACCTGGGCTAAAGACAAAAGCATTGATCTGAATTCCACCTCCCCATAAGCCGTGTATTTCTCAATACGTTCTTCGACATGCTAATGTTAAATCCTAATAATTAGAGTTGGTTGAAAAATGGGACATTTTTCCTTTAAAAAGTCCCCCTTTTGTCTCAAAATGTTAGTTTGAAATATTTTAATGAGCTCTACTAATAATTTTACTAGAAAACTGAGTATAAACCAAATAAATAAAAATGCTACTAAAAACAGAAAACAAAGAGCAACTATTAGTGACTTCACCCTTGAATTATTTGTAGTTCTATGTAAAGTACAACTGACATTTGTCTCTTAAGGGTTAAGGAATTTTTAATATTATGTCCACCTGAGGAACAGCATCAAACGGGGTGCCACAGAGCCCAACAATCCTTTTGTCACTGATGACCTACACGAAGGCACAAATGCAACTGTGAACAAATTTGCTGACAATATTGCATTCAGTGGGCTAGCAAACATACCAGAGAGCAGATCCAAACAGTGGATTAACCTAGAGATATTAGAACAGTGGGTGATTTGCGGTGAGATGTTCATTGAATCCAAATACGCATAGGGAAAAGAAATACATTGCAGATCCATACAGAAGAAGAGTCATATGGAAAGCAGCAAGTCAGAGAGACAATAATGAACTATTTAAAATCTAGAGCCATGATGCGACTGCGCACAACGGGGGGAAATCATTGCCCATCTTCTTGGATGCATGTCTATATATAGGGATTTGCATATAAGTGTTTGTGTGTGTGTGTGAGATTTTTGAGGTATTGTCATTGTGGACATTCAGGAACAGATTAGACAAAATAGTAGAGGGAAAGAAGTAACACCTTTCCTAAACCTAGTAGGTATTTATTTACTTTCCAAGTTGTGCACTGTTTCTCTCCTTAGCTCCAAGTGCATTACAAAGCATGTATGAAACAATTTTAGTAAAGTGTTAAGAGAGAACTCAAGCAAGTGTAAATCCACAGTTCATATCAGAAGGACTCAGACATCCTACAGCATCTTCCCAATCTCAAATGATATCTTCCAACTCATCTTTTGCCTCCTCAGCAGAAGCACTGGAGGACAGCGGGGTCACGCGCGCGCGTGTGTGTGTATATATACACAAGTATGTATATATTCATATATATGCAGCACATGCTGTTGCAGATCTGTCTTTAAGTTTTGCACTTCTTCAATGTCAATACATCACATTTGAAATATATATAATAATTAAGTCTATCCTTGAACATAATTAAAATTCTAGTCGATCTGCACAAATTCAGAAGTGACTTGAAATCATTAATGCCTGATATCAGTCAGATCATAAATCATCTGTGAGACCATATTAGAAACCTAGAGAAAATAGCATTTCTAGTGACATACGCTGGGATCTGACCTGCAACTTCTATATTCTAAGAGAAGTTGTAGATCAGTCATTTACCAATTTATAATGTCACTACAATAAATACATTGGAACATGTTTTCTTCTTAGAACGGAATGAGCACATTCTAACTTGTTCCTCTTGATGCTATTTGCATTATTTTTTGAGTTGAAAATAGGGATGGGCAAACGGGATGATAATGCCCTGGATTCCTGGGACAAACCTCCTTTTTCCTATCTACAAATCCCTCCGTAAAATCTAGCTCTTTCAGGTAGCACTGGCTTATACTGCTGTGTGTCTTCCTCTGTGAATGTCCTTTATTCTCATATTTAAAATTTGTTCTTTCACTCTACCTACTGAAAAGTTGTTTCATATCTTCTTATTTGTAGCCAATCTCGCCTTTCCTAGCCTGCTGTTGTTATTCAATGTGCTGGTATAATTTTGTGAGTTCACTGGAACAGAGGCAATGGACATCATGTGGGCTGATATTAGAGATATAAAGTCCTCAGAGCTAAAGGCATATGCCTCAACAGCTTTGAGCTGAAGAACCAGGCTGTGAAGGTGGGAGATATAAAACGTACGTCATAGAGTGGGATGTGTGGCTCTGATTCTGTCTGTGGGTTGCACAGACAACTTGCCACTTGTTCTCTAAAGTGCCATATAAACATGTATAGCGTTATTTAAATAGTCAATAACAATTTTGCACCTGTGTAGGACCTTCCAATGAAAGATTTCAAAGTGTTTTACAAACCCTAATGTAGTAAGCCACACTGCACCCTGTGAATTAGAAAAGTTTTATTATCCCTATGCTACAGATGAGTAAACTGAGGCACTCACCTAAAGTAATTCAGGGTGTCTGTGGCAGACCAGTGATTTAACTGTTGGGCATTGTTTCTAATAAGAACCCAATTTACAAAGTGTTGAGCATCTCCTACAATGTACCAAGATCCCTTCACAAAAGGACTTGAAGGTGCTCACGTTCCCTTACAATATAAGGTAAATGTGCACTCCTAGCTCTCAGACTCTGCCTAGCACTTAGTCTATTATCATGCTGGCTATATCTCAGCACATTGATCGTGGTAGGTTAGTGTGTCAAACACACTGTTTCTCAGGAAAGAATCTCATCAGAGCTCCAGCACTGTGCAGTAATTTCACTGATAGTACTCAAGTTCTTGTTGTGTCAGTAATTCAGTTCATCAGCTCATGAAACTGGGCTTCATCCTGAAGGTAGATTTTCCCCTCTACCCCTCAAAGGATTGTGGTGTTGTTCATTTGTTTAAACATTTCTTCCGAATGCTATGGATAAGATGAGAACATGAGGAGTGGAAGAGCAGTTAGTATCTCCTTAATGGAACGGTCCCCAATGTGCTCATGCATATTCACTTATTATTAAATAGTTAACGTGTCTTTAAACCCATCATTTAAATCCATGGAACACAAATCACTTAAGATTTACATTTTGCTTGTGATTCAAGATTTTAAACCTCCAAGCTCTCTGCCTAGTGACAAGAATACATATCCAGGTTAATTGATAAAGCCTTTCAAAGGTACAGTCCTGCAGGCAGCAATCACATAGGATTCACATGTGGCATTACCCTCTGATTATTTTATTCCACACCCCCAGAGCAAGAAGGCATCCCTAGGTGGAATACTGCTTTGCTCAGTCTCTGATACACAGTCTCTTCTAGTCCTTCCCCTGGAGCAAGGCCCCTTACTGAAGGTGATGCCTCAAGGCGCAATCTTGTCTATACCACAATTTACAGTATTAACAGTAGCAACATGTACTCAGCTGAAACAATTGAGATTTTAAATATTAAATGCATGCAATGAACTGCTTGCAAAAATGTTCAGAAATTACAGAGCAAAAATTATCCTGAATGACAAACCTGACAGTCTGGCTATCTATTCATGAGCAATCCATGGACTGCAAAAGAGGCAGTTCTTTATATATATATATATTCATTTTGGATTATTTCCCCAGCTCTTCCCCACCTTTGCAGATGCTATTCTTTGGCCACGGATGTTTTTCTATTGATTCACATCCTGACAAATGTACCTTTGAAATGGAACAAATATAGAGAATTTTTAATGCAAACTTAGAATTTGCAGATTATCGTATTATGCACCAAAAATTGTAAAGGCCCAAAAATCACAGCATCAGATATAGGTCTGCAATTTCCTCCTTTTATTGTTATTAAGGTAGTTACATTGGAGGTTTTTTTACTACAGTATGTGGATTACAATGAGTAGTTTCATATCAACACACTTGTGCAAATTCTCTCAGAAGCAGCCTGAGAGCAAAAAACCCTGTTCTTGCCCTGTTACCCGCACACTCTAGGGCACCCCATCTTTAACCTTCCATGGGCTAACGGCGTAACCCAGTTAATTTAGTCACTTCCACCCTTTTCCAGTTCCTAGGACTCTGGGTGAAAGGCATCTACCCGTACTCAGTTCCTAGGACTCAGGGCGTAATCTTCTGTGGGTTTGTGGGGCCTTTTACCAGTGAAAGAGCCTTAAACATGAATATCCTTAACCTCTATTTATTAACAGTTACCAAAGCAGAATACACGTGCTAAGCACACAACGTTCACCACTCCCAATAAGGCAGAAGAACTTTTCCTGGTGGCCAATCAGGATCAGGTCATCCAGGGCTCCGGCTTTTGTATGATATGATTGGCAGGGTGTTGAGGTCTGGCAGCTCTGATCTTGGCCTGTGTCCTGGAATTAGGTTCTGAAGAACTTCCTTTTGGACCCCAGTTTATATAGTTAAACTTGGGTCCTGCTTAGCTCTACCTTAACCAATCATTTTAAACTAAAGTTCTACAAAACAGTATTTTCACCAATCCTAGCCCATTATGAAACAATTCTTTACCCAATCACACCCCACCACCTTAGTTGATTTAAATCTTGCAAAATTAGTTATGCAACAGACAGAAACAATCAAAGAATCAGACAGAAACCATACCGATAAACAGTAGAGAAGTGGGGATCATAAAGTCAAAACAATAAAGAAGTACAGATTTCACAATCACAACTGTTGATAAGTGATTTCTTGCCAGAAAACAAAGTTTTCTTTAAACATCTAAAATCTGTTTCTTTATGTGGTGATGGTGTGTACTATTAGGACAGGAGCGCCTCCTTAACAGCCCAATATTGCTTTGTTTTGATGCCATTTAGATGGAATGTGAGGATGTGACTCTCTGATTCTTAACTTATGGCTGCTGCTGTTTACTGCATAAAAAGACCTCAGACCTTACAGCCCAGGCTCCTACTTGGGTGGTTATGGGGAGATACATAGTGTTGCCATAAAATAGATATGGCTTCTTAGGGTCTAAGAGCTTGATCTTGCACTACTGAAATTAATGAGTTTTCAATAGTTCAGGATTCAGTGAAAGCCGGATTAGGCTGTAAATCCAAAATAGGGTTGTGGTTACAAACTACTAGAACAAGGTTTGGATCGTGGGACGGAATGGTAATGAGATCCACAGTTGTTTGTTTGTAGATGATCAGTGCTAGCTGTGATGGGAGTATTTCTCAAAGATTCTCTCTGAACTCACCCACCCTCTTTCACTAGTCATGATAAAGCTTAGGCCTGGTCTACACTGGGGTTGGGTGGGTGGGGATCGACCTAAGTTACGCAACTTCAGCTACGTGAATAACGTAGCTGAAGTCGACGTACTTAGATCGACTTACCGTGGTGTCTTCACTACAGAGTGACTGCTGCCACTCCCCCGTCAACTCTGCCTGCACCTCTCGTGGAGCTGGAGTACAGGAGTCAACGGGAGAGCGCTCGGGGATCGATTTATCGCGTCTAGACTAGACGCGATAAATCGATCCTTGCTGGATTGATCGCTGCCTGCCGATCTGGCCGGTAGTGAATACATACCCTTAGTGTCAACCAAGATTTACTGCTAATTTCTAAGGAATGGGTTGGTTATATGGATGGGAGACCACCAGGAAAACCCAAATGCTTCAGGAAATGGTGATGATGATATGTAGCATTCTTCCTGCTGAGTCAATACTGTAGTAACACTTGAGTATGATGTTAAGGACAATAAGAGTGATTCATTTCCTATGGAAGCTAATGGGAATCTTCTCATTGACTTCACCTGGAGTTGGATTGATCCCAGTCTGAATGGGCTGGTGGAGCTGCTCTCTGACCATTTGTGTTCATTAAGGATCCCATGGCACATTTTGTACAACTAGCTGAGGTAATGTCAGTGTCTTGGCTAAATTCCATCTTAAGTAATTACATTCTGCCTCCTTACATTCCCCCTGGAGTTTCAAATGATTATAGTGTTACTCACTGTATAAAGCAGTGAGATGCAGTGTTAATGGCATGTTCCACTACATCCATCCAGCTATCTATATGGAAAAGCTGCACTAGAGAATTATTTACCTATTCTGATCCAATGATTGCTATGTTTTCTCCAGAATATATTGGGGGGGGACATTCTCAGTTCAGTGCATGATATTGGTGTGTGTTCAACACACACATTTATATCTGCCACCTTATTGTGAACTGCTTGTCTAAATCCTTGCACAATGAACTGAAATGTAAGACCTTCCCACAGCTTTTGTCTAAAGCTACTTCCCTCCCCAAAAAAGTCACTGGCTAGTGGGGGGGGGGGGGGGGGGGGAGAGCAAAATAGAATATGGACTTTAACGAAAGTTGCTGGGTGCTTACCAGTTTTGCAAATCAGTCCAGTTACAGTATTTGGGAGTCTAAAAAAGGATTTAAATTTAGACTCCTATTATAAACTTTGGCCTTTAGTACTTAATTGAAATGAACCTCTGGATTTCTCGAATAGGTCTGGTCAAAAATTTTGCATCAAAGATTTTTGCTCAGGAAACATTGAGTTTTTGATTAGACAAAATGTTACACGGAAAGAGCCTACATTCCTCACATCCGAGTTTTCATCAGAAAACTAAAACATTGAAAACTGACCATTTTCAGCCAAAAACCAAGAAAATGTAAATGTCTCCCGAAAAATTTAAGTTTCCAGTTTTTTGACAAAAAGTCAACCCCCCGGATCATCTCCTCCCATCCCTATTTTCCAACCAGTTCTACTACTGATTTTTTTTTCCATTTTAAAGCCTGGATGCTACTTTCTGTCAATTGTTTAAATCTTGTGACACAATTACAAGAAGTGAAGGAGTAGGAACAAAGCCTTCCAGATGTGCACGCACGTTCCTGAGCAACCCCATGATCTCAGCAGTTACCTTTGTCTTTCTTCTATTCCCATTCCCTCCCTCTATAAACCTTTTGAGTTGTGTTCAGGCTTTGCCTATTTGCTATTCATTATCCGGGTTGCTCAGTTGGTCAGATAAGTCACATGGTATTTTTCCTGCTTCCTGAGTGGGTAGCTGAAATATTTTAAAAAGGAGAATAATAAATAATGAACTGCTGGTAAAACTATTTGGCCAGATAATCCCTGGTTGCTAAAATCTATGGACAATGGTTGGATAAGCATGGAAATATTTGTAAATCCCAGAAGTTTCAAACACTCACAAATAATTAGTGATGTTTCTCAAATAGTGGCCATTTTTCATGAAATTTGTTTTTAATCTTTTCATGGGAAGAAAAATCAAATTTCTACAAATAATCATATTGAATCAAACTCAACACTTCTATCTGTGAACGATACTAAAACAATGGATGCTATGGAAAATCCTAAAATGTAGAGGTTGTGTTATTTGTGAAACGGTTGAAAAACAGAAAAAAGAGTATTTAATAAAGCTGTCTCTTAATTTTCTGGAAATGGATGATTCAACTGAGTGCAAATCTGGCAACTTCAGTCAACACAGGCTAACACCCCAGTGGCAAAGCAACTGGCTGATACGCCTCCATTCTCTCTTTAAAATAAAATAAGTTCTGCTTTGAGAAGCTTAAACATTAAGAGATATTTAATCAATTTTTCCCCCCGAGGCTCCGCTTAGTTAAAATCTAATGACACAGAAACAACCATACGCACCAGAGCTCCTGAGCTTTACAAAACTGCTTCTGTCCAGGAAGAGATACATAGAGAGAATGATACAGAGATGGGAGGGGGCAGAGAGAGATTTTTATTGGAAGCTGTTAAAGTGGTTGCTATGAGACCTTCTCCAGCTACCACAGGAACAGCCGTGAGTGTGAGGCTGATAAATCGTACCTCTTGTATCATACCTTCCTTTTTTTATGCTGCTTTTATAGTTGTTTAAGATCAGAGCAAGCACCTGTCAGTTGCTTTTTCTTCCTTCTCACTCTCCTCTGGTCCCTTGTGCAAGATGGAGCTAGAAAATGAAATGATCAGCTCCTCCAGCAATTCTTCAGCAGGCTCCAGGGAGTACAAGGTGGTGATGCTGGGAGCTGGGGGAGTTGGCAAAAGCGGTAAGTTTTTTAATTAACAGCAGGGGGTGGGTCAGAGTATAAACTTCTGAGAACAAGGTTGGCTTAATAAGGGGCTTCTCCCCCACCCCCTGTTCTGTTGAAGATGGTTTGGATTAAAAAAAAATTGAAATTAACGACTAGGGGCATGAGTCAGCTTAATTTTGTTGCAGAGAAAAATGTTGTAGTACTTTTTTTTTCTTAGACAGCCTTCTCTTTCCTTTACAGACATTGGGGTACAGTCAGCTTGCTGCTGTTAGCTTACTGTTCCGTTCTGCATATGGCAATGCCACTGTAGCGCTTTTTAAGGGGTATTGGCACCTTGGGCAGTGTACGTGTAACTTGTGGGCCTGTAAATCATCCTTCATAGAGGCATGTGAGAGAGACCACTTGCAAAACCGACTGCCAAGTCAGGTCTGCCGTGGAAAGTGAGGAGGATGACACAGCTTCCAAGTTACTTCTTTACTGTGTGTCATTATGGCTCTGCTGGTGGTACTCGCACCTCCTGCCTGGAAAGTTATAGGATGCATGTCTGAGTGTCTCTCCAGTTGACAAGGTTGATACCCAGCATATTTTAATATCGCTGTCCAGTGCTGGAAAGACATGATATTGTCTGTGGTGGCATCTCTTCAGAGGAGCTATTATTTTTCTCTGGATGAGGTTTTCTTTTTCTCAGATGTTATCACCTTTTGATTTATTCTCACTGACACTAACGTTCCCTGATCTTTAAAAAAAGAAAAGAAAAGAAAAGAAAAGACTTTGCTGAGCATGCAGGGTCTGTCTTGGTAGCCAGCATATTTAACCCAGCACAACAAGTATATAATGAAATCTGCTGGAAATGACTATACAACTGGGATACAGAATTTCACAGACTAGCCTCCATGCAAGTCGGAGGGCAGGCAGAATAAACAAGCTGTAAAACTAAACTACTGATATGTAGACAAGCCAAGCACTGTTTGCGACCTACCTGGTAAGACTAGATGATGATAGTTATATTTTAAGCAGTGAGGATATCATTCTGTATATCCATATGCTGTAGCCAGTGTTCCATTTGGTTTTAGTTTTAGGGTTGCATCCTTCATCTAAGAGGACTATACCCCATCAATATTAATCTAACCAAGCAGGTGACAATTTTTGCAGTGGTATATTGAGAAATGATTGCTGTTCGCTACATAAAACACGAACAATTGGACTTCTTATGTTATTTTACTGCATGTATTTCCCAACTCACTTTTCTGCAGCAAGCAGGATCTCTGTGAAATATCTTTCTATTGTAACTTTCAACAAACCAATACTTGTTTTTGCTGAGAGTATCCCAAAGGTGGCAGCAATTTTTTCTACTTCGTTTATGCAAGCACCATTTATTCTAAAAGAGTAGTTCCCCAACCACTGTGACATTTCAAAGTAAAGATATACATGCTGCAATATTGATAATGGAATTGGATTATGGGAGATGAATCTCAGACACAAATTAAGGAAACTTCAAAGGGTTAATAATTTCTAGTATTTGAAAAGTCATGATGCCCTCATGAAGCTTATTCCAACTAATCCAAATCTTCTTGCTTTGGAAATTAAATTGATGGTTTCATTTAAACAAGACTTCTAATATTTTGGAATTTCCTGATCCAGCCCTGGTTGGAAGCAAGCAAAGCAGATGGAGCATGTGTGTGGAGCGGGGCGGGGGGATTAGAACAAGGAGCAATGGTCTCAAGTTGCAGTGAGAGATGTTTAGGTTGGATATTAGGAAAACCTATTTCACTAGGAGAGTGGTGAAGCACTGAAAAGGGTTATCTAGGGAGCTGGTGGAATCTCCATCCTTAGAAGTTTTTAAGGCTTGGCTTGACAAAGCCCTGGCTAGGGTGATATAGTTGGGGTTGGTCCTGTTTTGAGCAGGGGGTTGGACTAGATGACCTCTTGAGGTCTCTTCCAACCCTAATCTTCTATGATTCAATCAAAATTAAGAACTATATTGCACACCCCATACTCACACTGAGTAACGTGTTACTCCATAAACAGCCTCACTGAATTCCATGGGACTACTCATATTGTCAGTTATTGTTCAACATGATTAAGGAGTTCACAATCTGTCCCCATATGAACATTTATTGACTATGGAAAGACATAGATTTTGTTGAATTTTGCGGTAAAGTTCAGGCAATTCCTTATCTGATGCAAAATAACTCATAGACTCTAAGGTCAGAAGGGACAATTATGATAATTTAGTCTGACTTCCTGCACGTTTCAGTTCACAGAACCACACCCACCTATTCCTGCAATAGACCAGTAACCTCTGGCTGAGTTATTGAAGTCCTCAAACCATGCTTTAAAGACTTCAAGTTATTCATCCCTACATACAACACAGATATGGGCAGCTAAGGAACCTCTACTTCCCCACAGTCATTCCTGGCCTGGAAACTACACAGGAACTTATTCATTTGGTGCCACTGGTGTATTATGAAATCACTGATATAAAAAAAATCCTGCAGAAAAGTTTTTCTCTTCTTTTAAGCATCTGCACTTCTGCCTTTGTATTGATTTGTAAGGAGGAGGGAAGAAATATAATAAGAAAATATGGCTTTAAAGGGTTTATGACACGGCCAAAATCATGCAGCATTGGAGAGCTAACTACCAAAAAAACCCGCTGTCTTAAGATGTCCCACCTAGGTTTGCAAAGCCAAGACTTTTGGTTTCTTATCTTAAACACGATAAACTCAACAAGCAAATGTATGGCTTTTATTTATCACTAAGGTGCTTCTTTACTAGACTCGTGCCCAGTTCTGCTTTCATTTACCATCACATTAGTATCATTGATATAAATAGAAGAAGAATGTGGCCCAATTTTATAAGTGCTAGGGAAAATATCTGCAATAAAATACCAATTGTTGTGCAAAAGAATCACCTGTTTTGGGATCATAAGAACATAAAAACGGCCATACTGGGTCAGACTAAAGGTCCATCTAGCCCAGTATCCTGTCTTCCAACAGTGGCAAATGCCAGGGGCCCCAGAGGGAATGAACAGAACAGCTAACTTTCACCAGGTTGGCAAAAAGTTTTGATCAAATCTAGATGCAGTTTTGAATTAACCTGGAATAATTTATGGCTTGTACAGAAATCATGTGAGATTTGCTGTTAATCGTAGTTTTGGAGGGAGAAATAACAGGTGAAATATGCTGAAGTTTGTTCCTATCCTGAATGTGAAAGTAAAATGTGGATGTTGAGATATTGTGATCAAATCCAAAATTATAATGTATATACAAATTCCCATGAAGATGGCAACAAAAGTTGATTTTAGTTGGGGATTGGTCCTGCTTCGAGCAGGGGAATGGACTAGATGACCTCCTGAGGTCTCTTCCAACCCTAATATTCTATGATTGAAAAGCCAATGGAAAAATAAGGGCAGAAGTCAACTGAAATTTGATCTGTTACCAATAGAGCTGACAGATTTCTGCTGAAAATCCTGGTCCAGGGAGAGATGAAATACGGCTGGAACCCCAAACCTGAATGCTTTCAATCTTTAGGTGGAGTCATATTTGGGATTTGAATCTCAAGATTTGGTTCCAGATTGGATTGCAAAATTGGCAGGGGCCTAGTTTCTGGTTCTGACTGGATAGTGCTGAACTGTTTTTCTTGCAAGATTATGTCCTAAAATGGCAGATATCTTAGAATAGCCAATCTCACAACACTTATCCCATTCAGTGTAGCAGAAATCTTACAGGAAGAGCTAATGAAATCTTAATGGTGGGGCATCCAGAATTAACCCTAGTTCCTGAACCCATATCTCGAATCCTATCCTAAATCCCAACCAAAATCAGATCTGAACATCACCTCCTCGCTCATTGCTAGTTAAGAATAGTCATGTGTTAACTTCAAAAGGTTTTAAGGATTCTGAATTTAAGGGTCCCAAATTTGCAATTTCATCCAACAAACAATAATTGCATCTATTTTACTCCAGGGCAGGGAGAAGCCAGCTTTGTTTTATGAGCTTATTTCAATTAAGGTACAGAGACAAAGCTACTCAGGCATATTATAACGGGGCAAATAGTTTCACTATAGTTAATGAGGAAGTGATAGTGTTCTGTTCTGTTCTTCAAAAGTAAGCTGACCACTATATATTATGTTTTGAAAAGAGAGATCCCTTTCTGAATTCTAGAGGAATATTAAAATGTTATTTCAACCAGCTTGGGGCTGAGACCAAGTAAAGCCATTCATCTTTCAGTGCTTTGATTCAAGATGGACCCAAAGTCTGCACTTTGAAACCCTGCTGCCTTGGAGGCCGTTTGGACCTGAAAGCAAATTTTTCACTGGTCCTGTTTTATAATGATCTGTACTAGGGTGACCAGATGTCCCGATTTTATCAGGACTGTCCCGATATTTACTTATTTGTCCTGCATCCCGACCGATGTTCGGTTGGGACGCGAATTGTCCTGATATATTGCGCTCCGGCGCACAGGCAGAGGGGGCTTGCTCTCCCCCGCCCCAACTCCGCCCCCTTCCTCCCCCATTGGATCCCTCCCCAAATTCCTGCCCTTGCCACGCCCCCTCACTGCCCCATTGGATCCCTCCCCAAATCCCCGCCCTGGCCCCGCCTCTTCCCCAAGCACGCCGCATTCATCCTCCTCACCCCTCCCTCCCAGGCTTGCGCTAATCAGCTGTATGGCGGTGCAAGCGCTGGAGGAGGGGGGAGAAGCAGGATGTGGCAGCCAGCTCAGGGGAGGTGGAGGCGGAGCGGAGGTGAGCTGGTGTGGAGGGGCGGGGCGTGGAGCTGCCGGTGGGTGCTCAGCCCCCACCAATTTTTCCTATGCTCCGGCTTTTCTTTTCTTTTTTCCCTCCTCCACCGGCTCTTGGGTTTGTTTGTTTTTTGCTCTGCCGGGGCACACCCCCTCCCCCTGCCGCATCCCGATATTTCACATCTCTCATCTGGTCACCCTAATCTGTACTAAAATCCCAACTTATCCTGTGTTGGTTTGTAAGGTTCATAAACCTTAGTTAGTCTTTTGACAAAGTGTGTGTGTGTGTGTGTGTGTGTGTGTGTGTGTGTGTGTGTGTGTGTGCGCGCGCGCGCACGTGATAGGGAGAGATTAGAGAGAGAGGAGAGAGAGAGATTGGGTTTGTTTATAAATATTATTCATAGCGCTGGGCGTGGGTGGTGAATCTAGTTCCAGGAGAGACCCCAGCTAAGCAATACAGTCTAACCAGCTTGGTTTAACCCCCTATTTTATTCAGTAATACACAAAAGAACAGCCACTGAATTCTGGAGGCCCTTCATTTCCAGCTTAATTTTAACACCACCAATAATAATTAATTACAACACACTCTGTGAAACATTTGTATAAGCCTCTCAGCTAATTATCGCTAAGCATAGCATAAAACACAAACAAGTT
Organism: Terrapene triunguis; assembly: GCF_002925995.2. Classification (NCBI taxonomy): domain Eukaryota; kingdom Metazoa; phylum Chordata; order Testudines; family Emydidae; genus Terrapene; species Terrapene triunguis. Next base: position 4,560,731 of record NW_020664420.1, on the reverse strand, counting down.
GAGCTATCCTAACATTTGAATAAAATAACTGTGCCTCAAGAGGGATGTTATTTCCTAAAGGATGCTTCAATGCTGGTCAGATTTGTCTATGTCCTGATAGAAGTCAGACCTGCCTGGCTGCATGAAGATGATCGGCTATGTTACTCATAATACCATTTAGACAAAGCCAATTTATTGATGGTAAAAGGTGCTGTTGCTTTGGAGTTGCCCCCTCACCTGACCTGAAGGGATCATGTCTAGGGTCAGAAGTAGAGATTTTCAAAAACTTTGCATTGAAAGAGTTTTTTTAGAATGGAAAATGGCTATTTTTTCTCTCCCAAGAAATGAGCATGTTTGAGAAATGTTCAGTTTGGCATTGGAAAAATGAAAACCTGATGATATAAATGATGATAGGTTTAGCAACCCCAAAACCCAAATATTTTCTGCCAGAAAACCCACACCATTTTTGATTGTCGGGTGTTCAACTAAAAATCAGAGAAATTATGAAGGACATTTTTTTTGTATGCACACACAAAGAAAAATGCCTTTCCTCACCCGATCTAGTCAGCAGTATTTAACTGTTCCACAGTCCATTCATTCTGTTCATTCTCTCTGATCCTGACAGCTGCACAAATGCCCCAGTCCTGCAAACATGTAAGCAGGTGAATAGTCCACTGATTTCAGGATATTTTTGCAGAATCAGGACCAAATTGGTAACCGTAGCCCTGGCTTTTGGGAGGTGAAAAGGTATGCTCTAGAAACTGGACTGAAACCACAAACTCATACCACTTGAGTTTATAAACAGCCTTTTAGTGGGGCAGTTTCTCTGTCCTGCTCTGCTCCCTCTCCAGCTAGTGCAAAGGAGTAGAGACTGGGTGTGTGCTTTTCCTGGCGGATTTCTTCAGTGGTGGGAGGTCCCCAGGAAACGTAGTGACATTATAACCAGCTTGTATACCACCTGCCTTACAGGTACACCACAGGGGATATGTTAGGAATTTGGCTGTAGCATTATGGACTCTGGCTAAGCACAGCTGCTGGATTGTCCTTTGGGGACTATTGCCATGTGGTACAAGTTAGAGCAGCCCCCAGGGTGTTCCAGGGCCAAGCAGAGAACCAAATCTCCTGGTTCACTGAGCATAAACTTGATGAATCAGACAACCTGGTCCAGCAACTCCAGTAACAGTTTCAAAGTTCATATCTGCACTTCAAACACATTGGGCCCAGTTCATGCGGGCAGGGGACTGGACTCGATGACCTCTCGAGGTCCCTTTCAGTCCTAGAATCTATGAATCTATGAATCTCTGCTGTAATGCCAGTGAATTTAGACTTAGTAGATAGGTGTGTCACAAAACATATACAATATGCAACGTACACAACACAGTACTACATTTTGCACAGTATTAGGTCTTAATCCTGCATTGTGATCAATACAGGGGCAGCACTCACCCTCTACAGATCACAGTGCAGGCCTGGACCTTTGTGTGGTAGTATACAATAGATCACAGCTGCACAAGACAGGGATTGATTTCTCTGAGTGGAAAGTGACGAGCACTCGGCGGATGCTACTGAAACTGAATAATAATAAGAACACATACAGGATTGTCTCTGATCAATCAGTAAAACTCACCCCTACCATAACATTCTTCTCCTTCCTTCTTTTCTAACCCACCTTCAAACTACCCTTTTAAGAGAAGGTCTAGGAGAACAGACTGGCCTGGGGTGTCAACAAATGTGAGCTCTGCTGAACCTGATGGGAATGGCATGTCAGTAGTTACACGTCTCAACGACTCCTTTAATCATTTCAATAAATCTGTTTGGTTATGGTACAAAGTGGGGGTGGGGGTGGGAGAGGGGATGCCATTGAAAGTAGCTGCAGAAGTAAAAACTCAAAAGGTGTGGTTGTGACCCTCGCGGATGTGTAATTTTTAATCCTATGCCAGGCTATATATCGTGGGGTGCAGCACAGGGGAGAGAGCAACTTTTAGGAGGCTACTGTTTCCTCTCCCCCATGTATGTGAGCAAAGCCTTGACTCTGCCCGCAATGTGCCCGCCTGCTCGACTCAACCAGCACAGTGGAAGAAAGAATCTGTACCAGACACAGGGTTTACTCACATTACTTGCCCTCAGGCACAAGAGGCGAGACAGGGACCAGACTCTTACTCCTAGGTCATGTCTATGCTCCAGATGTCCGCTGGCATAGTTATTTCAGTCAGGATTGTGAAGAGAAGAGATCCCTGGCCATCACAGCTAAACTGGCAAAAGCCCCTAGTGCAGACAAAGCTATAATTGCAACATTACACTTTTATCAGTATATTTTATAACAGGGCAGCCTGCCCCTTTAAAGACCAGGAGGGCCAGCCCTGTACAATTAGCCTTGCTACGGCATTGCTGGGTGCTTGGACTTAAGAGGAGGATGGGAGCAAGTTCTCTCCTGGCCCAGGGATATGTCCCAAAGACCAACCCACCTGCAGAGATGGTGTATGCAACAGACATACCAGGGGTGACAGTAGCTCCTCCCTATGCTACTCCACAGACTCATCTATGAGGGGCTGGGTGAGATCTGAGGAGAGGGTTTCTGTGGCTGATGAGCATGGGGCAAAGGTCTTTGCCCAACAGAGCAGCTCTCAAACTCAAATGACAAAATGCTTGCAGGTGCAGGAACTGGCTGTGTTCCAGGCAGCAATAAGTGTTGTAAAATAGGGGATCAAAGGCAAGCAGAGAGGGCATTGGTGTCTGGAAAGCAAGAGCTGGGTTCTCTAACTAATGGGAAGCCAGAGAAAGCTGGGTTTAGAGACCAGGTCTTGTTTACTGAACAGTTTAAAGACATTCTGACAACCCCAGAACAGGCCCCACAGCTCCAAGAGGGACTAATGTGTATAGTCTAGTGACAGAACTGTGGGAGCCCCTGGCAGAGATAAGGGACAGGGAGCAGTAGCTTGAGGCCACGTGATGTGCAGTGGGACCCCAGACCGTCCCTCATGGAGAAGCAGAGGATTGTAGTCACTGTCTCACTCTCGATCAGTATACCTGGGGGCAACTGGTATAAGAGCACCAGGAGACTCTAAGGGAGAGGAGCCTTCTAATCTCAATGGTCAGTAAGCTTGAAGGGGAGCTAGAGCATCTACAAGCACAGACCCCAACACAACCCTGAGGCAGAAGACATAAATAAATCAGGTCTGAAGAGTACAGGAGAGGACCTCCTAGATTATAGAGCTTGCCCTCGGGCTGGGCAAGGTTGGGGGGTGGCGTGTAATGAGTGACCTGGGGCCAGTCAGTCCTGTTCAGTAAGCTGTGTCCCGCAACACCTGTGCTGAGCATTGGACTTAAAGAGGAAAGCCCAGCAGTTGGATGCTGACTGGGGAGGAGAGCAGCCAGACTGCTCCTACCTGGGGGCCAGAAGCCTGCTTGAAGGCTAGCAGCTGTCTGAGGAGTGTGCCAGCCAGAGCCCTTTGTAGGAGGGTGGGCCTGGACTGGATGGTTGAGCAGACCAGAGAACATGTACCTGTTGGTGGGTGTTGAGACAGCCCGTTGCACCTTGGGCCTGCCTGTAAGGAAGGGGGCTGGATGCCAAACCTGGCTAGGCCAAAGATTTCTTTCCTTTTGTGCTTTTGCTGTAATTTATCTAAGGGACTCTGTTACCCTGGGAGGGGTTGAATTTTCTAATGTGGCTTGGCCGGAGGGTCAAGTCATATCTGTGGCTGGAATAGTCCAAAGAACATGGTGGGGAAACTGAGGCAGAAAGGCTGCCGTGCCAAACTATGCTGCAAGGGGGTGCTCTGGGATGGTGAGTCTTGTTGTAAGTTTCTTTCTCTTGGGGTGGGGCTGGAATAAGATATACCAGCAAAAGCAGTTTTGCTAATTTACTCTGCATCCACACTCAGAATGCTTTTCTGGTCTAGTATACTGGTAGTCCTATACTGGCATAAAGCAGACATGGCCTTAGACACAATCTGGTTCCTGATCTGCTCCTGGTTAAGCACAACTACACATTGCCCCTTACTTAGACTTTTGGTAAAACCACAATGTAGCCCCCAAAGGCTTCTAGAGGTTAAAAAGTGAGGGTGAGATTCTGTCACCTGCATTCTCACTGAGTACTACCTCCTAGGATAAGTAGGTCACAGTGATCTCAAAGAGACAATTGAAGGACTAGGGTACTGGTCAGCATGAGTTAGCTTGAAAAACAGTGGCCCTTTGAGTGCGTACACTTCTAGCAGATTGCAATTAATGGTGGCTGACTTTGTCTCTGTTTCAGAAGCCATTTTAACTAACAGGTTCAGAGTTTACTTTTGTGCTGCTGTTGCTGTACAAACTCCTCTGTTTCATAGTGAATGAAATGTGAGCCATCCCTGGATTAATAAATAGACATATTAATAAATAAATGTTCCCTCTCTTTTCTACTTAAAGAACGGTAACATGTTTGTGATCCACTCGGCAGGATGAAGCACATGGCTCATTCATTTATTTTATGAATTTGGATAGACATCAGGGACAGAATTGTTTGCCTCAGGGATGAGAGTTAAAGATATTTCATTATTGTGGCTGTTCATGCCGTTCAGTAGCTGGAGAGGAGGAGGATTCCATTGTGGCTCTTGTGTGTACATTTAATAGGATGATTTCTGTAGGTCAAATACCAATTGGCTATTGAGAACACTATAAGTAAGACAGGGCCGGCTCCAGGGTTTTGGCCGCCCCAAGCAGCCAAACAAACAAACAAAAAGCTGTGATCACGATCTGCGGTGGCAATTCGGCGGGAGGTCCTTCGCTCTGAGCAGGAGTGAGGGACCATCCGCCGAATTGCCGCCGAACAGCTGGACGTGCCGCCCCTCTCCGAAGTGGCCACCCCAAGCACCTGCTTGGTAAGCTGGTGCCTGGATCCGGCCCTGACGTAAGTACATAACATAAAAATGGCCATACTAGGTCAGACTGATGGTCCATCTAGCTCAGTATCCTGTCTTCTGACAGTGGCCAATGCCAGGTGGGAATGAACGGAACAGGGCAATTTCAAGTGATCCATCCCCTGTCATCCAGTCCCACTTTCTGGTAGTCCGAGGTTTAGGGACACCCAGAGCAGAGGGTTGTGTCCCTGACCATCTTCGCTAATAGCCATTGATGGGCCTATCCTCCATGCCTAGCCTTCACTCTTCTACTGATCACTAGCCCACCTAAGGCCTGAATCAGGGAAGCATTTAAGCACATGATTAAGTCATAAGATCATAAGAACTGTATGCAGTCCCGGTCCCTTCAATACCTGAAAGCTGGTGCCAAATTGGAGAGAGTTCAGAGAAAGTCAACAAAAATTATTAAAGGGCCTAGAAAATTTCATTTATGATGCCAGATGAGTAAAAGACCCATATTTGTATAGCTTGGTCAAATAATACACCAGGATTCTCCACTGTGTTACGTACACATGGATAAAGTAGTGTAACATAGTCAAGAATCAGGCCCAGTGTCTACATTGGAGATGACAGTCTATCATATTTCAAGGGTGTAAATATCAAGGAAGAGACGAACTGCTTCTAGGAATTGGTGGAAGCACCCATGACCATTTGGCTAGGAGTAATGGAATGAAATGTTCAGATAAAAGCTAAGAGCATGTATAAACATTCAGTCTATCTATAAGGAGTTCACTCCCCATGGTTTCTAGGCCGGTAGGGTATCTATCTGTAACCATTTGCTAAGAGTGAGGTTGATTAGATTATGGAATAGTCTCCCAAGGTTGGTGGAAGTCCCAGCTCTGGTACCATTTTTAGCTGAGCAAAACAGAATGGAGGAGAATGAACTGTAGAGACCAGTCCTATACTGTCAAGAGAATGGGTCAGGTGACTAGAAGAGCTTTTCCGTTTCTAATTTCTATAATTATCATGTGTTCCTCTCTGCCACTGGGGAGAGTCCTGCACACACTTAGGCACTTGAAGTCAACAGGACGACTCACATGTGTAACGTTACTCACATGCCTAAATGTTTGCAGGATCGGTGCCTTCCTCAGTGTCTCTGGTTCACAATCCTGCACATCGAGCTTCTGTATGGCACTCGTGAAAAAATGAAAATCAGCCAATCACGGTGACAATGGTCGGGTTTGGAATTGAGGATCTGGTTCATCCCCAGGCCCCACTGAGTCAGGGTCTCCCTGTCACACAAACTCAGGACAGCTGAATCATGATGTGATGTGAATGTAAGGGTATGTCTACACTACAGGATTAATCCGAATTTAGATAATTCGAATTTGGGAAACAGGTTGTATAAATTCGATTGTGCGCGGCCACACTAAGCACCTTAATTCGGTTTTAAACCACATTAATTCGGTGGTGTGCGGCCACACTACCCCATTAACTTAAACACAGTAATTCGGTGGTGTGCGTCCACACTAACCCTAATTCGAATTAACAAAATCGATTTAGGCTCTACTCCGTTCGTCGAGGTGGAGTACAGAAATCGATTTAAAGGGCCCTTTAATTCGAATTAACTGGCTCTGTAGTGTGGACGGGTGAAGGGTTAATTCGGATTAAGGCAGCTAAATCCGAATTAAAGTCCTAGTGTAGACCAGGCCTAAGTCACCAGTGGTTACATGAACATATCTGGTTTTCACCTGCAGACTAATTCAAAGAGGTTTTCCAGTCACTACTGTAGATGGGGACTATGTTGCTAGTTTTCTTTTCACTTCTAATTGGTTCTTAGGAAGGAAAGGAACCCTTTTGACTGTTGAATTGTTTACACAACAAAAGCAGTCTAGCTACAAAAGCCTCCATATGGAAGCATTTCTGTCCTGCTGGTCCCAAGTAAACTCTGAAATAAGGAAATAAACAGGGCTGCACGACAATGATTGGGCACTGCCCGTCCCTTTGCTGTACACCATCTGTGAGGCAGCCACAGGGGCTGCATTTTCCATTCTAACCCATCCCTGCTGCTGAGCCAAGCCATCTGCAGTTCAGGGCACATAATAACTGCTGTAGTTAGGACGAAGAGGGGAATTCATTAGAGACCCTTCAAAGCACAAACACAAGAATCTGTGTTTTGTTTGTTTGTTTTTCTGCTGCTTTCATCTACTCTCCTTCTATGCTTTCCCTTTCACTTCCCTTATCCTTTTCCACTTTTAATTTCTCCACTGACTTTAATTAAATTCCCTCTAAGCCTGCAAGCTTTTATTTTGTTTTTCCTGTATAAAGAGAAGCAAGGGAAGTCATCAGACTCACACAGTTCTACTGACTTGTTCTGCCTGCATTGAAAGCACTATGCGGGGGCTTAGTTGTGTAGCACTCACCGACTCGGGAAGCCACCCTGCTGCAGTTTACTCGCCACGTACCTGACAGTGGGTCAGATCCCAATGGAGTGAGACCTATTGATGTCAGCTGAGGAGCAGGCTCAAATATTTCATGTCAAAGTCGCCTTGCTTGCCTGCCTCCTCCCATATAAATGCACATAGGCGGAAGCTGTAATTCAATGAAAGAGTATTCCCAGTATTGTATGCAGTGTAGCTGTAGCTGTGTCTGTCCCAGGATATTAGAGAGACAAGGTTGGTGAGGTAATATCTTTTATTGGATTAACTTCTGTTGATAGGGAAATGAGTCTTCGAGCCACACAGAGCTGCTCTTCATGTCTGAGAAAGGGACTCCGAACGTCACAGCTAAATGCAAGGTGAATTTGATCACTCTATATCCTGATACTTGACCTATCAGTTCACATTCTCAAAGGAAACCTGCACAACACTTTCAAAAGATGAGCCTGGGAACTTAAATTCATAACTCTGCTAGACACTAAAAGTCATGGACTAAACAGAGACACTAAATGTTTGGATTATTACAACAATCGGTAACCCACTAACCTCCTCTTTTTATCCTATGACTGCAGAGGTGTTAACGGCCCACACTACTCTGAATGGTCCCATGGAATATGTACTAACTACTTATGCTAAAGAATCTGTACCACCCTGCATTTTGCTGTGATACTTGGGAGTACCTTTCCTAGACCAGAAGACGAGCTTTGTGTGGCTTAAAAGCTCGTCTCTCTCACCAACAGAAGTTGGTCCAATAAATGATATTACTTCCCCCACCTTGTCTCTCTATTCCAATAATTGTTCAATTGGTATTGTGGTGTTTGCACCATACTACGGGCAACCCAATTTTCTGCAAAAAATATAACTCACATTCCCCATGTGTTCACACTAGTAAAGATCATTAACTTGACTATTTACAGAATGTAAAGAAAAAAGGGGGAACCAAATTTAAATTTGAAAACTTTAATCAATATTCATTGGATTCCCCTCCCCCCGCATCCCAGTCAAGTTTTTGATCACAGCAGAATTTAATCATGATCTGTTGGCATGATGCTGCATGTGTTTCCTCCCCGCCTACACTGACCTACAAGGTCATGCTTGATATTGTGTCATCTAACTTGAGTTAGATGAGAACAATTTGTGTTCAAACACAATAAAGCTTTATAATATAGACAAGCCCATTCACACAGTTTGTTTGCTTTGTGCAGCACAAAAGAACTGATTGGAACCTCAGTCTTGGGTTACGTGGAATGGTGCACAGTGAAATACTTTCATTTTAAAAAGGGTTATTTACAATGTTTCATACTTCCTCATGAGATCTCTGGATTCTTTGAAGGCTTCTTGTTGCTGCCATGGAATCTGGATACCCCTTGAGTGGAATATGCTTAGCTCATGCCAATGGCCAAAATCTACAATATCTTGACTGCAACTTTCCTTAACTGTCTGCAAAACAATACACCGGAGCTGCAGATTTTTAACTCAAAATGCTCACTGCTGTAAATCAACATAGCCATATTGACTTAGATGGAGTTATGGTGCCTTAAACCAGCTGAGCACCTGGGTCACAGAAACCTAGAGCTTAATCCCTTTGCTGAATTGCTTTAACAGAAACGTGACTTCTTTGCTATCTATCTGTGCTCAGGATAGCTAAAAAGCAAATGTAAAGTCAGTTTCTATGTGACTAAATACAATTCTCTGTCTAAACAATCCCCTGTGTAGTGGGTATTCTGCCTCATCTCTGGAGGAGGTGGCGGAGGAGGAGATGAGAGGTCAAAATTGGGACTAGACGGAAAACAACAATTCTGTTTCATGTAAAATTGTGCGGGTTTCACAAGTTGCTTTCATTCTTCATTGGAATGAAACCAAAGCCTTCCAGTTCTTCCCGTGATAAAACATGGATGGAAGAGCCCTTTGAGAATAGTCAATAGCTCAGTGGTTTTAGTCAACAGCTCATCTTGCTGAAGATGTAGAGGACCTAGGTTTTAGTCCTTACTCTGTCAGAGTTGGAGCTGCGACTTGCATCTCAGTCTCCCACATCGCAGGTAAACTCACTAACCATTGGCTATTCTGCGTTTGCTTGCACACGGTCTCTCTGAATTGGGATATGCAAGGAAGTGGGAGAGCAGGATTTATTAAGAGAACTAAACAAGGCGGGAAGAGGATTAATCCTAAAATTGAGAGCACAACAGTAGATGAATAGATGCTGGAATATATAAAGGACACAAATGAGAGAGAATAATAAAAACAGACGTTGGAGGGGGATAAGGTAAGAAGAGTATGGTGAGAGAGAGTTTAAGACAGTGAGAATTACTCAGATCCCACAACAAGATTAATGGGCCTCTGCTTTCTGTTCTTACAACATCTACCCCCGTCAATGCTAGCTGCACCACTCCCCTTCCTGAAGGCTGCACGCTTGTGACACCTGTCCTAAGCTGCCAGAACTCACCCCTCTATATTTCGCTCCCAGTGGGTTGGCTTCCCAGTAGCCTTTGTCCACTGGCTCAAAGTTGACGGTAAGAAGTAAGAGTCACTCTGCCACTATTAGCAAATGAATCACGAACCTTTCTAGGTCAATCCTTTTCTTCCAACCCTGCCAGTGCTTTGGAACAAACTCACCCAGCCTCTAGCAGTGATGCCAGCTTATATAAATGCAGTGCCAGAGAGAACAGTGATTCACTTTGCTGTGTATCCCCCACCTGCCTCCAAAAGTGGGGTGTGGGAGCATTTAGGGACCAACTCTGAGTAGGACCAAGTGCCTTTCAAAGTCAATGGGAATGTCTCTGTGCTTTGAAGGATCAAATCCTGAGTGCAAATAGAATAATGCATCATATCACTACTTGGATATATCTCCCCCCCCCGCAGTGCCTGAAAATACAATCAGGCTCCATTTATTCCCAGCCCAAAGAAGCAAAGTACCAAGAAGCAAAGTAAAAATGTGCAGCTGTCTCTCTTCTTCTCCTAACCTTCCTTGTAAGTGATCCAGCAGATACACTCACTCTCCTTTTTCTGATCATTTATTTAAATATGCACTGAAGTAACATCAACCTACTCCTATTAAAAAGGGGGAGAGATGGCTGTAAGGAGAGCTATAAAAATAAATTGCCAGGGACTATAACCATTGGAGAAAAAAAACAACATTTCCCTAAGATATAGTCAAGTAAAAATTATTTAAATGTAAAATAAGTAAAGCACATTTTCACCTGTTTATTGAAAACTAGTTGTTAAAGCCTTGACATGTTAGTCAAGGATGAATTATTGAAGACACTGCCAAACCCATTGAGATAACCACTTTCCACTGATTGACAGTGACAATATATGAAAGGAACAGAATATTTGGTGATTGAATGCCTTTCATTCCTCAATGTCATCCGCCTGAAAAGGACTTTGGATCAAATCAATTTGCGATATCGGAGTGTTTATTTCTAACGCATCACTGTCCCTGCTGGACGAATCTCAGTCGTTTACATTTCTTAATCAAGTAGTTACTTGATTTATCCTTAGCTGATGTAAAGGAGCATAGTTACACTGAAGTCAATGGAATTATGCCAGTTTGCATGAGCAGAGCGTCTTGCCCCTTGTTCTAGAATTAGGTAGAAAACAGAAGAATTAGGGATCCTGCATTGGCACCTTATTCTGTGAGGTTCTAACCACTTCCTGTCTGGTTTTGAGCACCCTCAATTCCCAATGAAGTTAATGAAGCTGAGGGCACTCAGCACTTACAGCACTGGGACCCAAAGGGAAGCCTTTCATATCTATGCCATGAATATATGCAGAATAAATAGTATGATGTGTGCCTGAGAGCGGGAGAGAAATTAGGTTAGATTATCGTGGTCTTTGCTATGACGCCAAGACTGCTCCGATAATGACCCAGGCAAAACAGAATACATAACGGCAGAAATGCTGCTGGAACATTCCCGAAAGGATTCGCAGTGTTCATCAAAGCTTGGTTCAGGTTCAATGCAATGGACAAAATCTCATGAATAATTCATTTTGAATCTAGTGCATAAACTGTTGATGAAAAACTAGAAAGTGCTTCACAATGGAATTATTTGCACTTGTTTCTCTCCCCACCCCCAAGCCCCTTCCTTTGCATGGACTTTACTTTTACTATGGAAGAATTCATGAGGGCTGTGGTAGAGGTAAAATAGCACCTATTTGTGTTGGGGGGATGTATGCAGCCCACACTATTATTCCCTTTTATGTTTCTCATAAACTACTTTTAAGTGTAGTGCTTGTTAATAAAAAATATTGTTATTAAAAATATGGGGGGGGGGGTTGAAGGGCTTTGATTTGTAAATAATTGTGTACTAGGCATTTTTCCATTCTTACTCTAAACTTTCTGTATATTCCTTTTAGATTTTTAAAAATCACACACATGGTAGTAAGTGATAGCTTTGTGACTAATATTATTTGCATTATCATCACGCGTAGGAGCCTCAGTCATGGACCGGGTTAACTATAGATAGAGTGGGACTTATTGTTCCCTCTGTGGCTTCTGAGTCATGTCTGTTTTGCTCGGTGATAAGTGTCAGCTCAGCACAGCAGAGTCGGAATGTGTAACTGCCAGAGATATATGGAAAAAGCAAGCTCTGCCTCATGCATCACAAAGAAAACTGGAAGCTAACTACTGATTACGGAATCTTTGTTTGCCCTTAACATTGGAGCAGAAAGAGCACAGCTCAATTTTCAGCTGCTAGGCTGGGTTTGCAGAGCTGGAAGACAGAAAAATGAGGCTTTAATCAAAAGGAGAAAATTTGATCAGAAAACCATTGAGTGGATGGGTGGGTGGGTGAATACACTGGGAATGCTGTAATAACCTGAGGACATTTATTCCAGGTTGCTGACCAGGGTTTTGGAATGACCAAAGAAGAGACTGGCTCCAGAGATTTCATCCCCTGCTTTACGCTGAGCCCAGTGCTTCCTCATACAGAAGTTTGGGGGTTTAAGGCCTGGTCCAAAGCCAAGTGAAGTGATTGGGAGAGTCTTTCTACTGAGAAGTGTCATGTAGTCCCATGTCCAAGTGATGATGATGTCACTAATTAAAGTCAGGGAAAGGCCTAGTCCCAGTGATGTCAGTCTCTGCTGGGGCAGTGAAGGGATCCTTACAGGTTTCCCCCACAAGAGGAAGCTGGCAGCGTGCCTTTTTCACATGGCCCCAGCGCCCCCATCCTGTCACTCCTGGTTCCATATCCCCTCTCCTCTCTGTCCCATCTGCTTCTGGAGTCTCTGCAGCTCCAGGGGGATTAGAACCTTTACATGCACCCCTCCTGGAAGGAAGCAGATAGAGCAGCCTGCCCAACATAGCTGCCTTTGGGGTGATTCTAGGGGCCCAATGCCTCACTCCTATCTGCACCACAGCTTTAAATCTCAGTATTAGAGATTGCCCCAACATAGTATTTGGTAGTGTGTTTGGATCTCACCCACCCCCATTAAAGTCAGGGAGCAGACAGTTCTGGCATTAGGCATTAGCTTGATTCCTCTGAGCCAGTCTCATCCACATATGCAGATCGTTAGTCACAGTGCTAGTGCAGCTGAAGCAGGGTCAGGGTCAGAAGCAGTCTTGAAAGAAAACCTTTCTGTTGCCCAGGACAGACCCCAGTAGCAGGAGCCTGACAATGCAGCAAAACTACCTCCAGGAAGCAGCTGTCACAGCTCCAGGATGCTGGCCTGGACTATCAATGCCCAGGTGGTGTTTGCAAAATCTGGGACAGTCTTGTTCTGATCAGGATTCTTGGAAGCTCTTTAGGTCTGCTGTGAAACTCTGAGTGGCCAATTTCGCATTGAGAGGCATTCAGAGATTATCAGCACAGTCCTTTTATGAGAGCCACTAGCCAGTGTCAACATTCCAGGTCACATGCTTAGCTGATGTGAATGTCAAATGAAGCTCCACGGACCATGCATCTACGCTGATTTACACCAGCTGAGGATCTCTCTCTGTCCTTTTCTTTAACAATCATAAACACACAATAGCCACTACTCTGTCTGGTTTAGTGCAGTGCAGAAATTCCCATGCATACACGCTGTACCTATAACCTCATATATTTGCACTGGTTTCGACCGTTCTGTGCATCCTTCTGTGTGTGGTTAGAATTTGTCTGTCCATTCATAGTGTCAACATCTGTGTGTACACATGCACTCACTCTTTTTCCAGGTGTCTGTATGACATCAAAAGTTTGGGAAACCTAACCCTCAAACTGCACCCTCATATCTCACACTGCGGATTTCATTTCCAATTTCTATTGGAATGTATAAATCAGTATGATTAATGGCCTCTTTGTTTACTTTTAAATATAAAACATTGAAATTGCTCTCGCTGCATGAAGTGTTACAGTTGGATTTATATGTACCACTGAGCTAGCAACTGAAGTATATGCAGGAGGAAAGCTGAATGCCATTGAAAGAATGATGCATATGCAGATAGGAATCTCTACATTAACCTTTCCTCTATAACCTCTCCTATTCTTGAGCAGAGAGGAATAGGGCCAGTCTGACACTGACTGCCGAATCTGGAGCTCTCCTTTGTTTTTAGAGCATAAAGCCTGTGCCCCTTTCCCAGCTCACGTCTTCCACGTCATGTTTGTATTGTCACCTCTGAGAGGCAGCGTGGTCTAGTGTAGAAAGGACATGACAGGGAATGAGGATGTTTGATTTTATACCTCGGTCTGCCATTGCCCTGTTGTGTGACCATGAACAAGTCACTTCACTTCTCTGTACCTGTAGAGGGGCGGACTCACCCCTGCAGCACCTCCTGCTGGTTACTGCCGGGAATTAGCTCTTCCAGCATCCAGAGCGCCCCCTGCAGGCCGGTGGTCCACCTGTCCTCCGGACCCCATGTCCCTCCCGGACCCCAGTGCCCTTTTATCTGGGGTGCTGCCCCCTGGCAGTACACCCCTCAGTACTAGGGTCTCCCCTCCTCAGGGAACCCCCACCCACTCTCCCTACCTCACCTCAGAATAAGGCCACTGCCAGTCACCAACTAGCCCCCGCTCCCTGGGGCAGATTGCAGTATAGGCCACTCATCCCAAGCAAGATTGGGTTTGGACCTGCTACCTTGGCCTACCCCTGGGCTGCCCTCTGCAACCCCCAATACCCCTTAGCCTCCTACTAGGCCGCAGCCTGGGGCTTTCTAGGCTGGAGCGCCCCAGCCTGTCCCCCAGCCCTACTCCACTTAGGTACTCAGTCTCTGACTCACTGCAGCCAGGCCCTTCTCCCTCTGAAGACAGAGAGAGACTGTTGAGCCCTTGGCTCCCAGCCTTTTTATACAGGCCAGCTGTGGCCTGATTGGGGCATGGCCCAGCTGTGGCTGCTTCCCCAATCAGCCTAGCTTTTAGAGCTGCAGCCCTCTGCCAGGGCTGTTTTAAGCCCTTCCAGGCAGGAGTGGGGGACTATCCCCCTACACAACCTGTGTTTCCCCATCTACAAAAATGGGAACAATGATACATGTCCTCCTTTGTAAAGTGCTTTGGGGTCTACAGATGGAAAATACTATGTAAAGTTATGGGAAATCCACCACAACCTTAGATAAGTTGTTCCAATGGTTAATTACCTCCACCGTTACAAAATTGATGGTTTATTTCTAGTCTGAATTGGTCTACAGTTTCCAGCCACTAAATCTTGTTATACCTTTCCCCACCTCCCCACCCCCGCTAGATTAAAGAGCTGTCTACTGTAACAAACCTCTTCATCATATAACTACTTGTAGACTGTGATCAAGTCACTTTTTAAAAAGGGGGAATGTGGGAATTTCAGCTTGATTTTGCATATGTTTTCCCCCATTTTTAAACCAACTAAAAAGTGGTGGCCATTTTTTAACCATTTTCAAAATTTAAATGTAAAATTGGAAACTCTTAAAATTTCAGTGAAAAAATGGGAAAAAAATGTAGACAGTGTTTTCACACATTTTCCCCCGCCCAGCTTTTTCCAACCAACTTCAGTAGAAACAGAGTACCAAAACATGGAGAGCCCCCCAACTACCTGCAAAGACATACTCCACAGGGTTCAGATAAGCATGCAGCAGAACTGGAACCCCTCCTTTCTGTGGGTGAAGATAACCATCTCAGGGTAATGGACTGTGGAGAACACAGGCCTAAATGAATTCAGTGTGTACCAATCAAGAGAGAGAGCTGTATCATTTCCATTCAGAATATCAAACATATTAAGCCATTTGTTTACATTTTAATTCTTTCCTTCTATTAAAAAAGCTGAATACCATGTAACCCACTTATGAGTGTATTATATGTCCAGCTGGGATTGGGTGTACTCCCCACAGTGGCCCGGAGAAGGTAAATTAGGCCTAATTAATCTATAGGCTACACCAGGAGGAAAGCCAGGGAGGGCTGAGACCTAATTGCTGTCAATACCCACCTGAGAAGGAATAAGCAGGGCAAGTATAAAGTCAGGGAGTGGGAAACAGATGGGGGCTGCAGGAGAGTAGTTTGCTGTCACTCTGAGAGGAGGGTGGTTGAGCTGGCAAACTTAGAGGGGGAAGGGGAGCCAGAAGGTATAGCTGTGAAGCAGGAAGGAGTCCAGGGAAAGAGCAACATGGTATGGGAATGAGCAGGCTACTGTTCCTAGAGATAGGGTCCCTGGTTGGAATCTGGAGTAGAAGGTGGGTCTGGGTTCCCCTACCAGCAACTGGAGGAGTGGCATGGTCAGAACAGTGAAGGGAAAACTACTATTTTGTATAGCAGAACTTTGATAGCCCCAGAAGGGGGACCCACATAGTGACCAGCCTAGAGGGCTGAGTCACAAAGAGGAGGCTGTGGTTCCTGGAGCGAGAGGGGCCAGCAGGGTGAGAAATGATGGGTAGGGACAGTGCCAGAGGAGGACAGCACCTGGGCAAGCTAATCCCCTGGATGGTCAGGCTGCTACGCTACTAGCTGTGAGTCGATCCTCTGTGACACAAGCTCTGTGCCTCATTCACAGAGGATGAGAGTCTGCTATAGCCCCTTACCTACAGAGCCTGCCTTTTTAGCTCAAGATGTAGAAAACTCATGGTTTTTAGTTCTGAAGGTCCCTAATTCAATCCCCAGTGCTGGCCCAGATGGCAGCCACCAAAAATGCAAGAAGTGTTGGATCCTTTCCTACCCTCACCTTTGTTTCAGACCAGTTGCAGTCAAGTCAGGCAGTAATATAACACAGGTCATCATTTGATACTCTGTATTTATCATTCATTTTTCAAACCAGACCCTTCATCTTAATTTTTGCACATGATAAAAGAGTGAATCTACCAGCATTTTAAATTTCCCTATCGCCGTTGTATCTAAGAACCATGAATCTCTGTGGAAGAAATCTTCCCAAAACCTTTTTGTTAGTGTTAGAGAATGCTTTTAGTTGAAACACACCATAGCAGATCGTATTTCTTCTCAAGATGAGACATTTTTAACCACATAATATCCTAGCTTCCTAAAAAGATGGTTGGATTGGAGCTAACTGACAAGATGCTGAGCTGTTTTTTGCTCTTGCTCTGTCAGAGAATTCTACTTGATATTCATAGTATCACTAAAGCAAGTGTATTCAGCAGCTTCAAAATGGTGTCACTATATTTAGAGGACTCAGTGAAAGATGAGTCAGTGCTTCGTGGGGCACAGTCATACCTTTTGACACCAGCATCACTCTATCTTCTGTGCCACTACTCACTTTCGTTGGAGGTTGTCCTGATTGATTTCTTGATATATTCCACTTCCTTCATCATGGTCAATGATCCAAGGGCATGAAAGATTCATCATATGACAACAAACAGTTCATAGTTTATGATGTTTCTTCCCCTTTGGATTAGGCCCAATTACTTACTCTAGGGAGCAGAGCACAAATGGAATATGACAATTCTGGCACTTCTGTTCCATATCTCCATTCTCTTATGATGGATGAAAATGACATGCGCTGGCAGAGTTAAATTATCTGAACAATAATAAAAAGTAATTGCTCTAAGGGAGGAGAATGGTGTGAAACAAATTAAATTCTGTCCTGACACTTCCAGCAAGACACATACCCGTAACACTGACTGACAGCTTTTTGTTGTTTTTCAAAAAAAGGATCTTCTCCATTTTAAAACCATGTGCATAATTAAAATAAACATTTCCAACCTGTAAATCTGCGTAGGTGCCTCGATAGCTCAGGTACTGTGGTACCTGAGCATGTCACCAACACTAATGAATCAATTTTCACAACGACTCTCTGAGATCAGGATCCCCATATTATCATTATCTCCATTTCATAAATGGGGAAATGAGGCACATAGAGATACAGGGTGAGATTTTCCAAATGTCAAGGTAGTTCTGTTAAGTCATTGGGAGCAGAGTTAAGCCAACGTTGAGTTCTTAAGAAAATCTCACCCTCAGTTCATACAAGCAGGCTGTATCAGATCAAGAAATCAAACCTAGGTTTCCCAAGTCCCTGGCCAATGACTTAACCCCAAGACCATACTTCTTCTTTGAGAGTGGCTATCCAATTTGCACTTCATTTAGGTCAGAATATCTCTCAGGATCAGGCCCAGAGGTTCTGATGGATGAACAGTCTGGTGCCTTTTATGTTATTTTCTGAAAGACGAAGTGAAACAATCAAAGAGACAACCAAAGTGAGAACTTTGCATAACAGGCAGATGAAATGTAATTTTAAACTGTCTAGTGGCTGACTATAATAATTGAGCTGAACAAATTACTTTCCTAAAAACAAGAAGTTGAATCATCTAGTGCAACACCAGTCAATATCATGAAACACAGATGTGTCAAATCTGAACATACATACAGGGATAGCTGAGCCTCATCCATGCATTCGTCTGCTCCTAGATTGTCACCAAACCCCATGTGTTGTTTTTTTACTGGCTTCCATCTGCTCCAGTAAATTCAGATTACACAGATAAACCTTGTTAGGTTTGTTCTGCTCTGAAAAGAAAAGGCATTTTTCTGCTTACGATTTAGAAGTTGTTTCATATTCCAGTGGTGGAGTCAATAACAAACATTTGACTGTCCTGTGCATTGACCCTTTGCCTTACACAGCATGCCCACTGTCATGTCACTGTTGAAATTTGAAATCACTGCTTATTTTCATCCAAATACATTTCAGAGTGTTCTGTAGCCACATTTTCCCCCATTCACAGATATCTCCATTTTATAGAACTCCTATGGGGATGCCTTTAGCAAACTAACTGGAGCTACAATGTGTCTTACACGTGTTCAGGGAGGAGAGGAGAATTCACTCATTGATCCAGATCCTCAGCTAGTATAAATGGGCATAGCTTCATTAATAGCCCAATAGATGCATTCCATAAAACGACTGGAATTTTCAAAAACAGAATTTTTATTTTTATTTTTGTTATTGCCTCCACCACTGGAATATGAAACAACTTCTAAATCGTAAGCAGAAAAATGCCTTTTCTTTTCAGAGCAGAACGAGCCTAACAAGGTAAAATACACTCCATCCCCTTTGTCACTTTCATCCTACCAACTATATTCCTTTCCCTGCTCATTCTCTTTCCATTTAAGAACATAAGAGCTGCCATACTGGGTCTGACCATGGTCCACCTTCCCCAGTATCCTCTCTCTGACAATGGGCAATACCATAGCTAACAGCAGGAGTGTACAGAACAGAGCAATTATGGAGTGATCCACCCCCGTCTTCCACTCCTGGCTTCTGGTAGTCATAGTTTTAGAGTCACCTCTAGCATGGGGTTGCATTCCTGGCCATATTGGCTAATAGCCATCCATAGACCTATCCTCCATGAACTTACCCAGTTCTTTTTCAACCCAGTTATACTTTTGGTTATCACACCATCCTGTGGAAATGAGTTCCACAAGTTAGCTGTGTGTTGTGTGAAAAAGTACTTCCTTTTATTTGTACTAAACTTGTTGCCTACTAATTTCATTGAGTGACCCCTAGTTTTGCATTGTGTACATAACATTTCTCTTTTTATTCACTGTTTCTACACCATTTATGATTTTATAGACCTCCATCATATCCCCCCATAGTAATCTGTTTTCTAAGCTGAACAGCCCTAATCTTTTTATTATCTCCCCAACAGGAAACCATGCTGTACCCTTGATCATCCAGGCTGTCCTTCTCTGAACCTTTTTCAATTCCATTATAAACATTTTGCCATATGAGGAGGAGGGATAGCTCAGTGGTTTGAGCATTGGCATGCTAAGCCTAGGGTTGTGAGTTCAATCTTTGAGGGGACCATCTAGGGCAAAAATCTGTCTGGGGATTGATCCTGCTTTAAGTGGGGGGTTGGACTAGATGAAGTCCTGTCCAACTCTGATATTCTATGAGGTGACCAGAACTAGACACAGTATTCAAGGTGATTTATGTAGTGGCATTATGATATTTTCTGTCTTATTTTCTCTCACTTTCCTATTAGTTCCTGACACAGTTAGGCTTTTTGACTGCATTGAGCAGAAGTTTTCTGTTAACTATCCCTGATGTCTCCAAGATATCTTTCTTGGGTGGTAACAGCTCATTTAGAACACATCACTGTATATGTATAGTTGGAATTATTTTTCCCAGTGTGCATTACTTTCAGTTATAAATGTTGAATATCATCTGACGTGTTGTTGCCCAATCACCCAGTTTTGTGAGACCCCTGTGTAACTCCTCAAAGTGTGCTTTGGATTTAACTATTTTGAATAATTGTGTATCATCTACAAACTTTTCCACTTCACTGTACACCATCTTTGCTAGATAATTTATGAAGATGTTGAACAGCACAGGTCCTAGTACAGATCCTTGTGGTACTCCGCTGTTCTCCTCTCTTCATTGTGAAAACTGACCATTTATTCCTACCCTTTTTTTACTGTCTTTCAGCTAGTAACCTGTCCTCTTATTTCATGCCTACTAGATTTCCTTGAGAGCCTATGATGAGGGACCTTGTCAAAGGCTTTCTGAAAATCCAAGTACACTATATCAATTGGGTCATCCTCTTCCACTTGCTTGTTGTCTCCCTCAAAGAATGCTAATAGATTGGTGAGGCATGACTTTGCAACACTTCCTCACAAAATCTTGATTCTTCTCCACAAAATCTTGTTTATCGATGTGTCTGACAATTCTGTTCTTTACTACAGTTTCAACCAATTTTCCTGGTACTCAATTAAGGCTCAGCAACTTATTGCCAAGATCCCTTCTGGAGCTCTTTTTAAAAATTGGCATTACAATAGCTACCTTCCAGTCATCTGGTACAGAGGCTGATTTCAGTGAGAGTTGACATAAAACAGTTAGTGGTTCTGCAATTTCATATATGAGTTCCTTCAGAACTCTTGGGTGAATCCAACTTGTCCCATTTGTGACATTTTTCACCTACTTCACCCAAATGACAAACAGAGAACAAACCAAGGCTTTTTTTTGAAGTTTGAACAAAAACCCCATTAACTAGCACTCAGAAGGAGTTGGGGTTTTCCTACACAGGTAAGACTTTCTATCTAAACTGTCTCTCTGGCTAGTCCACCTTCTGGGCCCCGATCATCCTTAATTTAAAATATAAATAAATAAAATGGAAATTGAACTTTGGTAGAAACAAAGGGCCAGATTCGTACCTGTCCTATAGCCCTTTCCGCACACTTAGGAATGCCACTGCCCACAACACGTCCTTCCCCCAGCTGTCCCATCTATGGCTTACCCAAGAATGTCCCTTACATGCAGTCTGTATCCACAGCTCTTGAAGAGATCACACAGAGTTTGTTCTGAATCAGGTTTAGAGGCTAACTGGGATGGCGGTAACCCCGAGAGTGAGGCGATAACATGCCTTTGCACCAGCTAACACTGCGTAGCAAAAACTACAGCCCTTTGAAACCAGTTTAAGCCTGCTTTATCCTGCACAGGGGCGTGTGCAGACTGCCATCAGCCTCTGAATAAGGGAGGTGAAAGCTGCCTATCCTCTGTCCCAGTGCAAGTCGCCAAGGCTGCACAGGGATGAATCTCATTCAAAATATCTTCAATAGTGCAGTGCCTATGGCTAGAAACGTTGTGGAGAACATTAAAATCTATGCAGTACCCATGAGACAGAGATTGCCACACTCCTGGGTATTGGGGTTTATAAAAAGGAAAGGAAATCCAACATCTAATAGATCTTGTATGTTTCATAACTGCACTACAGTGTTTCCAAAATCAGATCCTTGCAAAATCATTTCAGTAATTGCAAGACATGTACTGAAGAGTGTGCTCCTCTATTACCATTATCCACTTTGAAATATGAGTCTTTCAGGGGGGAAAATCACTTTTGTGAGTAATTCTGTTTAAAGGAGCTGACCTTACTACATTCAAGGTTTAAAAAAATCACTAAGAAAATGAATTCTGTATTATTCAGAATATTGTGTCCATATCCAAATCAATCTAAGAGAATGTTTGAAAGGATAATTGGTCAATTGTATATTCCACTACATGAAACTGCATATAGCACCCAGGTCCGATCCAAAGCCCACTGAAGTCAATAAAAAGACTTACATTGTCTATCATGGGTTTTGGATCAGGCCCTTGCTGGCCAGAGACTTTATATTTAGGTGTGCTAGAAATTCCACTAAGCTGTACATATGTTTAATTACTCTCCATCGGTGCTTATGTCTTTTGAGCTTCTCCTACTTAAATAATAAAATATTATGCGGAAATATTACGGATTTTCCAGTATCCTTTTATGCTCTGAAGCCAGACAAGAAATGACCTTCAGGTTGATACAAAATTCAATCATCGTCAAAAGGTCCATTTTTCTTTCTTTCCTTTCCTTATAAGAGTGCTATAAAATGCTGAAGAATCTTAGCTTGGTAAATCTGCTCTTCAAAGTTTCTTTGAAGAAAGAGAAGTAAAACTTCAGGGGGAAAAAAGGGGAACTGGGGGAAATTGCAATTCAGTATATTAGAGTTCTTTCTTTTTAGGTTAACATAATAAGGTACAACAAACACCTTCAAAAGCTTTTAGGTTCCAATTCAGCCAACTCTTCCTATTTAGCAAAGCAAGCAAGGATGAGCTTAGCTTTAGGCATATGCTTTGGTGAATAGAGATAGACTTAAGCATGTGTTTATATTCTGTCCCGAATTGAGGTCTTAAGGCCTTATTCAAAGCCCATTGAAGTCAATGGAAAGACTCCCATTGACTTCAGTGAGCTTTGGATCAGAGTTTACTGCGGGACATTATCCGCGCTGCTTAGAATGGAAAATCACTGCAAGTACAATAAATGATATTTAAATTATTCTCTTGGTAAATGGCAACGGTCTAAGGTCACCTCTATACATTTACAAATGCAGACTAGGGAAAGCATATACATTACAAATGGAAAATACCTATCAAGTCATTTAGTAGCCCCCAACACTAGCTCCCTCACTACATGGACAGTTCCCTACAGTTTATGAAAGAAAGTGCATATTCTAATGCTTTGTTCACCACCATTGGAGGATAACATAAAACAAGTCTGGACAAAGCAGTAGATCAAATCTATTTAGATCTGAGGGTGGGCATTGGAATAGTCTTCCAAGGAGAGTGATCTGTTTTCTATTAGCTTCTAGTGCCACTGGATGAAACAGGAGGTAGATTCTCCATAAAACAGCTTCTATGCTATGGTCTATTAGTAACCTAGGCTGCTCCTGGGACAAGATACAACCTCCTTGAGTTTTGCACTTGAGAAAATTAAGAGTTCATGTGACTCAAGTGCATTCCATCTCCCAGGAGGGACGTGGGTGACCCATGTCTAATAGTCCTCTGCTCATTGATCAAATGAAGCATTAATATTGAAGGCAATGCCTATCCTCCCTTCTAGCTAAAGCCCTGAAGAGACAACTGTCCCAGTAACGCAGGGAAGAAGAGGAACAGCAACTAAATGTGGAAAAATAATTAACAAAAGCTACAGAGAGAATTTCAATGGGCATTGGGTGAAATTCTAATATCCAACCCCTCTGATTGGAACAATTTACCCAGGGTTGTGCTGGATTCTCAGTCACTGGCAATTTTTAAATCAAGATATACTTTAGTTCAAGCAGGAATTAATTGAGGGAAGTCCTATGGCCTGTGTTATACAGGAGGTCAGACTAAATGATCACAGTGGTCCCTTCTGGATTTTTAATATATGGAAATCTAACCACTAGACCAACCTGTCTTCCACATGTATGGCGCTGCTTGAGCACCTGTGATCTTGAACAACATATGAGCTATTATATTGCTCCAATAAGGCTGACTCTTAGTTTCTGAAACACCTGTCATTCTTTCTCTTACCACCCAAAGCTGCTTAATTTGAAATCTGGATGTTTAGCAAATAATTGGGAAATGTTTCACCTTAGCATATTTCTATAAAATGTCAAGTATCATTTTGCCGCTATTTAATTTAGTCTGTTTTCTGTACACGATTTATGATAATATTCTCACAAATAACAGTTGGAGGAGGAATTAGAATGACTATCACCCATAAAAAAGATCAGGTTGAATAAATTGCATAGTAATTTAGATTTCTTTAAAATAAAAAAGGCATACATTTACTGGAAGCTCAGTTCGGTTTCCATACTGATACATTGTTTCAGTATGCAGCGTATAGAAAACTGTGTTAAAATTGTAGGCTGTCACTTCAGATTTCAGAGGGGTTTCCTGGTCCTGCTTGCAGGCTAAGGGGCTCTGTAGGGAAGCATGCAATCAGGGCTTGGTAGCAGGCTGTCTGCAGAAAGACAACCTAGAGTAAATTGGGGTGAGTTTTGACTCTGTTTTGGAGAACCGCCTGCTTTGTCTCTCTCTAGTTTTGGGTTCTTGTGTGTTATTGTTCTGAATTCTACGAAATAAAGGAGTGCTATGTTACCATCTTCCAGCAAAAGTATTTTATCTTTTTATCTAACTTCTCGGTGTGTATGTTGTGAACATAACAGAGTGACTTACATTTTTTTTGTCTTAAGACTGACAATGGAAATGGCAGGGATAAAGAACAATTCCTGGACATGACACATGCACTTTATTTTCTACTTAAGGTACCTTTATGCCAACTAATGGTGTAGTATCTGGGCACCTCACCATTTTTAATGTAGTTATCCTCACAACAGCCCTATGAAGTAAAGGAATACTGTTATCCACATTTTACAGATGGGGAACTGAGGCACAGGGACCCGGATCTACAAAGGGATTTAGATGCAATGCTCAGAATTGCAATGCCTAACTTTAGGTGCCTTGGAAATAATTGGTGAGTACCCTAAACCCTAGGCTAAAGGATGTAAGGGTGTTCTCCTCCTGCTGCCCATTTTGTGTGCAGTTAGGTATGCTCTGAGCGTTCTTACCAGATCATGCCCTCCAGACCAGGTAGGTGGGGGAACACCTCTCATCTAGTTTGATGATCAGTTGGGGCTTAGGCATGAGATAGACATCCGGACATCCACTTGAGGCAGCAGTGCACATCTCAGAGACAGAAACATAGGCAACTAGTGAACTTTTGCAGTGAAAATGTACATGCTGAGTGGATTTAAGTGCTTATAGCAGGGGTAGGCAACCTATGGCATGCATGCCAAAGGAGGCACACGAGCTGATTTTCAGTGGCATTCACACTACCCGGGTCTTGGCCACCGGTCCGGGGGGCTCTGCATTTTAATTTACTTTTAAATGAAGCTTCCTAAACATTTTAAAAACCTTATTTACTTTACATACAACAATAGTTTAGTTATATATTATAGACTTATAGAAAGAGACCTTCTAAAAACATTAAAATGTATTACTGGCACGCGAAACCTTAAATTAGAGTGAATAAATGAAGACTCGGCACACCACTTCTGAAAGGTTGCCAACCCCTGGCCTATAGATCTGAACATGGATTTTGTGGATCACAGTGGTGCCTAAAACTGGGACTTATGTTCCTAAATCTATGTTTTGGGCACTTAAGTCCCTTTGTAGATCTGGACCTAGGAAACTGTGCCCAAGGTCACACAGGGCTTCTGTGGTAGAGCAGAGAACTGAATGTAGGTCTCCTAGGTCCCAGGCTAGTGCCCTAAATACTGGACCATCTTCCTTTCTTTGGAAGGCAGTTGCACCCTGATCTAAAACATGATAAAGTCAGTGGGAGTCTTTCTAATGACTTCACTAGGCTTTGGATAAGGCTCTTAACAAGGATAGCTGGACAATGCAAGTACTTGATAAAGGATTCACTCTCAGAAATATCAAGATTATCAAGGAAATTACCAGACTGTTCTTGCATGAAAGGATGGCATTAATGAGAATTATATACAGCAGGCCTTTCAATATGTCCCTCTGGAAATACTGCTATAGCATTTTTTGATGCACACCAATGGCTAAATTACACCTCAGTACTACATTGAAGCACTGCAGAGTCACCCAAGTGAGAAATCCAAGAGGCATTGTTCCTCAGGGAGACGCAGAGTCCCTAAGAGTTTCCATGGCAGGCAGTCATTCTGTCACCTTAAGGGCCTGATCCATATCCTTCTGAAATCAATGGAAAGACTGCCATTGACTTGAAAGGACTTGGACTGGTTGTCTAGAAAGGATGCAGCATGTTTACTTCTTCATGGTTAGCAAGATTTGCTGACTGGTTTGACAGGGCGCAGGGACATAAATTCACCTCTTCTCTGCTGCTCCACATCTCAGTGCAGAGGTTAGCACTACTGCATATGCGCCGACTTCCCCTCTGCCTGGTGGGTGCTCGACCCCCCTCACCCCTGACCCCCCCCCTGGCCCGCCCCCGCCCCCCCCCCCTCCCGCCCCCTTCCACCCTCTTCCCCCAAGTCCCTGCCCCTGCCCTGCCTCTTCTCCACCTCCTCCCCGAGCGTGCCGCATTCCCTCTCCCTCCCGGAAAGTCCTAAGCGCCACCAAACAGCTGTTAGGCAGCGGGGGGGGGATAAGCACTGGGAGGGAGGGGGAGGAGCGGGGATGCGGTGCACCGGGGGCAAGGGAGAAGGAGGCGAGGAGGGGGGAGCTTGGCTGCTGGTGGGTGCGGAGCACCCACTAATTTGCCCCCGTGGGTGCTCCAGCCCCAGAGCACCCATGGAGTCAGCGCCTATGAGTGCTAGCACTAGTACTAGGTCTTGCAGAATCCACAAGTTGTGCCCACATCCCCGTAAAAGAATCATAAAAGAAAAAAGTTGCTCCTTACACCTGAGCAGGGACTGGACATGTGATAAATCCATAATGCTTTCTGCATTCTGTACGTGTGTGCTGGGAACTAGCAATCATTAGCCACTTGTTTGCCTAGCACAATGGGGTCCATGACTTGGGATCCTAAGCATGACTGCAGCACTAATAATTAATAATAATAGCTAGATCTGAGCTATAAGGATCAGAAAAGAGGTTAGAGAGCAGATGAGGCTGGATATGAAATCCACAGATGGAATTTACCTAACAGACAAAAATATAGAACCAGAGATGAGCTGAAGCTGCCTGGATTCAGAGCCCTCCTCCACAAATTTTGCGGTATTTGGATATGGGATTCTGGTGAAGAAACATTTGTAATTAAAGAGGATTTGAATGTAAACTAACTTGGAAAAAAATTCTTCTCACTGAGGACACGTTTCACTTCAGGAACATCAAATTGCAGCACTTTTCAGTACTTATGAGCAATTGTTTGTAACCATCAATCTTTTACTCAGGTTTATAGTTTAATAATTTGCATTAGTTTTACACCACTGTTATAATTGATATAGTACTACAGGTGTTCATGGCTATTTGAAAGCAGATAAAGAGAGACATTGGCCATTATCTTTGAAAACTCATGGTGATCGGGGGAAGTCCCGGATGACTGGAAAAAGGCTAATGTAGTGCCCATCTTTAAAAAAGGGAAGAAGGAGGATCTGGGTAACTACAGGCCAGTCCCTGGAAAAATCATGGAGCAAGTCCTCAAGGAATCAATTCTGAACCACTTAGAGGTGAGGAAAGGGATCAGGAACAGTCAGCATGGATTCGCCAAGGGCAAGTCATGCCTGACTAACCTAATTGCCTTCTATGATGAGATAACTGGCTCTGTGGATGAGGGGAAAGCAGTGGACGTTTTATTCCTTGACTTTAGCAAAGCTTTTGATACGGTCTCTCACAGTATTCTTTCCAGCAAGTAAAAGAAGTATGGGCTAGATGAATGGACTATAAGGTGGATAGAAAGTTGGCTAGATCATCGGGCTCAAAGTGTAGTGATCAATGGCTCCAAGTCTAGTTGGCAGGCAGTATCAAGCGGAAGGTCCCAAGGGTCAGTCCTGGGGCCATTTTTGTTCAATATCTTCATTAATGATCTGGACAATGGCGTGGATTGTACCCTCAGCAAGTTTGCAGATGACACTAAACTGGGAGGAGTGGTAGCTACGCTGGAGGGTAGGGATAGGATACAGAGGGACCTAGACAAATTAGAGGATTGGGCCAAAAAAAATCTGATGAGGTTCAACAAGGACAAGTGCAGAGTCCTGCACTTAGGATGGAAGGATCCCATGCACTGCTACAGATTAGGGACCAAGTGGCTAGGCAGCAGTTCTGCAGAAAAGGACCTAGGGGTTACAGTGGATGAGAAGCTGGATATGAGTCAACAGTGTGCCCTTGCTGCCAAGAAGGC
The DNA here is from genome assembly GCF_002925995.2 of Terrapene triunguis. NCBI lineage: Eukaryota > Metazoa > Chordata > Testudines > Emydidae > Terrapene > Terrapene triunguis. Next base: position 4,532,997 of record NW_020664420.1, on the reverse strand, counting down.
TAACGGCATTTGGGGCTGTATAAGTAGGAGCATTGCCAGCAGATTGAGGGACGTGATCATTCCCCTCTATTTGGCATTGGTGAAGCTTCATCTGGAGTACTGTGTCCAGTTTTGGGCCCCACACTACAAGAAGGAGGTGGAAAAATTGGGAAGAGTCCAGCAGAGGGCAACAAAATTAGGGGGCTGGAGCACATGAGTTATGAGGAGAAGCTGAGGGAACTGGGATTATTTAGTCTGCAGAAGAGAAGAATGAGAGGGGATTTCATAGTTGCTTTCAACTACCTGAAAGGCGGTTCCAAAGAGGATAGATCTAGACTGTTCTCAGTGGTACCAGATGACAGAACAAGAAACAATGGTCTCAAGGTGCAGTGGGGGAGGTTTAGGTTGGATATTAGGAGAAGCTTTTTTCTAGGAGGGTGGTGAAGCACTGGAATGGGTTACCTAGGGAGGTGGTGGAATCACCTTCCTTAGAGGTTTTTAAGGTCAGGCTTGACAAAGCCCTGGCTGGGATGATTTAGTTGGGGATTGGTGCTGCTTTGAGCAGGGGGTTGGACTAGATGACCTCCTGAGGTCCCTTCCAACCTTGATATTCTATGATTTTCTGAAAAAAGGCCAGGTCTCTGGCTACAGTTTACAATCAAAATCCCTGAACCCACAAATAATTCTGTGTGAGCAGACACCTGAACCAGCATGGAGCGTCAGTGATATCAGCGGGGGTCTGCATGAGAACAAGAGTCTGCCCATGGCCAGGACATTGCAGGATTGAGGCCTAAATTGGATGAAGAATTTAAAACAAAACAAAACCCAGAGAATAGTCCTGATCCAAAACCCATTGATGCGATAGCCTAATTTTGGCAATTAATTGATCTTTGACTATTAGCAGTAAATATGCCCAATGGCCTGTGATGGGATGTTAGATGGGGTGGGATCTGAGTTACTACAGAGAATTCTTTCCTGGGTGTCTGGCTGGTGAGTCTTGCCCAGATGCTCAGGGTTTAGCTGATCTCCATATTTGGGGTCAGGAAGGAATTTTCCTCCAGGGCCAATTGGCAGAGGCCCTGGGGGGGTTTCGCCTTCCTCTGCAGCGTGGGGCACGGGTCACTTGCTGGAGGATTCTCTGCACCTGGAAGTCTTTAAACCACAATTTGAGAACTTCAATAGCTCAGACATAGGTTAGGTTTTTTTTTACAGGAGTGGGTGGGTGAGATTCTGTGGCCTGCCTTGTGCAGTATGTCAGACTAGACGATCATAATGGTCCATTCTGACCTTAAAGTCTATGATTCTATGACTTCAAGGCCTTGCATCAGGTCCTAAATTAGGGGATGGTTTGAGAGAGAGAGACCTCAGCCAATGAAAGGAAAACACATGTTATTAAACAGCTGCAATAAGCAATTTAAAAGAACCTGCAGAATCTAAGGGCAGAGATACTGCAGAGATGTGTGGTTATAGACAGTGATAATTGTCTAACTGGGTGTGAAAAACAGGAATCACAGGGGTCCCCGCTCTAAGCTACTAAGCCCTGCGGATGGAAATAACGTCAAGGTGAACGTATAGTTTGCTCACTGCAGTCTCTGTTGCTCAGAGTATTATGTGAAGGAGAGCTTGCTGGGGTGGGTACAGCCTGAATGTATGTACGTTGCAATGTAAGGGATTTACCAGCTAATCACTGATTTATTTAATGAGCAGTTTGGTAAACAGCAGAATCATGTTTCATATAAATAACGCGATCAATAATAGCTGCCCCTCTGCTCATAGATCTAACTCATCCTTCTTAGAAATAAATTTGCTTTGTATGAGCTGGGAGCAAATGTTATTTTCAGTTGATTTCATCCCTCTGCTGAAGTGAGAGCCTCTTTGCCTCTCAGTGGAGAATTGGCACAGATAGAAGGCTCAGATGAACAGTCAGACCTAGAGCAAAACTGGAACTATATTAACTGACAGTGACTGACCCCTGTGACCAAGGGAGAGTGGAAAAATAATAACAGCCTCTTCTATGACTTGGCTCATCCCTCTCTTATCAACCACATTTTAACTCTTTGAATGGTGTCTGCCAGATCCAGATCTTCTCACAGATAAAAATGATTCTCTCAAAAGTCAAGTATTTGCTCATTGCTTTACAGTCAATGGATTTGTGTTTCTAAACAAATAGTGCAACAGCACAACATGAACTGCAATCCATAATTTAATGAAAACTGTTTTTAGAACAAATCTTTTCAATGTGGGAATGAAAATATGTTGTTGAGATTTTGCAGGGGCAGGAGGGTAATATGGTATCTTGCTATTTGCTGGTGATTTAATCTTCTCTTTGGTAATTCAGCTCACCATCAGATTTGTATTAGCTTCTGGCATGGAAAACCAGCACACAACTCATTAACCTTTTGACACAAGCAGTTGGGACCTTTTGGCCCATAATACTGCACTGATGGCACCAAGCTCACTGCGATGGAAAAGTTGCTTTGCAGTCTGTAGTTGTTTGATGGTGATGGCTTTAGTGATGTATTATCTGTTATACAGATCTACTGAAACAGTCCCTGTGCATCCTTTTGTTATCAATGGACAACTAAGTGATTCACAGTCTCTCAAAGGTCTTATCTTCATAGTTATGCCCAACAATGAAGTTATACAATAGCAGGCTATTTAAAGGACAAAAACGGAGGGCAACATTCTTTCCACCTTTATGGAGCCACTACATTGGATGTTCTCATAGGAGGATTTTTTTTTTTTAATTAATTCTATATAGTAGTGAAAAAATATTACAGGTGAAATATCAAGAAAGTGATATATCTACTACTGGACACAAAAAGAACATATCTTGTAAATAGAGTTACATCGCTGGAAAACAGTGAGCTCACTGATATGTCAGTCGAAGCTGGAAAATGTCATATTGCTTGTTTTCAACTGGTCCATAGATGATTTTGAACATGCAGTTCTGTGCTTGCTAATGTTTGTTTCCCCCAACAGATCATACCTTTCTTTTTATGCCATCCCAATTTAAGGCCCCAATCCAACTCCTATTGAAAGCAATGCAAAGCCTCTTGCTAATTTCAAAGGGCTCTAAATCAGATCCATAGTGATGGTTCAATAGCTTTATAAATTTGAGCACTGAAACCAAAGGCAGTGTCTAAACACTGTGATAATTTCTTCTGTAGAAATACTCTATAGAAATGCAATTGCACTAAATAATAAAGAACAGGGTGGGGGGAGCTTTCAATTCAAATTAAGCGAAAGAAGCTCAAATAATGTTCTGCCTGTGTTCAATGTTTTAAGATTCTTTTAATGAAAAGAATCTGAAAGAAAAAACAAAAACCTCTAGTTGAAGCAGCAGCTGGCATGCAGGTAAAAGTGCCTCAAGGCAAAAGAAAAAACAAGAACCTCAACTGTGTCTTTGAACACCTCCATGTACTCTGTGCAGCATAAAGCCACACTTGGAAGGAAAAGCTCTGCCAAGTGAATGCAGTTATGGGTAGGAAAAAGAAATGCTTGCCTGGGGCCATCTTGTTAGTAGGACTGCATGCAAAATCTGCCTCTGAAACTTCATTGATCTGTTTTGTCATAGCTAAGATGCATATGTGCCAGTTTTCATCCACTTCGTCACCCAGGATATTCCTCCAGCAATGAAGATGCTTCACCTACATTAAAAAAAAAAATCCAGCCAGTTATTTTAGTAGAGATGAAGTAAAAATAAAAGATGCACAAGGATTCCCCAGAAAAAATCTAATGCTAAATGAAGCCAATGTTCTCAACCACAAATGTATTTACCTCCCTGTAACCATGAGGGTAGAAAAAACATGGACAATCTTTGTGGATGTTTAAATAGGGTGTTGGAAACCCACAAGTCCATGAAGAGTTTGAAGTATGCAATTTATTGTAATGTCTTTATTATATTTTGCTGAAGGAACCACCTTCTTTATTCACAACAATTGCATCTATGGTCCAAGTTCTCAAAAGTCACTAGGGATTTTTGGATGCTTCAGTTTTTGGTCATCCAACTGGAAACAGCTTAAAGGGACCTTTTCAACACTTTCTGAAAATCAGGCCACTTTTAAGTATCTCAGACTGGGCTCCCAAAATATGAGATGGCCAAAATCATTAGTGACTTTGAAAATCTTTGCTAGAGAGGTATGTAATGTACCATATTCTCAACTGGCATAAATTAATGTTACTCTATTTAAGTCAAACACCAATTTACACCAGCTGCGGCTCTGGCGCTATGATATCTTGAATATTGTCTTCTTGGGGCAGTGATGGTGCAATTGTAATGAAAATCTCATAGTTCAGAAATCATTCATAAAAGGTTTTACCCTGTTCAACAGGATCATGAACATTCCATGACATCCATCCCATTCAGATATATTCCAAGAGACAGGTGGGGTGAAAATTGCAATCTTGATAATATGTGAACAAAGGAATAATTTGTGTTTCAGCAGTGAAGCAATTCTTGAGGTGGGATCGAGCACCAACAACTCAAAGTGGATCAGCTTGTTGGGGGGACAATCCATCCTTGATGCACAGAAGGAAAAAACATGCTACAACATCCTTTGGCAGTGGTTAATGCTCCGTTGGGTGCATGGCGAGAGCATTCCCTGCACTCCCCCAAGCACAGGGTCCATTGTTATTGTCCTTGATTCTGGCACAGCGCATGCAAGCTAGAGATGGAAGAGAAGGCTCCATATGTCTTCCTCACCCAAATGTAGGGCTGGTCAATTCTTCTTTTTTTTTTTTTTGGACAGAACAATTTTGGAAAATACCATTTTGTTGACATTGAATTTCTTTGAAAGAATGTTGATTTTGACAAAATTTTTGAAATAGACAAAACCAAAATATTCCATTTCAATTTTCTCATTTTGTTTCCTTCAAACTTTCTTATTCATTTCTTTTGAACTAGAATATAATATGTTCTTCTCTGAATATAATTACTATATTTAAAATGAAACAGTTTGATAATGTCATTTGAATGTTTCCAAATAAAAAAAAATTCACAATTTCCATTCTGGGGAAAAAAATCAAAATTCTGATTTTTCTTCCCGATTCAAGCTTAAAAGAAAATTCAAAATGCAGAAATTTTCTGTGGGATGGACATTCTGTTTTCTGACCCATCTACCAAGGAGGGCACTCTAGCTTACAAAATCTAGGTAGGTTTTCTACAGAAGCTATATTTTCTACAAGAAAGGAATAAGTTCAGATTTTTTGATATATACAGTAAAACCTGCCTTAGAGACCACCTCTGAAGACATACCACCTGTTATAAGTGATGACCAGGGCTGCCTAGAGGATTCAGGGGGCCTGGGTTCTTCAGCGGCGGGGGGCCTTCCGCTCCGGGTCTTCCGGGCACTTCGGCGGCGGGTCCCGGAGCGAAAGGAGATCCGGGTCTTCGGCAGCGGGTTCTTCACTCAGTGCCGCCGAAGACCCGCCAAAAACTCTCGTGGGGGCCCCTGTGGGGCCCATGGCCTGGGGCAAATTGCCCCATTTTTCCCGCCCCCCCCGGGCGGCCCTGGTGATGACTTGCAGAGGCAATGGAATACCACTGCTCTCTAGTGTTCAAACCTTTGAAGTGAGATCACCTCTTACAAGTGACTTTTGTCATTTTTGCTAACTCCCATGAGTGGTAGCTTTTGGCAGCTTTTACCGTACAAGTGGTCTCTTTATTTAGAAGGACTCTGTTTCCCCATTGCTTATCTAAGCAGGATTCACTCCAAAGACACATTACATTTACTGAACAGATATCACATATCTGCTGCCTAGTAAGAAGACGGTCAAGGATGAGTGAGCTTCCCTTTAGATCCTCCAGATTTCTGTGATTATCTAGTGCACATTCTCCAGGGTACTTGTTCCCTTATCCTTATTTATACCTGAGTCCTAGACACCCTGACTGTATCTAAGGTGAGTGTATAATAATACTATATATATATATATATATATATATATATATATATATATATATATTTATCAGTGTTCCCCTGCCACTGCACACAGGGGTGCAAATTCGAGGATGTGTTTGCTGGGCTGGCAGTTAAAATAGACAACTCTTTACTTGTCAACTGAGCAGATATGACTTAGGGAAATTACTGAGACACAATAAATTTGCATTGCACAAAGTTGCTTGTTAGAGCAGAAATGCACACGTAGAGTATGTCTACACTGCAATTAAAATCCCATGGCTGGCCCCTGTCAGCTGACTTGGACTCAGGCTAAGGGGATATTTGATTGCAGTTTAGACATTAGGGCTTGGGCTGGAGCCCAGGTTCTAAGACTCTGAGGGGTGGGAGGGTCCCAGAGCTCAAGCTCCAGCCTGAGCCCAAACATCTACACTACAATTAGACAGCCCCTTAGCCTGAGCTCCACAAGTCTGAGTCAGCTGGCACGGACTAGCCATGGAGGTCTAATTGCAGAGTACAGTTATCCTTATGGCCTGGAAGCTGGTGTGTAGACTCACCAGCTGGGGAAGGAAAAAGTAAAGTCCCATTTACAGGTCATAGACTATCAGGGTTGGAAGGGACCTCAGGAGGTCATCTAGTCTAACCCCCTACTCAAAGCAGGACCAATCCCCAGACAGGTTTTTGCCCCAGATCCCTAAAGGGCCCTCTCAAGGATTGAGCTCACAACTCTGGGTTTAGCAGACCAATGCTCAAACCACTGAGCTATCATCATTGCCGTCTCTTTTCTCAAAGCTTTATTTACAAAAATACAAACTCAAAACCAGAACAAAACAACTTGAATCCACTGAATTATAACCACCTACCTTTCCAGCTCAGCGGGCTAGGAGGAGGAGCAGGGTGGGCATGCTCATTCCATATGATCAAACTTCTTTGTACCGCTTTCTTTTTATAACCCAGATCAGCCATGTGGTAGGCAGGAACCCAGTAACTCCTTACAAACCAGAGTGCCTTTAGAACTTGTCATCGGGTTTAATTATCCTCTCATACCAGTGTCAAACCAGTGTAATCTCACTGATTTCAGTGGAATCACTGAAGACTTTCCCCAGTGAAAATAAGGGGAGATTCAGGCTTTACGCCTTCTCTCTGTACCCAGAAAACTCCAGCTTTCGCTCTCTAATATATAAGCAAATCTTCTCCCTAACATTGAACTGTCCACCCCATTCTTTGCTCCATCCCTTCTTCAAACCTTCATACCCACATGATATATATGTTGGAGGAGAAGTACACAAAGAAAATCCTTGCTACGTGATCATGAAGAAAGGACTGGTGTAAAAGTTGATATACCTTGCTTTGGACACCTATCAAACATTTAAAAGAATGATGTATTTCCATTTGGGCACTAAGCAAATAGAATTGTATGCTGCCCTGGGCATATATCATGTATCCGTGCATGTGCTGAACTGCTAATGTGTAGCCACAGGGTTCTCGGGTTCTTATCCTTCCATTTGTTTGTTTCTCAGTTTTGCATGCCCCTTTATGTCCCACAGCAGAGTATATTGTATTCTCTATCATTCAGATTGCAGTGTGATTCAATCACATCAATAGTATACACAATAAAACTGACTAACAGACAAATGCTCAGCCATCAAGCCTAACTCGGTTAACAATTCTGTATATGACGATCAATTGGATCAATGGGATCACCTGCAAAATGTTCCTATATTTCTTTCCTTCATTGATTGACATGCTGGCTGATGATGAAGGGCAAAATGAGTCAGGGTTGGCACGTCTCCTTGTCCTATCATTTTTTTAAATACTGAAAGTATTCATCAAAATGCTTGTCACATTATAATTTTATTTATCATTGCTGTCCTTAAAGATAGTGGTCTGTGGGTAAGTCTGCCGTGGGTTTTCCACAATAGCAGTGTAGCCACCTGATCTGACATAAACTCTATCTGCCGTATAAAACTGGTGAATTTCTAGCTTTGGATGTACTGCGTAATATAATGACCATTCATAACTCCTTTATTCCCTCATTGTTTCTCTGTATTTCCCCATCCATCCATCTGTATCCACCTGCTGTCTCTTGGATTCTACTTAGATTGTAAGGTTTATGGGCCATCTTTTTGTTCTGTGTTTATACAGTGCCTAGCACTATGGGGTCCTTGTCCATGACTGGTGTTCTCAGGTACTCCCAACATAATTATTATCATCATAATAACAGTATGCAAGGAAAGTATACATATGGGAGAAATAGAGGCACAGAGAAAATACAGAACCCACGCTCAAGTTATGGAAGTCAATGGAAAAACTCCCATTGAGTCCCATGAGCTTTGGTCCAGACCCACAATGACTTGGGGTGAGGGGCAGAGTATTCTAGCAGATTATCAAATAGTGAAAACTGAAGTACAATTTTCATGGACATTAATTATTGATCATGTTTATTACAGTAGCTTAAGCACTAAGCCCATTGTGCTAGGCACTGTACAAACACCGAGTCAGAGAGAGTGATCTCATGGAACTTTTTTGTAACAACAAGGGCTTGCACTGGTAGCCCTAGTCAACATTTTCTTTCCTCTCATTCTTGTGCAGTGGACAGTGCAGCAAACATAAGCCTGGAAGTTCCCTTTAGAACCTAGGCTAACTGCATTGCAGTGGTACAGTGTGCACTGCGTATACCATCATTTGTAATGTGTTTGGGGAGCTTTCAGGATGGAAGGTGCTACATAAATGTAAACTATTAATATTATAAACACCCATGATATTCTTATGATTAAAATAACACAAAATAACATGAGGAAATGCAGTTTTCTGAGGTCTAGGAGCACCCTCTTGTGAGATGTGTTTCAGTATTCAAGACAGGGTAAATTAACTGAAGTAGGGAAAGCAATCATTCCAAAGATCATTGTAAATGTTTCAAAGGGAACAGCTCAATCTATTTTGATGATACCAAGTATTCCTTCTAAAATTGTATCTCGTTATTTAGTTCACATCATGCTGAGTAACATGGCTTCATTTAGTAATGGGAGGTAGAATGAGATTTGGCACCTACAAAATAAATGTGTACTACTTCAAAGTACTGTAGCAGGGGGAAAAAAATCATAGACGTTAAAAGAAGGAAAGACCCATTCGATTATCTGGTCCATATCCCTAAAGAATTGTAATCTACAGTCTATTTCCTAATTGTTCATCCATTTTAGTATTTAGAATCCCAAGATACTGATTCCTTTTTTACAGATGGAGAACTGAGACACAGATACTAAGGCCCACATCCTCAAAGGTATTGAGGCACCAGAGTAGGCACCTGAATACTCTTGAAAATCTGGACATAAGTGACTTCTTAAGATCACACATGAAACGGGTGGTGGAGCAGGAAGTTGAATCCAGTTCTCCTGAATCTGAGGGTAATGCCTTAACCATTAGACCATCCTCCCTTGGCCTTATACTGTAATAGTAATAATATTGATTAGCATTAATTATTCTGTAGTAATAATTATTTTAACAGCTATTCACTTATCACCACTTTAAATCACCATTTATCACTTAAATATGTTTTCCTATAGAGAGATAGGAATGAGAAATATTTGTAAACCACCTCTCATCCATCTATTTCATTTGTCTGAAAGATTTTCTCATGTACATTTAACATCTCAGGGTATGTCTACACTACCTGCCGGATCAGTGGGCAGCGATCGATCCAGTGGGGGTCGATTTATCGTGTCTAGTCTAGATGTGATCAATCGACCCCCAAGCTCTCTCCCGTCGACTCCTGTACTCCACCACCACGAGAGGCGCAGGCAGAGTGGATGAGGGAGCGGCAGCAGTTGACTCACCGCAGTGAAGACACCGCGGTGAGTAGGTCTAAGTACGTTGACTTCAGCTACGTTATTCACATAGCTGAAGTTGCGTAACTTAGATCGATCCTCCCCCCCTCCCTAGTGTGGACCAGGCCTCAGAGAAGATAGTTTACTGTAGCTTGGCATAATAAGAAAATAAGGCACATTTTTTTAGTGGTGAGAGTAATTAACCATTGGCACAATGTACCAAAGCACAATGTACCATGCTGGATTCTCCATGATTGACCATTTTAAAATCAAGACTGGGTGCTTTTCTAAAAGGTATGATTTAGGAATTATTTTGGAGAAGTTCTACGGCCTAAGTTATACAGAAGATCAGACTAGATCATCACAAGAGTCCCTTCTGGTCTTGAAATCTATGAATCTATGAGTAGGGGTCTGGGGCCAGCCAACCCTCTTCCAAGGAATGGAAAGATATTTCTGGGTAGGATCATCAGACCACGTTGTGAATGGGGAGGAAAGTGCAGATGCCTGAGTCATGTGATAGCCTACTGGTGTTTAAATGGAGTGATCTTCGCTCAGAGGAAAGCCTAGGGAGACCAGTATTTAAAGTGTGTCAAGTCACAATCTGTCACAGACCCAGAAAATAACATCTCTAAGGCCTGGTCCACACTAACCCCCCACTTCGAACTAAGGTACGCAAATTCAGCTACGTTAATAACGTAGCTGAATTCGAAGTACCTTAGTTCGAACTTACCGCGGGTCCAGACGCGGCAGGCAGGCTCCCCCGTCGATGCCGCGTACTCCTCTCGCCGAGCTGGAGTACCGGCGTCGACGGCGAGCACTTCCGGGATCGATCCGGGATCGATTTATCGCGTCTAGACAAGATGCGATAAATCGATCCCAGAAGATCAATTGCTTACGGCCAGACCAGGAAGTAAGTGTAGACCTGCCCTGAGAAGAAAAACAGGTCCTAAAGAAGTACATATATTTAGTACTGACTGGGGGGAAAAAACCCTCTGATTGGCTGCTTTCTTCATTTGCCTGCCTCCTGAGATGTAAGGAGCCAATCACAGCTGCTGAAGGAAGTAGCCAAAGGTCTCTGCCCTTCCCTCAGGAGCTGAAGCTTTTTTCACAGAAGGGGAAGTGTCAGGTGGGAGCAGAAAGATCCCAATAGCTCAGGGTGCCTCTGCTCCCTCCTCCCCTCCTGTGAATAACAGGATGGATCCTCTGCTTCTCCCCACTTCCCTGTCCCTCCCTGCTATACCAAGCCTGGGAAGTGGGGGAGGGGACTCTGCTGCAGCCCCCACTCCCAGGGTTGGGAGAGGGGGTAAAGAGCTGCAGGGAGAACAGAAGTGAGGCAGGGAGCAAAAGAGATGTGGGACACAATTTTCTCTCAAATCCCAGAATGAGCTCAAGTTTATTCAAAACTCAGCCTAAGGATCTGCCAAAACTGGCTCCATGTTCTCACAAAAATTCACAATCCTTGGGAAAATATTTAGCAAATTTGGCCTGAGTTTCCAGTTTGAAACAAAACCCTCTGGCTGGTGGGTTATTCATATCACTAACTAAAAAGTCTATTTTGTCTCCTGTATATTTATTATCGTGTGCCTATGTTTGGGTAACAACTTTCTTTTACAATGCTGTCCCATTGTGTGCTAATGATGAGAGCTCTGTCCAGTGTCTATAAACCACTGTCCTTGTAAATGGAGTGCTAACACTTTTTGTTTGTGCTGTTGTGCCATCAACTCCTGTCCTTATGCGGTGGAAGTATGACTTTAGCCTTGCTCTTGACATCTGGATCTAACTATGCCATCTACTGCTTTGTGGAGTCTACAAACAGCTTTAGAGTTATTCTTCCCATATATTTCACTGCAGCAGTATCTCTTGGGCTTTCGTGCTCGTTTTCTATTTGTTAAAGCTAGAGGTTCATATATATTGGATATCAGGCAACTCACAGCTCAGAGATGGAGCATCTGTACTGGCTTCCTGTGTGAGCACCATGAATGACTTCAGAACAAGAACCAAAACAGATATGAGATTCTGAAACATGTATATTAACAGTTTACTCAAGCAGCTAATAATGGGTTAAGTTTCAGTGGACTGGAACCTTCTGCTTCAGGTATTGTTTGATAATCTGTTGTTTATTGGCAGCTTGGTGGTGTGCTTTGTCCCTCATAAGTATGAGAAAATTTGTTTTGCCCAATGGCCTTGCAGTATAAACTCTTCAGAGCATTCATCTTACAAAACAAAGGTGCTGATGTACAAACTTAATGGTACGCAAACAATGGCATCACTGAACATCCATCATTGTGTTCCTTGACCTATGGCTATGATAAAGTAAGCCTGAGACTGGGAGACTTGGAATTCGTATTAGCAAGGAATAAGCTAATGTGACAATTCCTATTATAATATCAGAGTGCAAAATTGCACTTGATATTCTTACAGACCTTTACTCTGTAGCCACCAGTTTATATACCAGGCTTAATGACCTTTAAATTAATACACAAGTCAGGGACACCAGTTTACACATAATCTACTTTCACTTTTGTTAGGATTTAATATTTTGTTGATGCACCAGTGTCTTAAAACCAGTTGAGCTGACTGAACAGGATTCCAAAATACGAAATTTGGCTATTTTTGGTTATCTTTAGCTTCAAAAAGCATTTATGAAGAAGTCCACTTATTTGGAAATATACAAAGAATATCACAAGTGAAGAAGTGGCAGCCTGTTGACCATTCTCAAAGTAGTCAATGTTGGTGGAGGGTATGTGTATTTCAGATTTGGTCACCCGTGTATTCTAGTAGGTGCAATGCATGTATTCTGTGCAGGGCCGGCTCCAGCTTCTCTGCCGCCCCAAGCAGCAAAAAAAAAAAAAAAAAAAGACGAGCGGCAGCACTTCGGTGGGTGGCAGCTCAATCGCACCGTTTCTTTGGCGGCAGTTAGGTGGCGGGTCCTCCCTCTCTTCCTCTTCGGCGGCAATTTGGCGGCAGCTCAAAGAGGAAGAGAGGGAATGAGGGACCCGCCGCCGAAGACCCGGAGGTGCCGCCCCGATACCGGACGGAGTGCCGCCCCTTTGAATTTGCCGCCCCAAGCACCAGCTTCCTACGCTGGTGCCTGGTGCTGGCCCTGATTCTGTGTTGAATTTGTGAATTTCACCAAACCAGGCAGAGCTGTCAAGAAGGATTGTGAATTTTGCAAATGCAAAAAGGTTTAATGGGGGGTCATGCTGAATTGAAGTCCTAGTCACCAAATGTTCATTATTTTACTTTCCAGCATTCATCGTATTTCACTACAGTTGTAGATATAGTTACCCAGCTAATTACATAAAAGTAAAAGGGAAACAGCACTTAATAAATTACAACAAAAACTTGATATGGAATGTGAAATTCAGAGAGTCCTTTTCATCAGAAAGACTCTCTGTAATGATCTGTTGTAAGGACATTGCAATGGATTGTGTGACTCCATTGCTGTTTACATTTACAACCTATGTAAGTACTAGAGACTCTGAAGAGAATATTTGCTGTCTCTCTGTGGAATGTCTCAGCAACCACACCATGCCAGTTGGTTAACTATTCATAGGTAATACTACATAAGTAGATTCCACCCTGTGCCAGCACAGGGCAAGAAAGGAGACACTTGTCCTTCCCCTATTCAGGAACTGGTGGGTTCATCAGTCCCCAGTGCAGTTGCACTCTTTTGAATGACCATTGTCCCTATAAGTCATGGCAGGGACACAGAAATCCCAGGGCACAGGAATGTCCTGTCAGTGCCTCCTGGAGTAGGTCACCTGGAGTTTTTACAGAGACAAGGTGGGTAAGGTAATATCTTTCATTGGACCAACTTCTGTTGGTGAGAAAAACAAGCTTCTGAGCTTACACAGAGCTCTTCTTCAGGTCTGGGAAACTTTGAGTTACTTTGAGTAAGTAGAAGATCTCTGTGTAAGCTTGAAAACTTGTCTTTCTCACCAACAAACAAAAGGAAATACTTCTTCACACAGTTCACACTCAACCTGTGGAACTCATTTCCAAACGATGCTCTCAGGGCCAAAACTTTAACAGGGTGCAAAAAAGAATTAGGTAGGTTCATGGAGGATAAGTCCATCAATGGCTATTAGCCAAGATGGTCAGGGATGGAACCCCATGCTATGATGTCCCTAAGCCTCTGACAGCCAGATGCTGGAACTGGACAACTTAGGATGGATCACTTGATAAAATTGCCCTGTTCTGTTCACTCCTTTTGAAGCACTGGGCCTTGGTCACTGTCAGAAGGCAGGGTGCTGGACTAGATGGACAATTGGTATGATCCAGTATGACTGTTCTTATGTTGTTATGATGATAGCTACAGAGCAAAACAGATGAACAGTTGTAACATACAGAATGAACCCACTGAGTGGGAGGGGCATGTGGTCCCTTTGCAGACACCAGTGCAAAGTAGACATAGCATAGCATTACATTATTTAGTGAGTTTTGTCTGGTTTTAGTTGTTCCACAAGTTTGAAATGTGTAATGTTACTAAATTCACTAATAGAGAAATTCTAGTTATCTGTCTCAGATCTAGTGTGCTTCTATGCTAGGGAAACGTAGACAAAAATGTGCATTCCATTTTTTGACTGGAGTGTTATTTTGGATTAAGTATATGGCTGAATTTCCACAGGATGCAGGAAAAATATAAAATGATGAAAACTCTATAAAGTAGCTGGTAGCATCGTGCAACTCAATGAAACACCCATTTTCCAGATGCCAAATTCTGTGTTGTGTATAGAGACTTTACATTATTGATTTTGTTCAGCTGAAAAGAAAACTAGAGAATTCACATGAATTGGAACAAACAAAAAGTTGATGAGAGACAAAGTGGGTGAGATAATATCTTGTATTGGACCAACTTCTGCTGGTGAGAGAGACAAGGTTTCAAGCTTACACAGAGCTTTTCTGAAGTCCAATATAAGATATTACCTCACTCACCTTATCTCTCTAATATCCTGGGCCTGACACAGCTACAACAACAGTTGATACCAAAAGTTGATGAGTCATTTGACGGTCTTAGCCTGACCCAATGCTCATTGAAGTCAATGGAGAGATTCCTATTGATGTCAATCTTCAGTGGATTGGGCCCCAAAATAATTGAGATTCATTCAGCTCTGTTAATACCCAGCTATATTTATCCCATAGATAATTGGAGGCAGTGGTTAGAACTGCAGAATGCTTCACTAATATAACTGAGACACAAAATTACTTTATGCATGAGGAGAGAGGCAGTGAAGGGAAGTAGATGGGCAGTATGATATAAAAACTGAGTTGAACCATCCACCAAAACATGATTCGGATCGGAATACTTTTATCTGTCCAAAAAGTTAATTACTTTTATTCCTCAGCATCTTCCTGTTTGTACCACCAGTCCAACCCAAACAAAGGAATCCTTGGGGGTAGTTGAAGGGAAGAGGTGTGTTTGCAAAATGTCCTCTCTGAGTTTCACCACAAGGCTTCTAGATAAGTCTTGATAATGCCATGGGTAAGCATCTAGGGTTGAATCCTAAGAGTGCATGACACTAGGGGCAGACCCCAGGGTTTATTTTAACCAGCTGATGTGTGAAAACTACAACTTCCTTGCCCACACTAGGGTTTTATCACATTAGCTAATGTAGTTTAAACAAACAAACAAAACACCTTTCCCAAGGTTTGTAAGTAAGGGTGTAACAAGTGCTTCCCAACAGGTGGCTGGCACCCCTCCTGCCTTGATCTCTGAACTTTTGGTTGCTTGTGAAACCTGTGAAATCAAATGTCAACTCCAAATTGTTGCTCCGTGAATATTAGATTGCATCATACACAATGCATGACTCCTTTCACCGGGACTTATAGATGGAAAATCTAATCTACACTGTAACCTGACAACTAGGTACAGCTGCAGCAAAGCTACAGCCACCTAGGTGAGGTCTTAGGGCCGGTTCTAGGGTGGGCAAGCAGGACAGTTGCCCTGGATGCCAACTCTCTGATTTATTTTTTCTCTGCTCCATTCTGAATAGCCGGCTGGTTTTCCTTTGTTGATTGCCTGGACATTTATTTATTTATTTGCTCCATTGATTGGCCAGCTGTTTTTTGCTCAGTGTTTCGGGGGGAGATAGGGGATGTCACCATGAAGGTTTTCTGCCCTGGTTGGCAAGACAGCCAGGGTTGCTCTTGTGAGGACTGAACCTCGCTCCTTGAATCCAATTTCTTCTGCCTCCTAATTTCAGAGAATATATATTGAGGATCTCAGCCCAAGTCTTGTCTGATTGAAGTAAAGAGGCGTTTTGCCATTGACTTCAATGGGAGCAGAATCTGACCTGGCAGAAATCACTCCAAAATTTCTAGATATTTATAATGCATCTTTCCCATTGTTTGTGAAGACACCATGCCTTAGCATGCAATCCCTAAATGAGTTTGTATTTGTCTAATAGCAGCTTCAGCCTTTAAAAAAAATGACTGTGTGTGATAACCAGAAAATGTGTAGGTCTATTAGGAAAGAAAATCCTGGAGGTGAAGGTGACAGCTTTACTGCACTAGCCCTTGCCTTATTTGCAGTAACTCATTTTATATACAGTGTTTCATACTGGTGAAGCTAAAGGCTAGAGCTGCTTGTGATTTACTCCAGCCCATAAGGGGGATAGTAGTATCCAAAAAGAAAATAGGTCTGTTGATTAGAACTGTAAATTAGGGAAAGGCAGAAAGGGAGAGAAGAATAACTGGATTCCACAGACGTACATAAACATTTCATGTTTGCTGCTTGTTACTTGGCTTCCCTATAAACTGTGCACTAGAAGTCTTTACACCAATAATAAAGCTTTCTTTCTCTTCCCACTCCCTGTGTTATTTATCTCCCCCTTGGTTAGTCAGACCTTCTGTTTGTTTAACCTCTGTTATGGAAACAAAAGCAAAGTTGTTTTGTTTGCAGGGCCCAGACTGTTAAAAAAGGCAAAAGTCAATTTAGGCGACCCGCTTGCCTTCTTCAGGCTAAATGGAGACACCGCCTCTAAGCCAAGGCCTGTAGGAGAACTGCCCATGGCCAAGCCTGCCTAGGTCGAATTCAAAGACCATCTCATGCAAGTCTTCATTGAATTCAATTTTTATTTTTGATTTGGAGATTTTAAGTAATTCTTCTTTAGTTTCATGATTTGTTTCCCTGTTTTTTTGTTTTCAAGATGCAATTATAGGCTTGTCAGGTTTAGGCTGGTGATTTTCTAGGTGCCTCTATTTACAAAAAGGCCCTTATCGGTCATTTCTCAATATAGTGGGGCAACTGTTTCTCTACAAACATGAAAAATAGCTCCAAAAAGTTTTTCAATATAGTCAAAATAATGCTAATTCACACTAATGATTGGGGTGCCCATTGTGCATTGGTTGATTCTCCAAAGAAGTGTGTTATGCCCCACTCCAGCAATGCAATTAATCTCATGCGTAACTTCAAGTGCATAAATGGTCTCATTGACTTCAAAGTGAAGTCTGGGCTTAAGTGCTTGGCTGGATCAGGGCCTAAGCAACCAAAACATGATAAAAATAGCAATGACAGAGCATCATAAAATGGGTAAGTGTGTTAATATCCTACATGACCTCTACTTATTAACAATCACCAAAACCAAACTGCACACTCTACACATACAGTGCTCACCACTCCCAATAAGACAGATGAACTTATCTTGATGGCCAGTCAGAATCAGGTCCATCTGGGGGAGGCAGAGTGTTGAAGTCTGGCAGCTCTGATCCTTGAGGCTGTGTCCTGGAGTTGGTTCCCAAAGAACTTTATTTTGGCCCCCAGTTTATATTATGAAATTTGAGTCCTTTTTAGCTGTACCTTAACCAATCATTATACTAACATTTTACTAACCAATCCTACCCCACCACCTTAATTAACTTACACCTAAAAAAATTAATTATACAGCAGATAGAAACAATTAAAGAACCAGACAGACCATACAGATAAACAATAGGGAAGTGGGACCATAATGACAAAACAATAAAGAAATGAGGATTTCACAACCACAACTATTGATAAGTGATTTCTTGACAGACAGGATGCTATCAAACTAAGTTTTCTTTAACCATCTTAAAATCTGTTTCTTTATCTGATGATTGTGGACGCCATTAGGACGGGGTCTCCTTCTTAGCAGCCTGATATTACATAATTTTAACGTAATTTAGATTGAATGTGAAGATGTGACTTCCTGCTTCTCAGCTAATGGCTGCTGTTTGGCTGCTCTTTTAATCTGGCTGCAGATGAAGGCCTTAGGCTTTACGCCTTACAATATGGTTACAGACAAAGGCCTTTTCCTTACAAGTGCAGCTTAGATTAATTCACTTATATTATTTCCTACCACTTACATGGTTTCTGCCCTTTTGAAAGTTTTTACTGGTTCTAGTATAATCTAGTATAATAACCAGCATAATCTTTTGGACTAGGTGAAAATATTGTGTCTATTACTAAATATTATATTTTAGTAACAGGAGAGCTCTCTGCTACTAGAATGTTTCTGAGAAGTGAAGAAAGCCCATAATTTAAGAATATAAGAATGGCCACCCTGGATCAGACCCGAGGTCCATCTAGCCCAGTATCCTGTCATGTGCTCAAGTCTTTTCACTGGCTCCTAGTCATTTTCTGATGCCAGTTTATGGCCTGGGGCCTATTTTTCAAAGCAATTAATTAATGAAGCCCCAGCTACATCAAGACCAAATTTCAATCCAGGAAGCACTGTGACCTCTGTGCTCTTCTGGGACACTGCAGATCACAAAGCCCAGGATGAAGCATGTCGGATTTGGGGACAAAACATTCTCTGTCAAGGGGTTCCAGGTGTGGAACAATCTTCTGGAGGAGATCAGGCAAATCCAACACCTTACAATCTTTAATAAATATTACAAGGCCTTCCTCTTTTAATACCTTTCCACTATAAGTGACTCTTACAATTCAAACATTCCTTTTATTCCCAAACCTTCTTAGCCCCCCCAACACCCCCTTATTCCCCCCCAAACCCTATCCCAAGCAGAGTTTTTACTCCAAAAGGGGAGAAGTATCACAGATCCCCAGGAGCGGCACCAGGGTTTTTGGCACCCGAGGCGGGGGTCCTTCCGCGCTCCCGGTCGTCGTCGGCAATTCTGCGGCAGGGGGGTCCTTCCGCGCCCCTGGTCTTCGGGGCACTTCGGCTGCGGGTCCCGGAGCGAGTGAAGGACCCGCCGAAGAATTGCCGCCGAAGACCTGGAGCGCGGAAGGACACCCCCCCCGCCGCCGAATTGCCCCCGAGGGCGGCAAAATGCCTCCCCCCACAAATCTTGGCGCCCTAGGCAACCGCCTAGGTTGCCTAAATGGAAGCGTCGGCCCTGCAGATCCCATGAAGTATACTAGGGACTTTTCTATTGCTATCAATTTTACATGGAAGTTGCTCAGATACTTCAGCGCTGGGTGGCATTTAAACCTCAACAGTAGATAAATAGATTCACACTGTTATAAATAAGAGGAGAATCAAGATCACAAAGTGCAGTGCAAACTGCATTCGGTTCAATTTATCAACCTCAGAAGGAGGAAAGACTTGAATTCAGACTCTTCTGGGGAGTCTAAGTATTTGCAATCTGGCTCTTAGGTCTCTGAGCTAGCCCCCTCTAGCTGTAGAACAGATCATTTTTTATTTTTTCTGTGTTGATAAGATTGATGGGCTTAACATTTGCTATTTACACAGAAGGTACAAACCTGAATAAACTAATGTAGATTCAACCAGTGAAAATAAAACCAGCCTGCTCAAACTTTTGTATATGGGTTTTGTAGCTTTCTGACCTTTTCAGTTACACATTAATGCTACAATAAATCACTTCTTTAGTGCCTGGAGTGCTACCTTTCACCCTAGAACACATCTTACAATTGTCCCTATTGTCAATATATCATCATAATGTAACTTGTATATGTGTAAGGCAATATGAATGCCTTTTTGCTGGATGTAAACTTCATCTCCAGGATACACTGTGGGAGGAAGTGGAGGATATGTAGCTATATCATTTTATCACCTTCATAAATACAATATAGTCCTTTCATCCACATTGAAAACTAATACCAGTAGCTAATATCTATGCTGTAAAGCTGTTTACTATCATACATCTTAACAGATCTCATCCAGAAAGCTACATAATGAGGAAATGGATCAGTTTCACTCATTCATATTTCCTTCTTTGTTATTATCCTAACTTGACTTTAGGTTAACAACCAAGGACCAGATCCTCCGCTGGTATATATCATCATCATCATCAATCATCATCTACAAATAATTAATAACATTATAAAATACCTCAGTCTTGTATAGCACTTTTCAATAGTAGATCTCCAAGTGCTTTACAAAGAAGCTGAGTATCACAATCTCCATTTTATAGATTGGAAAACTGAGGCACAGAGAGATAAAGTGACTTGTCCAAGGTTACCCAGCAGACTAGTAGCAGAGCCAAGAATAAATGCCAGGTCATTCAAGTTCCAGTCTAGCTACCTCTTCAATGGCATTATGCTGATATACACTAGCAAAAGAGCTGGCCCTAAATGTTACAGACATGGTTATAAACTGAAAATAGCTGGACCAAAATGCAAGAAGAACAGAGTCATTGTCACCTCCTATCTACCTAAGATACTTATACGGGCACCATCACTGTCGTATATGAGCATCTCGCAATCTTCAATGTATTTCACTTCACAACTCCGTCCCTTCCCACCCCCCACCGCCCCACACACACCTGATGAGGCGGAGCAGTATGATTGTCTCCAATTTAGAGAGGGGAACTGAGGCACAAAGAGAATAAGGCCCATGTTCTCAGTGGTATTTAGGCACTTAACTCCCACTTAAATCAATGGGCGTTAGGATCCTAAATATCTTGGAGAAGCTGGGCCTAGGCAGCTTATACAGTCACAAGCATAGTCTGTGGAAAAGCAGGGAAGAAAGCCCCAGGCTGGTACGCCAACAATTGGACTGCGCTTCCTCTCCTCTCCTCTGTCGAAAGAAAACAACTTAAATGAACCCTGAAACAATAACTTTTTCTGTTGCACAGCTAGTGTATGGTACCAGAGGTGAATTGTATATTTTAACAGTGTCACTGCTGCAAGAGTAACAGTCTTGATGATTTGCTAACTTAAAGGAAAAAAAGGTTCCCAAGCATTAGCTTCTTGTTTCAACAATTCCTTATTAATTTCATTACGCTGTGATTTTCACCTCCAGTGCCAAATTCTTTTCTTAGTGAAGTTGGTGATACAACAGGACAGCCCGCCCTTATCTCCACCAATTCTTGCTCTGATGATCACTGTGGTCTCCAGAGACTTTCTTAAATATATGTCAGAAGGTTGCATTTGAGTTTTGGAACACAATTCAAAATAGCTTTTCATATAGCCCAACTAATTCAGCCATCCCTTGTTTAAATATCAGATCTTCCTAGGATAGGAGTAAAAGACATGCATTTTTCATGGTGGGATTGATGGCCATGTGCCAGATTACACTGAATTATGAAGTGTTACCTAGCTGGGTGAGAGAGAAACATAATTGGGATATGACAAGGAAAATCTGCTGTTCAAACTGATGTATCTGTAGTGAGTTATATTTTTCAACTAATCAGCTACAGATTGTGTGAGATGTCTAGCACCTTCAGTTCTCATTGAAATATATGTGACTATAAATATATAAGTATGAAATAAATCCTTTGTGGCAATATATTGGTAACAGAGCTCTCATTACCAGCTTCTCTCCATGAATTTGGATTTGTATCTGGTTCTTTGAGTCCATTGGCCGAATAGTCTTCTGCTGTGAATTCCCAGCATTGTCTCCATGTTCAGAAATTATTCTTGTCTTAGGGTGATTTGTTGGGGTCTGACCCAAAGCTCATTGAAGGCAGTGGGGAAACTTTCACTGACTTTAATACAGCAGGTTGAAAAGTGAAATTTCTGAGATTTCGAAATTTATTTTCATTTTCAAAAAGCTGAAATTTCAAAATTTCCTCTGACACAAAATATTTGGAATTTGGGACTATTGAAACATTTTGTTTCAATAAGATAAAAGCATTACCATAGAAAATATAACAAAATATGATATAATGGAGTTGAAATGTGTCAAAATAATAAAGTCACAAGAAAACATTTTGACATTATCAAAATGAAATAATAAAACTGAAACAAGATATTTGACTTTTTCCCAATGAAATTTCAATGATTTTCCATGAAATGTTTTGACTTTGATGAAACTGCATTTTCCAATGGAAAACTATTCCATCAATTTTTTCCCACCAGTTCTCATCTCTAATGACCCCTACATTGGGGTTTTGTATAACAAAGGGGTATGTCTCTTTGGGTCATTTCATTACCTGTCAATTCCAAAAGCTGACAATTTGGCACCAAAGGGTGAACAGAGTTTAAAACAAGACTATAACTTCTTTACTGGGTTAAATGGAAAAGTGTGTGTTTCTTCCTGACACCTGCCATCAATTTTTCAGCCCACAGGTCTGGCATTCAAAATGTAGCTACAACATTATACGGAAGTGACTATACTCCCATTCACAAGAATGTGCAACTGCTGTCACTACCAATTCATCGCTGCTTAAAGTATGGGGTGCAATTTCACATAGAGGGTATCCTAGGAATGAACCACTCCTTTATGTTAGTAAACCTGCTAACACTCTCAATTTACCTCTACTTGAAACAGCAGTAAACCAAGTCAGACCACCACAAGTCATTATATGGAATTGTGACAGCAGTTAAACAGAAAAAGAAATATATGCAACTGATGAAAGTTGTCTTTCACTGGGCTAAGGATTCCTCCAAGGCATTATCCTTTCTTGGAAATATATTTTACTGTGCGCTAATGATGTCAGAGGTTCTGCTGGCTTGAAGCAGGGATTGACTGATACAAAGAACTGGCTTCCCTCCTCCTCCCCATTGTTAAATTTTGTCTTTATAAGATAATGAATATTAAAAAAAATATGGAGCTAGATCCTCAAATCAGCTTCCATTGGCTTTAATGGAGAGATGCCTATTTATACAAGTTGATAATCTGTCATGTTTGCAGAAATATGTATGGAAAATATGTAATCTTTCAAGGCTTTTCAATGGATTCTTCACCAAAAAAAATATTATACCAGAGCTTGCTCTAAAAGCTTTCAAAACCTTTTATGTCATTAAATTTTGTATTGCTTCCTGGCTGAGGTATCCTATTGCCATAGGGTTTTCTAGCTGGAGTACAGTAGAATACACATTAAAGTTATCTTACTGTTTCTAATCTAATGGGTGAAACACTTACAGTAGTAACATGCACTGAGCATCCCATTTTCCAGAGGTAATTGCTATTTATTAATGCATCTTGCCAAATCTTATAAGCTAAGCAGGAATGGGCTAGTTCAATACTTTTATGGGAGACTTCTCTGGGAGAACAAATGGTATTGAGAAAATGGTGTTTAATCAGTATTAAACTAATGCACCATTATAGTGTGTGAGGTCATATCTTGCCAGTGATGGTGCTGTCTGTTGCATGAGAAATAAGAACAAGGTCATTTTGATCTCCTGTATATTTTAAAAATCAGTCAACATTTTCCACCACATCAATCGGTGAATTTCACAATATGGTACATTCTGCCTCTGTATATTCTGACAGTAAATGCAGATGAATGTGGTCATCAGTAGAGCTGTGTAAATCATAGGAGGAGGGATAGCTCAGTGGTTTGAGCATTGGCCTGCTAAATCCAGGGTTGTGAGTTCAATCCTTGAGGTGACCACTTAGGGATCTGGGGCAAAAATCAGTGCTTGGTCCTGTTAGTGAAGGCAGAGGGCTGGACTCAATGACCTTTCAAGGTCAGTTCTAGGAGATAGGATATCTCCATTAATTTATTTATTTTAATAGATTTTTTGGTTTATTGACAGTTCCAAAAAATCAAAATAAAATTGTTTCAGATTGACTCAACAATTATTTTTTTCAGAATTTTCAGTGAATCAGAAAATCAACAAAAATAATTTGGGTCAAACTAAATATTTTGTTCATCACAAGACATTCCATTTGGATTTCAAGCACTTTTGTTTTGTTTTGTTTTGCAATTTTTAAAATTAAATGGAAGGATTTTTCAAAATGAAGCCATTTCAATCACAAAATTGAAATATTTTATTACAAAAATGTCAAAACGGAACACTCTGACTTTTTTAGAATTCTTTCACCTAGCCTTAGTCATCAGTGACTCTCCTACATTATTTGATTGTATTCCATTATTACTTATGCACGGGTAGCAGAATATGTATGAGCAAACCCCATTCTTGCTGAGTGTCCTGGAGCATATCACTGGGATATGTCATGAGATACCACAGTGCTCTGCATTGATATTTTTCATTGTTGCTGCTCTGGAGTCTATTCATATTTAGAGGAGCTGGTTGGAAGCTGAAATACATGTGTATATATATTGCAAACATATTGAAAATTTGTTTTCATTTTCCCTTGAAAGTTAGTTTCAACAGAAATTTTCTGAATAGCTGTAATGTCTGGTGTAAAACTGCCATCTTCCATAACTACGCTATTTCTTGCAAAAGTATGCACTACCCTCGTTTGCCTATTAAAGGGCTGCTACTCCCTTCCCCAACCGGTGGGCAGTCTTGGCTATGTCCCCCTTCCCCCAGACATGCTGTCATGGACCTGGGCGCTGCTGGGGAAGCAATCTTTGTCAGGTATTAGGTTTGGTGCAGCTTACATTCCCTCTCCCAGAAACAGAAGGAAAAAACAGGGACCAGACTGTAACTCTGAATCAAAATCTTGACCTTGGTCTGCATCCGTGACAGGGTTGCTATGCTTGCCTTTTACTCAGAGTTTGAGATAAAGTTACTTTTGAACCCTAAATAGTTATTAATTGCAGATAGATGGATGGTGATATAATTGACCCAGAGGTGCCTTACAAATAACCAACCCCCTGCCAGTGCAGTAAGAAATCACCTTCAATGATGTCATTGTTATTCAAAGTACAGCCACTGAATGGAGGAATTCTGGGAGTGAAGCTACAGCTTTGGCCAATCAGTGCTCTTTACACAGTGACACCTAGTCCTCAAATTCTGATTTTCACAGATGGGCATTTCCAAATAGTTCAGCGAAGGCTGCTCAGATGAGTAGCTGGGGTGCATCAGATGCAACAGAAGGATTTGAAATCTCCCTTGCAGTGCATTGACTCTGCTACAGAAACAAGCAACTTTATTTTAAAAGGTTTGGTCAGGTGGCCAAATACCTTTAAGTGTTAAAGACCAGTTTCTGAGCCCCCCACCTTTTCTAAATAAATATAGAGTTAATATTGAGCAGCCGAATATTTCTCTTTAGCTCAACAATGTAAAGAACAAATGATTCCAGAGTCCTAAAATGAATCATAAGAGATTTAACCTAATTGCATGCATTACACTTGCACTTACTTTTCTTTCACCATCTTTATCTTGTGACTTAATAATAGATAAGAAATAATGGAGAAGCCCGTTTTTTCCTCTTAATAGTGACCATTAATCATTGCATTAGCTTTTATTACTTTTATAATTAAAGTAGTTAAATACACAGCTGAAGGGGAGGGGGATGTGTCAGTCTTTCTATCTATATATCTTGATCCCTGCTTAGCAAATTACCAAAATATGGGGGAGTTGTAAATTTCATGTGGATGAGTGAAGGGATAAATATCCCGGGGGGGGGGGAGGATTATAATTTTAAAACATTTTCTCCCATCCCTCACCCCCAGAATGCAAAAGGAATACTAGAAAAGTCACTAGATGAAGCCTAGTTAGTTATGAGACCCTGTCTCTTAGATGTGATTTAAGTGAGGTTGTGATCTGCTTAACCACTATACTACTTCAACAGATAATGGGATACAGAGCCTTTCCCTCCCAGGCCATCATTCTGAATCTAGACCATGATCGTAGTAACAGCAATAAGAAGTTGTTGCCATTTGATAGCTCATATGTGACATTAGTTGGTGATCTCACTCCAGTTCTGGTAGACAGGATTTCTGTGTTCACATCACAAAATGTTATGCCACAGTGGCACTAATTTGGTTCATTTGTTTTCTCCTGTTACTGAACTTGATGATATCTGGGTCATCTCAACCCCTATGTTCCCTTTTGCTGCATGGCATAGAGGAATATGGAAAGATGGTAACAGAGCTAAGTGGGCAGTTGGGGACAATACTGTATTTTTCCATGATGTAAGAAAAAACGGCAGCACAGAGAACTAAAATTCAACTTGCCTTTATTTTCCTGTCAGTGCTCAATAAGTAATACATAACAATACCTTAAAATTAGTAATAATTGCACCTCCCATCCTTTGCACATTTCTGTCATGAATTATGTAACAAAGCCCTCAACCCAGACTCTCTGTGCTCCTTGTTTCTCTTCACAATTAAACCTAATAAGGATCTTGTCAAGATAAACACCTTCAGCAGTTTTACCTTCACCCACTACCCTGGAGCTCTAGGCCTCCACCTAGAAAAGCACACACTTAAGCATGGGTGCCACTATAAGCATGTGGCTAGTCCCATTGACTCTAGTTGTGTGCTAATGTCATTCACATACTTAAGCACTTTGCTGAATCAGTGTCTCTGCCTCTGCCCCCCACACCCATAGGTAATGCAATTACATTATACATCATGGAAAGTCTGCTATTCATGACTATTTCCTGCAATCCATCCTGCTCAAAATATCGGTCTCCTTCTCCTTTTTAGCCATTGCTCATTTATGTTGGTTCACACTGAAGTGAAGCAGTGCAACATGCCAACTGTAATTTGACATCCAGATGCCTTTTGTTTGAGGTCAAGTATCTGCTGCCGTCAGTTATTTATTCTAAGGATGTGCTGGGATCCAAATACAACAGCTAAAGATAAAAAAAGAGAAAATATCCTCTGTTGTATCTATAAATCAAACTGGGTTTTGTGAGTGCAATCTATTGATCTGGAAAGCTGTCATCAGAAAGAAATGCTTGCTGTGGTGTAGGACTTCTTGGTCAAAGGCACAAGAAAGAAAATACAATGTGGCACCTCAATAATTCAGACTAATTAGGTTTAAGTGCTATGGTAGATAATGACTTCCATTGCATGAATAATGCATGAATATACATACCATTCTGGGATTCTTTTGTGTTCCTATACAAGCACATCAGCAAAATAAGGCCGTTCCAGTCATTATTATAGAAGAATATAAATTTTGGTGATACACAAACTTCACACAAATGAACGGGAGGTCTTGACATACATTTAAAAGCATAAGAACATAGCCTGCTGGCAACTCCCCCTTTATTTCCATCATCTACATCACTTGTGGATCTGGCTAGAGTTGTCTGCCCATATTAGACCAAAATAGAATAATGGCCAGAAGGCCTGGCGCTACTGAATGTACAGGAACTCCTTCTAGTAAAAGTAACTGTTTAAATGTCTCTATTGTATTTGTGTTTCTGGCTTTATTACTGTCTTCAGTATGCGAGCATTCTCAGAATAGCAATACAATTCAGGTACCAGGCAGCATCCTGAAAGAAACAATATTTATGTCTTTTGTGTTCATCATGTATATGTATGCACATTGTTATTACACAAATCCCTTTCGATAAGAAATCAGTGGGGAGAAGAATAGTCGTGATTGGCTTTTTCCTGATAAGTTAAGCTAAACGTTAAAGAATGAAGTCCCACATGGTTAGTTATAAACATGTTTGTTACTTTTCTAAGCCAATAGAAGCCAAGGTTCCAATCTCTAAATGTGACCACTTCACAGGATGACGAACCCTGGATTGTCAGGAAATGAAGCCATCAGGAATGCCAGAGCTGTTCAAACTGTCTATTTCCACTTTAAAAATATTTGCGTTAACATGGCATGTTTCAAATGCACATAATAAAATCCTTGCACGCTTACTGAATGGGTGGAATTTTGCCATTTGTGACATTTTTGACACTTTTTTAATAATAGAAAAGAAAACAAACAAAAATCATAAAATTTTGACATAATCCACATCTCCAAGCCATATTTCAAATAGATCATGACATTTACAAATTTGAGAGAGAATCAAAATATCTATTATGGCATAGTCTGCCCCTTCCACGATCTACGTATCTCTGCCCCTAACTACTTATCCACTCCTATCTCTTGCTGTGTTGTCCCCCTAATGCCCACTGTCTTCTGCTCCAACTGCGGTGCAAGCCTCAATACCTTGTTTGTCCCATCTCCATCCTAATGATTATCAATATAGTTCTTCCATGCTAATGAGCTTGTGCCTTGTTGTAAGCAAGACACAAGAAGTAATTCTTTCGCTCTACTCCACATTGATTAAGCCTCAACTGGAGTATTGTGTCCAGTTCTGGGAACCACATTTCAGGAAAGTTGTGGACAAATTGGAGAAAATCCAAGAAGAGCAACAAAAATGATTAAGGGTCTAGAAAACATGATTTATGCAGGAAGTTTGAAAAAATGGGTTTGTTTATGCTGGAGAAGGTTGAGGGAGGACATGATAACAGTTGTCAAGTACATAAAAGGTTGTTACAAGGAGGAGGGAGAAAAATTGTTTTCTTTAATCTGTATGGATAGGACAAGAAGCAGTGGGCTTAAATTGCAGCAGGGGCAGTTTAGCTTGGATATTAGGGAAAACTTCCTAACTGTCAGGATAGTTAAGCACTGGAATACATTGCCTTGGGAGGTTGTGGAATCTCTGTCATTGGAGATTTTTAAGAGCAGTTTAGACAAACACCTGTCAGGGATGGTCTAGATAATACTTAGTCCTGCTCTGAGTGGAGGGGAGTGGATTAGAAGACCTCTCTGGGTCCATTCCAGTCCTATGATTCTATGAGCTGATATGCCAGGCCACTAACTTGTTCTCATTCAAATTTTTCCTCAAAGCCTATTTCTACAGTGACCAATGAGAGAGCCATGTTTTGTAATGTTGTGGAATGGTGAGTTATTGAGGGGAAGGGGGAGCTGCAGAGTAAGCCCACCCCACACTCATGCAGAAGCGGCGGCTCCTGTTCTGTGCGGCTAGGCCTGGCTCCCTACTTTGGGCATTACAACCTGGTGCACAGGACTGTAACACCACTGCAGTTTTGCCTGGCCATCATAAGAGAGAAATTTGAGTGAGTGGCATTGCAACACGATGCATGGGGTCCCAGAGCTACATGACTCTCCATGCTATGTGACAACACCCAGAGCAGGGAGTCAGGCCCAGTCCTCTGGGACAGGTGCCACCATGGCTGGTTAAGTGGACAGGGTCACTCTCCAGCCATAGATGAAAATTTCTGTTGTACACCTTCGTTTGTCAATTGTATAATATACCTGAATACACATACACCTAAAAGCTGCCAGGTGACAGGGAGGCACTCACCGTCCTGTTCTCCTGTTAGTTCCTCCACTGTAGACACCGCCAAGAAATGAGCAGACTGGTAACAGCTATGCTGAGGAGCAACTGGGATCTTTTATATATCTAAAAAGACCAAAACAAAGCCAACCAAACAGAAACTCACTGAATTGCCAAGATGTGGCCAATTATTACCTTGACCACCTCACCCCTCCCATCTTAGATGGTAAGCTTTTGTGAGGGGAAAGGCAAAATATGGAGACAGATGAGTATAGGTGGCAGACTGGCATAGGAGGTTGGGAGAAGGTATGAATGGGGGTAGAACACTGAATGAGAAGGGAGAACATGGGAAGACAGAGATGAAGTATCCATATAATAAAAACCACCACAGATGGTACCAATGGCACCCTTAACAGAAAGTCTGTTGACATGGAACTACCCTGGTAGAGGGCTATACAGGGGAATGTTGAGAGGAATTGGTAGGGCAGCATGATTGTGCTGTATCTGCTCCGTATATAGAGAACTTCAGTCTCCAGGCTGCTGAGCCAGCATCTTTTACAAGCGCCAATTGCGATTAGACGGTCTTTCATATCACTTGCCGTGTTGTTGTGACCCTTTTGGTCCCAGGATATGAAAGAGACCATTCGGGTGAGGTAATATCTTTTGTTGGGCCAACAGAAGTTGTTCCCACCTACTTTGTCTCTCTCTTTTATATCAAATTTAATGATGATGCACTGAGCAAAATAATTATAGCTTCTTTTTGAACTACAAAAACAACAGGGAGCCTGGTGGCACCTTAAAGACTAACCGATTTATTTCGGCATAAGCTTTCGTGGGTGAAAAAACCACGCAGATGCAGATGAATCTGAAGAAGTGGTTTTTTTTACCCACAAAAGCTTATGCCTTAATAAATCTGTTAGTCTTTAAGGTGCCACCAGACTTCTCGTTGTTTTTGAGGATACAGACGAACACGGCTACCCCTCTGATTATTGAACTGCAACGTTTCAGAATAAACAATATTGTCTTAACATTTCTCCACAACATGGTAATTGCCTGCTGGGACAGGGGAGTAAATACTAGGTGTAGGTGAGTAGAAACTAAGTAGAAATAACTAGATAGGATTAACGTTATCATTCATAGAGAATAATTATATACAGTGTAGTGGCAATACAGGCATAATATATATACAGATCGCGTACAAGTACAGCAATTATAAGAGCTATTGGGAGATAATTAACATTTAATTATTGATTATAACAAATGAAAATTTGATAAGAATAATTGGAAATGGAAATAAAAAGGTAATTCCAGGCTCTGAAAAGCACATATTTTTGATTTTGAAAATACAAGTGAACATTAGTTAGATAGTTACTGATACTTATCAAGCTTGCATCTGTTCATCTGAGAACATTTGCATTTACTTAGCTACAGATAGATATAAGGGAGATACCTATTCATCTAAAACAATGATCCTTTTACTTATACTAGTGCCGATGTGATAAACATGTGCCACTTAAATAGAGTGCTCTTCAAAGCTTAATAAAATATTCATTAAATATCTATAGGGTGACTTGCAATTCAAAATGTTTCATAATAACTGCAACAGATTAAATAGGAGTATTTTTATAATAAATATTTTTAGTGACCCTTTTGCATGTATATGTATTTATTTAAATATCAGGCTCATCCTTTTATTCCATTTTATCATTGCATTTTAAAGTCTCATTTTAACACATTGCTTCTTGTGTGGAATAAATCAGAGTTAAATGCTCCTCATTTATAGATTTGTAAAATTTTCCTGTATATTTCATTATGTTGAGCCTAGGATGGGGCACGCCCCCATCCCAATCTGGAGAAGGCTAGCAAGTGCCTCTGGGCTCACTCCCTACCAAGATAGATACACCTGCAGAGCCTTCTCCAACTGGAGGAGCAAGCTTAAATAGAAGAGCTAGTCATAGGAAGAGGTGGCAACCAGGAGGAAAGCTGCTATGCCTTGAAAGGAGCTGACTCTTGTTACCGAGTAGCTGACAAGACTCCACCATTCACAATTACTTACCAAAACCCCCAAAACAACCTTTGAAAGGGGGAAAGGGCTCTAAAGCCACCTCAGTCTCAGCCTGAGACAGGCCCTGCCTGCCACAAAGCCCCAGAGTAATTTGGTCAGACCCAGAGAATGTTTGATCGGGGTTTGGTTAGGGACTGTGTGTGGTGTGAATGGTAGGAGGAAGGCAGGTGATAAGGAGAAAAAGAGAGACAAGAATATTTACTTAAAACATCATAGAACGCTCATACATTTTTCTTATTAGCATGTGAAATTAATTTGTTCTGGAGAAAAACTTTGCCTCTGATCCCACTCTGACTGAAGAAACCTGTTTATTTCAGTGGGTTCAGGGACTGCCTTGGGGCAAACTGAGTCAGGCTCAATTAATAGATTACAAGGCCTGAAGTGACCATTGTAATCCGTTAGTCTGACCTCCTTTATAACACCAGCCATAGAAACTGTCTCAAAATAATTCCTAAAGTAGATCTTTTAGAAAAAAAAAATCAATCTTGATTTAAAATGGTCAGTGATGGAGAATCCCTCACAACCCTTGTTCCAATTGTTCCAATGGTTAATTGCCCTCACTGTTAAAAATGAATGCCTATATCTATTCTGAATGTGTGTAGCTTCATCTTCCAGCCATTGTTTATACCTTATTATACCTTTCTCTGCTAGACTGAAGAGCCCATTACTGAATATTTGTTCCCCAGGTAGATAATTATTGACTGTGATCAAGTCACCCCTTAACCTTCTTTTCTTAAGCTAAACAATTGAGCTCTTTGAGTCTATCACTATAAGGCAAGTTTCCTAATCCTTTAATCATTCTCATTGCTCTTCCCAGAACCCTTTCCAATTTATCAATATTCTTCTTGAATTGTGGGCACTAGAACTGGACAGAATTCCAACAGCAGTAACACCAGTGCCAAATACAAAGGTAAAATAGCCTCTCTACTCCTATTTGAGTTTCCCCTGTTTAAGGTCTGATCTACACTGGGTGGGGGATCGATCTAAGTTACACAACTTCAGCTACATGAATAACATAGCTGAAGTCGACGTACTTAGATCTACTCACCGCGGTGTCTTCACTGCGATGAGTCAACTGCTGACACTCCCCCGTCGACTCCGCCTGCGCCTCTCAGTCCAGTGGAGTACTGGAGTTGACGGGAGAGTGCTCGGTGGTCGATCTATCACATCTATACTAGACACGATAAATCGACCCCCGCTGGATCGATCGCTGCCTGTCGATCCAGCGGGTAATGTAGACAAGCCCTAAGTATCCAACGATCCCATTCACTCTTTTGGCCACAGCATCATATTGGGAGTTCATGTTCAGCTGATTATCCACCATGACCCCCCAATCTTTTCTAGAGGCACTGTTTCCCAGGATAAAGTCCCACATTCTGTAAGTACAGCCTACATTTTTTGTTCCTAGATATGTACATTTGCATTCAGATGTATTAAAACACATATTGTTTGTTTGCGCCCAGTTTACTAAGCAATCCAGAATGCTCTGAATCTACGACCTGTCCTCTTCATTATTTACCACTTCCCCAATTTTTGTGTTATCTGCAAACTTTAGCAGTGATGATTTTATGTTTTCTTCCAGGGCCAAAATAGGGCCAAGAACTGATCCCTGCAAAGTTCCACTGGAAACACACAACCCTTGATGACAATTGCCAACTTATAATTACATTTGGAGATCTATCATTTAGCCACTTTTTAATCAATTTAATGTGTGCCATGTTAACTTTATATTGTTCTAGTTTTTTAATCAAAATGTCATGCAGTATTAAGTCAAACTCCTTAGAGAAGTCTAAGTATATTAAGTCAACACTATTACCTTTATCAACAAAACTTGAAATCTCATTAAAAAAAAACAATTTCAGTTAGTTTGGACATAATCTATTTTCCGCAAACCCATGTTGATTTTCATTGATTACATGATTTCCTTTAATTCTTTAGTAACCAAATCCCATATCAATGGTGCCATTATCTTATCTGGGATCAATAATAGGCTATCAGGCCTATTATTACCCAGGTCATCCCATTTATCCTTTTTTAAAATTGGCACAATATTAGCTTTCTTCCAATCTTCTAGAACTTCTCCAGTGCTCCAAGACTTATTGAAAAGCAACATTAACAGTCCAGCAAAACTCTTGGATGCAAATTATCTGCTGATTTAAAAATGTCTAACTTTAGTGGCTTTTGTTTAACATCCCAGAAATACTAATGGAATAGAAAGAGTGTTATCATCACCATATAATGGCACTATATCATCTGCTTTTCCCCAAATATAAACACAATTATTGAATATTTCTGCCTTTTCTGCATTATTATTGATAAGTATACCATTTCCATCTAGTAATGGACCAGTACCATTGTCAGGATTCTTTTTGTTGCTGATACATTTAAAAGACTCCTTATTTTTGTAACTCTGCTGTCCAAATATTTCTCTTTGTGTCCCTTTACTTCCCTTATCAATTTTCCACTATTCCTAACTTCTGATTTGTATTTATTAGTATCAACTTCCCCTTTCTTCCATTTGTTATATATTATTATTATTATTATTATTTTATTTTTATAGTTGCCTTCACTTCCCTCTAAACCAGGTCTGTTTTTTAACCAGCACAGCCTTCTTCCTCAATTTTTGGATTGTTCCTTTTTGGGCATCTGGTAAGTTGTTCTTAAATGATCCCGAGTTATCATTTCACTGGCTCCAACTGAATTGTGCTTTTTTATACCTGTATTGAATTTGACTCTTAAAAGACTAAAGTTCACTATGTAGCTGCTTAACAGGTTTGACATGGGCACTGCACATTTCAATGCTACCCCATAGCAGAATGCCTCAATCTTTCTTGGGAGGGAAAAATAAATCTAGAAATGACAATGTAAATCCAGTCTTCTTGCACATTAGTGTAAATGGCCAGTACAATGCCTATGACCCCATGCAAATTGAAACTAGATAAATTCAGACTGGAAATAAGGCATACATTTTTAACTGTGCGGGTAATTAACCACCGAAACACCTTACCAAGAGTTGGAAAGGACTTTCCATCACTTTCAATTTTTAAATCAAGATTCTATGTTTTTCTGAAAGATATGCTGTAGTTCAAACAGAATTTTTTGGGGAAATTCTATGGCCTGTGTTATACAGAAGGTCAGACTAGATGACCACAGTGGTCTCTTCTGATATTAGAATCATTTTAATCTATGAACAACAACATTTCCACTTAAATCCTGTGCTATGGATTTAACAGGGCACTGCCTTTGGGCTGGTCCATGGAAAATGGTAAAGTTTAATCCTGAGTCCTTGGCTTCTGGTGAGAATTTCAGCAATTGTTTTAGTTGTCACAACAATTTTTGTGACATGGACATTGGTCCACTGGGAACTGGATTGAGACTGGATTAGTGGAGTGTACCTTTAAGAGAGCTGGCAATAGCACACACAAGGGAACGGAACTAGTTGGATCCATCTGCTATGCAGACAGTGTGTGATCTCAGAAAAGTTGCAATAAAGGCTTGTATGCCTGAATCTTATGGGATGGGTCTCAGTGGTTCCACGTCTGATAACAAACTGAGAATATTACATTGGGCATTAACTTATTTTTCACAGGCCACCAAATAGTTATCAGATGGGGGTGTCTAAAAACATTGCTGGGTTAAAAACAGGTGGCCTGGATATGGAAGTACCCAAATACATACAGTACTCAAAAAAGTAATGCATTTGATGGCACACAAGACTGAAAACATTAGTGTAACTGCATGTTGTTTTATTCACTCATGGTATGTGGACTTTAAATGAGCTTTTTAAAACAGTTATCCTTTCTGTGTCGCTATGAATTTATAATGCTGCTCCTTAACATTTATATTTGTCTATCCTAAATATGCAATATTTTATTAACATGGTCATAAATATTTAATCCGGCTTTTCTGTAACATTTTGTCAGAGCATCTTGTTAACCCATGATTCCCTAAGATAAGAGCAGGGAAGAGTATTTCAACAAAGTAATGCAATTCTGGACTAATTAACATAAATCATTTTCAAAGTAGGGATGCTGTAATGGCTATCTGCTCTGCCATTCAAGATATCCTAGGGAGAATCTCATTTTTGATTTAACATGCCAAAATAGGTTGCTGGGACCAGGGAAAAGACACTATATTCAGCCCTTAAATAGGGGAGTGTGTCTTATATGTGTCCTAGCGGAGGTAGCATGGCTTGGTATTCTGAGCATTGGACTTGAGACCTGAGTTCTATTACTAGCACTGGCATACTGGGTGACCTTGGGCAGCTTGCTGCCCTGCCATGTGCCTCAGTTTCCCCACCTGCAAAATAGGAATAATGATACTGATCCCTCTTAAAAGGTGATTTGAGGTCTGCTGATGAAAAGAGCTATATAAGAGCTAGGTATAGTTATGTTACAATATGATGTATTGCCAACTCCAAACATTCAAAAACGACGAGTCAAGCTCCACAAAAAGTCATGAGATTGGTTTAAAGATAATGAGATTTATTTAAAAAAAAAAACACTTTGATTTTGTTTTATTTGCCTTCTGGTTCTGAGCCTTTATGGTCAACTCACTTCACATTTTCTACCATTTCCCTGCAACCTTTAGGGCTAGAAAGTTATTTTTTTTTTCTTTTCAATGAAAGATGAGATCCTCATGCAATCTCTTTGACACTGATGAAACACCAAATATTATGGGCTGCTATAAAATCAGGAGATTTATCAACACAGCTGTGTCTAAGCAAGGGATCTGAGACCCCCATCCAGACTTTCTTAGCCAACAGAAGTCACTCCGATACCAATTGCCCCAAGCAAGCTGAAACTTAGGCTAGTTCTGATGGTCTTCATGAGGGTTATGTACCATTTAAGCCCTTAAAATAAGACTTAAGTGTGACTTACATGTTGCTGGCCATCTGCACAGAGATCAATTTCACCCTCAGGAAACACCACCACCACAAAATGATATGAGTTAGTTGCTGGCTGCCTGAAATGAATTTTCTAAAACTTTTATTAGTGGGTAACATTCAGGCATAAAATAATCTGATGGGAGGATTCCATATAGTGTAAAGAAGGATTGTTTGTCTCCTGCATCGTATTTAACGAGAGTTCATGTTTGCAAGAAGCATCAGATATGAAATTGGGTACTGCAATTGATGTTACTTTGGGCTTGTCCACACTACTAAATTAAGTCAACTTAAGTCGCCATACAGTCACTGCAGTAATTAAAGTGGTGGTTCACGTCCACACTTGCTCCTTCTGTAGGTGGTGCACCGGCTCACCTGGAGCGCTTCCACCGACTGAAGTGGGGCATTGTGGGACACTGAGAGCTAGAGCCCAGCAGCCCTGGGGCTGACAGCTTCAGCTGTAAGCATGGGACTGAGAGCTGCCTCCCCTCCCTGTCAGCCAGATGCAGGCTCACAGCTGGGCTCCCCCCACACCCTGGCGCTGACACTCCAAGCTATCAGTGCTAGCAGCCCCAGCTGTGAGCCCAGGGCCCAGCTGACAACTCGGGCTGTCAGTGTTGGGGACGGGGGAGCCTCATTCAGGGCTGACAGCCAATAGCCAATGTAAGTAACACAGTGTCTACCCAGACACTTTGTCCCCTAACTACATCAACATAAGTGCTATGCCTCTCATGGAGGTGGAGTTATTATGTTGGTGCAGAGGGCTACTTACTTCGGTGGAAACAGCACTGTAGTGTAGACATTGACATAAGTAAGTAGCCATAAACTGCCTTATGTTGACCTAACTCTGTAGTGTAGACCAAGCCTTTGTACAATTCTGGATTATTCATATAAGATGATGAGGTTTTGCTAGTAAAGGAGTGTATCAGAAGAGTCCATTACACATTCACCTTAAGGACTCTGCTTGGACCTCATTTTATTTTCTCTTCAACATTTAAAACAATTTCTCCCTCTGATAATACTTTCTTAATACTTTACTTAATAAGGCATGCTTAATCATGCTGGTTCCTTGAGATACCTCATGGAGCACCTGATTAAGAGTAGGAGTGGGCCATTGTATAACTGGGAGAATATGAGCAACAGTTTTGCTTAAGGGAGATATTTGGCCAGTGCCAAGGTGTTACGTAGTGTTCAACCAGATGCTAAATAGACATGACATTCTCATCATTCTCATCTCTGACTTTTTAATGGAGAAGCTGCTCAATAAAGTTTTTGAAAAAGAAGAAACTGGGGTTTATTTCAATGAACATAATGTTTAATATTGTATTTTTCCATTATTGTATTTAAATATATATTAATGAAATGCCCACAGATTTTTCATTAGAATTCTCTGTTCCTCATTGCCCCATCTGCAAAAAGGAGGTATTTTCCTACCTCACAAGCACAAGTTATTAATGTCTGGAAAGCCTATAAAGACCTTTATATTTATGAGGTACTTTGGCATCATTTCCTCCTATCCTCTCACCCTGTATAAGCTCTTCCTTTGACGTTACACAGGTTTAATAATCCA
This sequence comes from Terrapene triunguis, assembly GCF_002925995.2. Taxonomy (NCBI): domain Eukaryota; kingdom Metazoa; phylum Chordata; order Testudines; family Emydidae; genus Terrapene; species Terrapene triunguis. Next base: position 4,495,497 of record NW_020664420.1, on the reverse strand, counting down.
TATATACTGTGGTTCACGGTCTGGGGATCACCAAGAGGCAGCATTGGTTCTCCATTAACCCCACACATTTTTATGGGTAAATTAATATTGATTGGGCCAATTTTAACATAGCTAACATTCCATCTGCAAGGTTGAATCCCTCTTTAGAGAAGAGGAGTACTTGTGGCACCTTAGAGACTAAATAAATTTGTTAGTCTCTAAGGTGCCACAAGTACTCCTGTTCTTTTTGCGGATACAGACTAACACGGCTGCTACTCTGAAACCTGTCTTTAGAGAAGAGCGGTGTTACAAAGGCAGTAGCTCACTTGGGGCATAGAGGGCTGATGACCCATGTCCCTTTGGTGCATGGATCTGTTGATTTTATCCTCCAAAACCCCTTGTTGTTCTGTGGGGCATGCAGACCCTGATGCTACATGAAACTCATATTTTTTGAAATCGTTCCCTTGCATTATTTTCACAAAGGAGATGAGTTGGCCAATAATTGTCCCCTGGGTAGCCCCAATTAAGACCAAGTTAAGACATTCACAAGCTATTTTTATCAACCTGTCTCAGCCTGCTACAAGATTGTTCCCTAGAGGATATCCTCTTGTCCTGTTTTATATTACTCTAGTGATTGGCGTCTACTAAGGCTGGGAAAACAGTCTGCAGAGAAAGGCACACAAAATGAATCGGGCTTTGTCTTGTGCAATTGCAAATATCAGCCAAGTGCTTGGACCATTCATGACCAGGCTGCTGTTTGGGTTTCTGAATTCTGCCTACATTTCCCTCTGCTTTATTTCACTCCCATCTCATCACTGTTTTCATTTGTAACCTCTCTCTTTTTCTCCTCCCCAGCAATGACAATGCAGTTCATAAGCCATCGGTTTCCTGATTATCATGATCCAACCATAGGTGAGTACAGATTGTTTTTTTCTTTATTCCATCCAATCTGGCTGCTTTATGAGATTTACTCTCAATCTTTACATACTGGGATCCCTTTTCTATACTGGGATTCCCCTTGCAATTAGCAAGATGGGAATGGCAGGGCAGTGGCAACCACCTAACAATGCTTTGTGAAGTGCCTGGGAGTTATAACTCTCATATTGACAATGATATTTGTTTGATGGTCATTTGGCTGTCAGGGTCATGTGATAGACAGTTGGTCCTGAAATAAGGAAGTGTCATGTTGATGTCGATGTATGAGGATTCAGCCAACACTATTGGTGAACACGTGTATGCGAGGTCATATTATTGCAAGAACCATAAACACTGCTACATGTAGGACAGACAGGATTGTCCATGACCACTGCAGGCTGTTGCATCCTTGCTTTGCAGTCTTCACCTTTTTCACATTAGGTCTTAATGTGCCAGATTTCAAAGTGGTTAATAGTGGCATACCATATCTGCCACCACCTTGCTCTGCCACCACCTTGCTCTGTCACCAATGGCACCAAACAATGTTGCATGCTGGTTCCCACACTCTTTTCCATCTTTTTTTCACATATTTTGATGGATGCATTTCAGGACATTGACAGAGGAGTATTTATCCAGTTCTGCACTGATGGGAAGTTGTTCCCATCGGTTCCCATGCCCACATGAAAGAGGCCGATTTATTTATTTATTAAGGCGCTTTTATTTGCTGATGACTGTGCACTCGTTGCTCACTCAGTTGGTAATGTTCAATTTATAACTGATCACTTCACTCGTGCAGTCAATTGTTTTGGTTTCACAATCAGCCTGAAGAAAACTGAAGTATTATACCAAACAGTATAAGGTGATGTACAGCTTTACCCAATTATTAAGATCAGCAATGTTCCTCTTGTGTTTGCGGTGAAGTTTTGCTACCCGGGGAATTTGCTGTCACAGAATGCCACAATTGATGAAAACATTATCCATCATATAGTCAAGGCCAGCTCTGCATTTGTGATGCCAGCCCTGAAACACTGTGAAAGAAAACTCTTTTACCAATAGGTGAGTGAAGCCATGAAATCTAATTAATGCTTACTATGTGTTAACAAGGGCAGAATTTTCTGGTGGAAAAAGCCCATTCAACATCCTGTATTATTCCATCAGGGGGAGAAAATGCTCAACCTCTATGTAAGGTCTTGCATCTGAAGAAGTGGGTTTTTTACCCATGAAAGCTTATGTCCAAATAAATCTGTTAGTCTTTAAGGTGCCACCGGACTCCTTGTTGTTTTCAACCTCTATGGGTTGCTTTCCTATTTTCAAACCGTTTCTTATCACGATAAACATTGTTGCTGTTTTTATGAAAAAATAACTCTGAGTACTGGGTTTACTGCACTATAGATGCAGCATAGGGTCACACTCTCTTCTGGGTTAATTCTCTTGATGACAATGGACTTATGTCAATAGAGAATTTGTCCTTTAATAAATAAAGGGTTGAAATTCATCCAGGAGAACACTTTCAAATCTATCATATTTAGAAACTTGCTTCTGTTTTAAAGATCATATTGTTGAGCCAGAGTGGGAAGGGACTGAGCTGGAAAAGAAGTCCAGGAGGACTTCTGGTTGATTCCACTGGATTTCCTCTTGGGGCTCAGCGAATGCATGAGCAGTAGGAGCGGATCTTGTTGAAAGAGTGCAACGCGGGTTCCCTTCTGCGTGAGGAGTTAAGAGCTGCACGTGAAGAGCTGCACACAGGGAAGCCATTTAGAGTGCATAGCGACAAGAAGTTTTACTGGACCTTCAAAATCCAGGATCTATGCTTCATAATCTTGCATGCCAACTACTAGAATTTGAACTATTAATTGTTTATCGGTATAAAGAAATCTCTCTTTTCTAGAGCACTCCTGTAACACCAGGCTAGTTTGAAGCAGGGTTGTACCAGGGCCACACCTTTGCCTCTTCCCTCCCCATATCTCTGTAAAAAAGCTAGGTGAACAGGCGGTGCTATCCAGAAGCAGTGCCTCCACTTCCTAGAAGGATTACACACAGTGCAGCCCCATGTTTTCTGCTTATCATTACTTTTAATTGCTGTTTCCAATCACTGTTACAAATGTTCTGACTCTCATTACCCATTGGTTACTACTGCTTGATTATGAAGAGGTCAGGCATTGTTATAGATCTTAGAGGTACCACCTTTAAAAGGAGCAGTGAGTAATGAATGCAGATTTATCCCTTTGGACATCCACTGGACACATCCATCACCTCGGATTACCTTCGCTGGACATTCTGTACTGACAGATGGCTGAAAGCATGTTTATCTGGCTATAAAGAAGAAAACATGAAAGCAGAAGCTTGGAAGTGTCCACTGGGAGTACTTCATTCCTTTCATTTTTAACTCTTTCCAGATCACTTCATTTCTTTGCTCTCTGGATAAAGGCAATAGCTAATAGTTTCTTTTGTTGGACAAGAGTTAAGTTTTCTCCTGTGTTATCTGGGTGAATCCTAAATATAATTAATGACAAGTTGAGTCTGTGAACCACACCCTATTAGGGTGAACAGGGATCTAGAAGGAAGTTAGGTCTCTCCTTGTTTGCAGCAATCAGTGAGCTCTCAAAATTTTTCGGTCTGAGATGGCAGAGCTGTTGCCATCAGATCGTGTCATGGGCTAAGAGCTCCCAGGTGTTGAGGTCAATTTTGCAAGATTGGAAGTTGGTCTTGAGAGAGTGTCTTTGTAATGTTTGCTTGGTCTGCCCCTAAACCGAGTTCCAGTCTGCAATTCTTTGTAAAAGACACTTTTCGGTATTCTACTGTCAGACGTACAGACCACATGACTGCACCATCTCAGTTGCACTCTTACTATGAAAGCTTCAGTGCCTGTGATCTTGAGGCATTCAAGGACCTTGGTGTTTAGAATTAAATCTTGCCATTTAATTGCCATTATCCACCATAGACACTGTAGGTGGAATTGGTCCAAGCAATTTAGGTGGTGTTGATAAGTAATCCACATATTGCAGCCATAGAGGAAAGTGGTAATGACAATAGCACTGTAAATGTCAATTTTCGTTCGCAGTTTGACAGCGTATTCATTCCAGAGATGACACTGATGATTTCTGAAGTCCTCGCAGCCTGCGCCAATGAGCTTTGTAATGTTGTTGATTATTGCATCCCATGAAATGATACTGCCTAGGTCACAACATTTGTCACCATTTTGAGTGATACATCTTCGACGGACCCAACTGGAGTAGTTGCAGGACTTCTCGGTTGAGACTGGACCATGACTTCTGTTATCTTCGGGCTGACTGTTAAACCAAAATGTTTTGCTGCATCTGCAAAGCAGTCAATGAGCAACTGAATGTCCCTGAGGTTATGGGCCAATAAAGCACAATCACCAACTAACAGTAATTTACGAATAATTGTCTTCATAACTTTTATCTTTGCGTGCAGGCAATAAGTCACCTCCATCCATACGGTATTGCATATATATGCCACAACCAATGTTTCTGAATTCCTCTATTAGAACATCAGCAAAACATGATGCTAAATAACACTGGAGCAAGAACACAGCCTTGTTTTACTCCACTGGTGACAACAAAGGCATCTGAGAAGCAGCCTTGGTCAAGGACACCAAACTTGCAGATGTCTGTCCACAGGCCATCTCAATTTACAGGCCCTAGTAAGGTCAAAAGAAACCACATATAGGTCTTAATAGTGCTCACAACATTTCTCCTGACTTTGCTGAAATAATAAACTATTAGTAAATGTTGATATTTTAATAGAGACCATTTATATATTTATAAATTATGCACCCAGCACAATATCTAGGACTTTAATGACCATTTAGAGAAAATCACGAAAAAAAGAACATGCATATCAGTTCTAAAGAGAACTTAACTACAATAAACAGACAAATTAATATTAAAGATGAGTGCGTGTGTATGACTTATTGCTCTCAATGGCTATAATGGTTCTGTTCTCCCCGCCACTTTTCCCCCATTTCTATCACCTACCACATGTTTAACTGTGTATTGTCTTGTCATAATCCTAGCTTGTGGGCCTCTAGGCACTACCATAATATGAAAAATAATTATCAATAAAGAGATAGAAGAGATTATTATGTATTATATGTATCAAGGTAGCACTTTGAGGCCCCAGTCAGAATCAAGAGCCTATTGTGCACAAACACATAAGAAGAGACAGTCGCTATCCTAAAGAGATTACAATCTATATAGATAAGACATAGAGTGGGAAGAAAAATAGAGGAACAGAAAAATAAAATAACTTTCTAAAGGTTGTACAGCAAATCAATGGAAGACCTGGATATAGAACCAAGTACCCTAACCACTGGACCCCGCTGTCTCTCAAGACATGCTGACAAATGCTCAGTTTCTATTCCTGCTATGGAATATGTACTAAATGGAAAACAAAATAGTAGAAACTTTATTGGCACATCTGGGACCTTGAACTCTCTTAGGACCAAGCTCCCCGTTCAGCATATTCCAAACCAATCGGAACGTGTACAACTCACTAGTAAGTGGGGATTATAGGTCCCCCTCTGTTTCTGATCCACAAAGAATATGAGTAGTTACAACCCCCTCCCCCAGCTACAGAGAGTTGGCTCTTTAGTTCAAGCTGTAGCTGTTTATACCTTTAGCTGTGGATATCCCCAGTTCAATCCCTGGTGTGCTAGCCAAGAGTGCAGCTGTCAACAGTGCAGCCAGAGACAAAATGAAAGAAATAATGTATTGTCTGAATTGTACGAGAATGCTAAAAAATTCCCATTAGGCTGTTCAGAAAACCAGCTACAGTTGTACTATGAACAATGGATAATATTAAAAGAGAGCAGCTCCTGGATTTAAAGGCTGACTAAACTGTTGGGTGCATTTGAGTGTTTAATTTGCCATTATATAGGCCGAGAAAGAAATGTACAAATAAGACCGCATGGGATTGTTAAGAGTACATAAATGTAGTGACTGAAGAGACTAACTGACAGACCCTCAGCTGGTGTAAATCAGAACTCTATGTAGCTACATAACATAAATGTATATGAGCTGATGAAGACCACAGTTGGTTAAAGAAAGGAGGGGTTACTTCAACTCATCTTAGCTCCCACCATTATTTACTCCGATCCATCAGCAAGCCAAAGGTGAACAGATTTCGCTGGATCCTCTTCATTTAAAACTCATGTGCACAGTCCAAACCAAACACAGATTTAATCAGCTTAGGGAAATGCTTCCATCTGTCAAGTGAACAATACACTACTTGGTACATGGCAGGTGAGCCTAAGTAGCTTTAGGTTGCAAGATGAGTTACGGACATTACCACTGTCTAGCTGATTTCACTGAAGGCTCTATGCTGTTCAGAAAAAAAGCTGTCTCTCTCTTTCCGCTTGTAAGAGATGAGACTCTCTGATAGGCGGAGTCTGAAAAGAACAGAGTGCCTGGCTGACACAGAAACTGCATATTCAGATATAAAGAAACTGAGGGATTGATTCTAGTTCACTTTAAGTCCCTTCTAGGCCTCTCCATGGCACAAAGGGGAAGTAGAAAAGCCTCTCCCCTATGGAGTCCCTGTGTTGGTAGCAGGCATTCCCTGTGTAGACAGGGGACCTCTAGCACACATGGCTGATTTCACACTGAATTATGTCTCTCCACCTACTAGCTATCAGGTGCTGGATCACAGCACCCCATCTATCTAGGGTACATATATAACCCCCATATCACCATGCTATCTGAACACCTCATGCTCATTCATGTATTTATCCTCATAACCCCTCACAAGGTAGGAAAGTAGATAGGAATTTGTGGTCTAAAGAAGCTAAGGGACTTGGCCAGGCTCACACAGAAAGCTTGTGACAGAATAGGGCATTGAACCCAGGTTTTCAACTAGTTTCATAACTACTAGAACAGCCTTACTCTGACAATCTATGCGGTTGCCACCATGACCTACTATGGATGGCCCCGTTTCAGGCAGTTTTGGGGAACCCCTAGCCACCATCCCTTTGCTAATATTTGGAAGTGCAGCCATTGCACACCATGCTGGCTTGCTGGGCATCTGCATGATCCCATACAGAAAGTGTTCCTATTCCTGTGCAATTTTTTGGCTTATTTATAGAATTTATGACCCTTTTTGAACAGCTGTGGTGGACCTGTCCCTACATACTCATGATATTCCATGATATGTTATACCACCACTGCAATTCTTTTGAAACTGGGTCTAATCTCCTTTGTCTTCTGCTTCTGACCTCCTGGTATCCCCATCCAGTTGACTCTTGAGTCATGTTTTGTGACTGCAGACTCTGGCTCTGTCTACTAGGTTTGGCTGCCATGACCTCACTGTGACAGGCTGGAGTTCTTGTGAGAATAGACTTTCTGATGAGATATCCTGTTGTGACAGTCTTTACCCCTGTATTCACCTCTTGCACACTATTGTAGCAATCTTGGTGAAAGTATGCCTTCTGAGGTATCACTGGAAATCTCAACTTTTGCCAGAAGCCGGGAATGGGCAGCAGTGGATGGACCACTTGCTAATTACCTGTTTTGTTCATTCCCTCTGAAGCACCTGGCATTGGCACTTTCAGAAGACAGGATACTGGGTTAGATGGACGTTTGGTCTGACCCAGTATAGCCATTCTTATGTTCTTAACTGGCTGGTCAATATTGTCCTGATAATATGTGTGTGGCAACATTGTATGTAAAGTTGTAAGATTCCTCTGTATGGTATAAGTGAAACATGTTCCACATCGTTTGTGGGGAGTGGCCACAAACCAGTTCCCTAGATACAAAAGGCAAGCTGACGCCTCAGCCAGCTGTCATCAAAATCAAACGGACTATCACCTGGTTAAGTGGCCACTCTGTGGCACGAAAGAGGGTGTCGATTAAAAATCTACATCTTCACAAAGAAACAGTTTGGGATTCCTGTCCACACAGACTTTCTGTCTCCTGAACCTCAGCTGGAGATGCTTCTTGAAGAAGAGAAAAAGCCATAAGAAGGGAGAACAGATGCCCCAAATCATTCCTCCCTTCCTCTCTGCCCATGGTATCCACAACACCTGAAGAACAAAGGAAGGGGGGAGGGATCCTGACTGAAAGAAGTTCAGCCAGTAAGTTTGCTGAACCATGTGGTGAGGGAGACTTTGCTTTGAATTCATGTAGTTGTTAAATTAGGCATTAGTTGCATTTTACTTTTATTTTCTTGTAATCTATTCTAACTCTTAAACCTCATTACTTGTATTCACTTAAAATCTATCCTTTTGTCGTTAATACACTTGTTTTATAGTTTTATCTAAACCAGTGTGGTTGAATTGACGTGTTTGGGAGCCCCTAGTTGAGATAAGAGGATTTGTGCATATCATTTTTGATTAATAAAATGACGGACTTTGTATGAGCTTGTTTTGTGCAGGAGAGAGCTAGGCAATACAAGATATACATTTGGGGGGGAAGTCTGGGACTGGTTTGCTGGTGTTGCTCTGCAGTGTAATCCGAGGGTGGCTGGCTGCAGAATTCATACACTATTACTGGGAGTAGCTGCTGGAGGCCGTATGAGAGCAGACCAGGAGTGGTAGCTCTCACAGCCAAGCAGTGTAAAAGGCACCCCCAGTTGGAGAACTGAGGGGACACAGTTGTTCCTCAGTCCAGATTGTACCTTGGGTATGTCACACCCGTATGCTTTGCTTTTAGTGAAACTAGAAATACCACAAGACAACTGGCAGGTCCCCTGCTGGTGTATATCAGGATAGCTCCACAGAAATCAATGAAGCTATAGTCTTTTACACAAGTTGAAAATCTGGCTCAATATTTTGTGTCACATTATGTTAGTTTAACTCCTAGTCACATCTGGAACAATTAAGTACCAAAAGAGTGTAAAATGAGAAATACTGAGGAATAAAATTAACAAACAGCTGTTTGACATAATCAACAGGGGAATAACTATCTGATAACTACTGTGGCCTTTTCCCAATGGCCTGGTATTTGCTGTGTCTAATGTCCCCGCTGACGTCATCCAGGAATGTGGTTGGAACATTATGGAGCCAATTCATAACTACTGTATTTATTGGTGCAAATTCAGACTTGAGGTAAGCAGGCAGTATCAGCTGAAGTGAACAGAATTATTCCTGATCAGACAGAACTGTGTAGTTTCTAAGAATTGGCTTGATAGCTCTGGGGACACTTTATAAATGCAATTATTATTGTATTTGAAATCTCAGAAACCATTCACTCTAAGGCTTTGTCTACACTTGCACTTTTTGTGGGTAAAACTTTTGTCAGTCAGGGGTGTGTATTTTCACACTGCTGACCAACATAAGTTTTACTGACAAAAGCACAGGTGTGGACAGCGCTATGTTGGCAGGAGTTCCCCTCCCCCACCCCCCGACATAGCTACCGCCGCTCGTTAGGGATGGCGGGAGAGCTCTCTCTCGTCAGCATAGACAGTGGCGCAGCTGCAGCTTGTGCTGCTGTAAAGTCTCTAGAGTAGACGTAGCCTAATTTTGGGGAGAAAGTCCTTTGGTATAAAGTGGGAGGTTGCTAATTTATCCTAACTGGTTTGCCTATTATAGCATCTCTTTGTGAAGGTTAGGGTGTGTAATATCTATTGCGATGGAAGGGTGTGTTTGTGAGAGAGAGAAACTCTTTGCTTGTCACCCGTTGATTCTAGATGAGACATACCCCGAATCTGTGACAGGAGTCAAGTAATCTATTTTCAAGGCATACTAACCGACAGCTGTTAGATTTCAGATAACCAAGTAGGCTTCCCCCACCAACAGTGAAAACAAAACAGGCTAAAGTCCTGTAAAAGTGCCATCAAATCACATCAACTAGTCACTTTTTAATTTACGGAAGTGTGCAGAAAATGCATTTCAAGCTAGGAAATTGGTATTGTTTTGGCTTGAAGTTGAAAACAAACAAACTGCCAGCTGGATTTTATTTTTTAATGTCATAAAACCCCAAATTTCTTGCCAAGGCCTTCCACATCATGGGCAGGCAACATTTTCAAGATTGAGTTTCAAAATGCATATCGAAATCCCAGTCCTATAACTGGCCTGACACAGGCAGTCCTGTCTGCAGTGTCATTTGCTTCAGTTATCAGATTGGGGCCTTATGTACTTCAGACTTATTCCAGCAAAGTGTTTAAGCACATATCTAACTGTAAGCATGTATGTGGTACCATTTACTCCAATTAGGCCTGTGGTCAGGATAGGTATATGCTTAACTAACCTTCAAAAATCTGACTAAATAGTGGAATCCAAAGTGACAATCATTTATTTGTGTTGACCAAAAAATAACAAAATAGAATCCTATCACTTGCCAGTAGTGTCTCTTCCTCTACTAGTGAAGAGTTTATTCCAGATAGGAAAAAGCTGTTGTCACATCACTAGTGGACTACAGGCATTTGGCTTTTTTCCTCCTTCATCACAATGCCCTGAGGAGATGGCTTTTCCATGACTATCAGTCCCCTGTGTTATGCTTTACTATTCAGAGATTATCATAGTTATACCTTGTTTTTCTATGGTGATTCATCTCTATAGAAATATGACTATAAATGCATCTTGAAGTGTGAAGACAAGGTATCCCCCTTACAGGTGGACCCCAGCATTTTTGGATGATCCAGTGATATTTCTGAAATATCATTTAAGGTCTTGTTGAGCTTAGAAAATTGCACCTAGCACAGAGTGAAGCAGAATGCTTATTATATGGTGTTTCATTCACCATGTTACAAACATATGCTCCATGAGATGCCTTAGCTACCAGCTAATTTTCAGGCAATACTTATTTTGATTTCTACTAGGTTCTGACCTAGAAAGCAACAAATGGTTTTGGATCTCTTTACCTGAGATGATCTTTCCCATATATGATACAATCATAAGGGCACTAATATTTAGGACTGAGGGTAATTACCCATTAGAACAATTTACCAAGAATTGTTGTGGATTCTCCATCACAGGCCACTTTTAAATCAAGATTGGATGTATTTTCTAAAAGAGATGCTCCAGTTCAAACAGGAATTATTTTGGGGAAGTTCTGTGACCTGTTGTTCAGAAGATCAGGCTTGATGATCAAAATGGTCCCTTCTGGCCTTAGACTCTGTCCTTTGGACTAATTGTGAGAAAGCTGGCTTCATTCTGAGATCCCAAGTTGAGTTTACAGTGCTAGAAGATAAATATAAAAATATGTGCATAGAAAACTGATCAAATATGCTATCATAGTCTCCGAGGAAATAAATACAGAACCCCGGGAGCTAAATATGCATGGGGTCATTTGTTTGAGTATTACCACACTTTGATCAAAGCATCTGAGGTGTGATTATAGAAATCCTGGTCCTCCACAATTACCAGAGAGGATCAGGAAGTATTGCAATGGGGAGCTCAGTAAACTAGGAACATCCTGGTTAGAGAGTACTCTACTTTCTGCTGTGTGTATATCCTCACGCTACAGGGTGTCAGAAGTTTGTGAATCTCTCTCTATAGGAGCAAAGGAAAGAAACGAGAGCCCTAAACAGCCAGAGTGAATTACTAGGGAAAGTAGATAATCAGGCAGGAGATCTGTAAAGCAACAACAGAAAGGAGGCAGAGCCCTGTCTCGGCAATAGCACAAATGGCTCTTTTTGAAAAGTTTGATTTTGGTAATTCGGACAACTGGCCTTGCTGGATTTGTAGATTTGAGGGGTGGAGTTTTTTGGGGGTGGTGGTGGTGATAGGGTGGTTTATAGTTTAATGAAGAAAGCACAAAACTATCAGGTAAATGTCCTGATATTTGACATGGGTGATGCTGATGATTATACCCTATGTGCGGTACCTCTCTCTGCTGAGGAAAAGAATGAATACTCCAAAGTGAAAAAGGCTTTTGATGCCTGTTTGATAGGCAGACCGAATATTATATATGAAAGGGCCAAATTTAATAGGAGGTGTCAAAAACAAGGGGAAACAGCTAAGATTTTTATTACTGCAGTTCACAGTCTTACTGAACATTGCAAATATGGAGTGTTAAAAGGAGAACCAATATGAGACAGGATATTAACATAAGACACACCAGTTTATAAGCACAGTTTTTCAGTTAGACACGGATCTCATGCTAGCAAAAGCTATAGCAAAAAGTGAGAATGCTGTTTCTATGGTTTTATGCAATGTCACTTATATGCTAGCAGAACAGGGAAGATGGTATCAGACAATACTGACACAGCAAAGAGGAGAAAAATACACAAGTGAAAGGAGCAATCACACCAAATTTACAACATAAGAACAGTGCACCACTAGACAGGTTATTTGGTCTCCCACTTAATAAGAGGGATTGTTGGAAAAAGCTGTGGAAGATGTGGCAAAACACCAAGCCACAGCTGGCCAGCAAAGGAACCAGAATGTAGGCAATGCCACAAAATAGGTCATCTTGCAATAGCTTGCAGGTCACCCAGAGTAATGGAAACAATCCAAAAGGGAGTGGTATCTGATAACAACGAAAATTATTAGGGGGCTGGGGCACATGACTTATGAGGAGAGGCTGAGGGAACTGGGGTTATTTAGTCTGCAGAAGAGAAGAGTGAGGGGGGATTTGATAGCAGCCTTCAACTACCTAAAGGGGGGTTCCAAAGAGGATGGAGCTCGGCTGTTCTCAGTGGTGGCAGATGACAGAAGCAGCAGCAATGGTCTCAAGTTGCAGTGGGGGAGGTCTAGGTTGGATATTAGGAAACAGTACTTCACTAGGAGGGTTGTGAAGCACTGGAATGGGTTACCTAGGGAGGTGGTGGAATCTCCATCCTTAGAGGTTTCTAAGGCCCGGCTTGACAAAGCCCTGGCTGGGATGATTTAGTTGGTGTTGGTCCTGCTTTGAGCAGGGAATTGGACTAGATGACCTCCTGAGGTCTCTTCCAACCCTAATATTCTATGATTCTATGATTCTATGACAATGAGTCAATACTTCTAGGGACTACATCCTCAATAGAACAAACAGCACCTTGGTACACAAGCATAGATTTAAATGGTCAAAAAACTGACATTTAAAACGGATAGTGGGCCAGCAGCTACTGCAATTCCAAAAAAAAAAAATCAATCCCAGAATGGAGATCTGCAAAAATTTTGTATGGGGCTATAACAATACATTGGATGTTTGTGGCCATTTCTTTGGGAAACTGGAGAAAGGACTGAAAGTTCTTCATGAAATAATATATGTAATACAAGGATTGACAACTTCCCTACTACAAGGACTGTACCTAGTAAAGAAACTGGAATGCATTAACAACAACAAAATCAAACTACAGGAAATATCTTCACAGGGCTACGAAAACTGTCCAGGGAATACAAAATAAAACTGGTGTCATCAGCCACTCCCTTTGCTCTCACAGCCCCATGCCACATCCCAATACTTTTGCTAGGGAAAGTCAAAGAAGAATTAAAGAGAATAGAAGACAGGGGGATTGTTTCCCAAACAGAAGAATCCACTGACTGGTATGTGGGGAGAGCTGTAGTACTAATGACCAATGGTAAAATCCCGATTTATGTGGATCTTACACAACTTATAAAGCATGTGGAGAGAGAGCGAGAGCTGCTTCCTGCAGTTGACCAGACATTAGCTCAGTTATCAGAATCTAAAGTCTTCTCAAAGTTAGATTGTACAGCAGGCTGCCTGCAAATCCCTCTTGCTAAAGGGGCTATATCATTAATTCCATTAATTCCCCCATTTGGAAGGTACTGTTTCAAGCATCTTCCAATTGACATATCTTCAGCAGCAGAACACTTACAAAAGAGAATCTTTCAGATCGTGTCAGAGTTGCCTGGCATCCTTTGCATGCAGATGTTGTGTTGGTATATGGCAGATATAAAAATGAACATGATGAGTGACTACATGCAGTTTTGAGACACTTCCAATAAGCTGGCTCTGAATGAGAGATGTGAATTTGGAAACAAGCAGATAAAGTCTGTAGGACACATAATTAGCAAACAGGGAATTCAGCTGGATTTGGACAAACTGAAGTTATTACTTGCGTTACCCTAACCCAAAGAAGTTTATGCTCTAAGAAGATTCCTGGGCATGACAAATCAATTTTGGGAAATTCTTACGAAATTTAGCTCATCCAACAACCTTTAAGAGATCTTCTTAATGGTCATGTTATGTGAATCTGAGCTATTCCACAACAGAACACATTTAATAAAATAAAAGTACTGCTGACATTACCACCTGTTTTGGCACAATGTTAGGTAAACTATCCAACTGTATCAGTGGACATACTTTCATATCGTTTAGGAGCAGTGCTCTCACAGAAGAAGCCAGAAGTAGACCAGAGACCTGTTGTATTCATATTAAGAAGCTTCACAGAAACAAAGCAGTGGTATGGTCATATGGAAGAGAAAGCTCTAGCAGTCATTTGGGTTTGTGAATGGCTCAGTTTGGGTTGAATTTCAACATAGGAACAGACTACAAACCCGTAGGGGCATTACAAGATTCCAAACCACTGGATGACCTTCTACCTATGAGTCAAAGATTTAGATCGATGTGGTTTTCTTTTGACATTGAACACGTATGAGGGACAGCACTCATAGCAGCACACACTCTTTCTTGAGCCCCAATTAAGCAGTCACTAACAGTTGACGATACATGTTATGGCAGCAGTTCCCAGAATCTGCCGGCCAACTTCAGCAAATTAGAGAACAGCAAAAGGATGAGACTTGCCAGAAACTGACTCAACTCTGCCAAAGAGGGTGGGGTTGATGGAGGTAACCTTCAAGAGCCTTACTAATATGCTGGCGGGACCACAATGACCTTCACATGGCTGATGGCCTGCTTCTGAAAGGATGGTACATTCTTATCCCCATGACACTTCAGAAAGAGATGATCTCCAAAATCCATGAGGGACACCAAGGTATAAATAAGTGCAGGGCATAAGCAAAACAATCCATACTGTGGCCCAGTCTGAGTAGGCAAATTTAAACTTTAGTAGATGGCTGTAAAATATGTAAAAAGGGGAAAATATCACCAGAACCATTATTTTCTATGAAGTTACCTGACAGACTTTGGCAGCAGGTAGCCACAAATATGTTTTTTTTCCTGGAAAGGACACACATACATTATTGCAGCTGATTACTTCTCCAGATATATTGACTTGGCTATACTTACACAGACTTCATCAGCACAGATCATCCAGAAACTAAAGTCAATACTTGTGAGTTCTTGAAGTCCTCATATCTGATAATTAGCTTCAGTTTACTTCTTAAACTTTTCTAGCATTTGCACAGGACTTTGATTTTCAACATGATACTAATAGTCCACATTACTGAGAAAGAGGTGCAGACTTTAAAAAGACATCTGCAAAAATCAGTGGACCCATATACAGCACTCCTGGTATATCTGTCAACACTGCTCATGTCTGGACTATCTTCAGCAGAACTTCCGATGTGAAGATGATGGAGGATACCTTTACCTGTGGCACTGATCCACCTTGAACCTCAGGCTAAAGGACCTGATCTGAAGGCTTTTTGAAATCAGGATGCTGAAATAAAAAATTGGTAGAAACAAAACGTCAATGTTTGACACAGAACAAAAATACTACCTGAACAAAAAGGACTACTCTGGAGGAATTGGGTTCATCTTCAGTGTTCCCAGCACAACGAAGAGAGTATCTGGAACCTGCTAGTGCTCTGTCAGGAAGTGAGCTCCGCTGTGCAAGGAACTCAATGCACAAACTCAGCAGAAATTAAAACAAAATCTCGATCCTTGGAATACTGCTAAGGGCTATTTAAATATAATTGATAAAGAGACATAGTAGTATAATTTAAAGGAATTTGAAGTTTATTTTGAATTTTATGTGTATATATTTTGGTTTATAACTTGTTTTAATTGTATTATAAAGAAAGGGAAATGTGGAGAGGTTATAAAGTTCCTGGTCCTTCACAGTTACCAGAGAGGACCCCAGAGTGTTCTGCAGCAGGGAGCTCAATAAATGTAGGAACTTACTAGTTACGGAATATTCTATGTGCTGCTTAAAGCATGGCTCTTTGTATTTATGTCTTCACACTACAGCATTAATAATGACCATTTATTACAGGCTGGCCAAAAACTTTCCAGTTTAAAATTTCCAGACAGAAACATGTTATTTTGTAAGAAAGTGGGGGGAAGTCTTGCACTGCTGGATAGACCATATGCAGGCAAAATTTCAGCAGTTAGCACTTGGAGAAAATGAAGTGATTTCTGCTGTATGTTTAATATTTAATTATATTCAACAATGGAAACAATTTCCAAGCCGCGGTAGATGTGATCATTTTCTGGAACAAATGGATAAGAGCAATTTATACACTGTGCAATCCTTGGCACTATCACAGAGAGTTAATGTAGTAAAGTGGTGGGAAGGGAAGCATGACATAGTGTGGCAAACTGGACACCCTCCAAGATGCTCATTAGCCATGTGACTAATCTCAAAATGAATACATAATGCAAATAAGATGTGAAAGCAGCTTCCTGTTTTCATGAGATATCACTGTGTGACATTGTGTCAAATAAGTGGCACGAAGAGTTGAGAGCATTAGGGCTGTGTCAATATCACATTTTAATTGAAATGGGGGTAGGGAGGGAGACGTTTCAGTGTCAAATGCAAATTTCCATAAGATTTACTAAAGTTAAAATAACGACGAGTCTTGTGGCACCTTAAAGACTAACAAATTTATTACAGCATAAGCTTCTGTGGGCTATGACCCACTTCTTCAGATGTATGGAATGAAAATTACAGTAGGCAGGCATAAATATACAGCACACGAAAAGATGGGAGTTCCCTTATCAAGTGTGTGTGGGGGGGTCAATGATTCAATCAGGGTGAATGTGTCCCATTCCCAACAGTTGCCAAGAAGGTGATTCACCAATGCATTAAAAAAAAATTGCTAAATGGTCTTTAACGAGGCCATGGAAATACTTTGGTGGGCTTGCGAAAGAGGACAAATATGTGACTCAAAATATTTTAAGTTTATATAAATACCAAAAATGTACCTGCTTATTGGTGAATGCTTTCTTTTCTTCATGGCCCACAGTGGTGTTGTGGGATACAAGGCTGACGAACCCACTATTTATGATAGAATCATAGAAGCCAAAAGATAGAACACACATATTTGATCATGAAACCCACCACTTTGCCACTGCAGGATCATTCAGATTCTTAGCCTGTTAGGAATCTGTCTGGTTGTTAATAGTGAAGTATCTGGTACTTCCTGGTCTAAAATACTGTTTGGTTACTTATGTTCCATCTTGGGGGATGTGATTAATAAAGATTTTAATTCCTTAATACCATCGTCATTTTCTTTTAAATTATAAACTATTGGTGGTGGGTTGAACCAGATTTCATACATAAAAAATTGACGTGAACTCAACCTTTTTTTGTTTCTTTCTTTTGTAAGATTAGCTTTGTCTGGGATTGGAAAAGAAAGCACCAAAATACTAATCTGGAAGTACCAGAAATCTTATAGGAAAGACTGCTTAAAAGAGCCTGATTGTAGATCTGTCTCTCTAGCTAGCTAGCTAAGGATATACCTCTGCTAGAAATGCAACAGTGGTACAGCTGCAGCACTGCAGATGGGCTGCTGTAGTGTAGATACTTACTACAGCAATGGAAGGGGTTCCTCCATCACAGTAGCAAATCCATCTCTCCAAGAGGCAGTAGCTAGGTTGACAAAGGAATTAATCCATTGACCTAGTTGTGTCTACACTGGGGCTTTGGTTGGCTTAACTATGTCAGACAAAACATGAAATTTTTCACAGCCCTGACAGATGTAGATAAGACAACCTAATTTGTAGTGTAGACTAGCCCTAAATCATCTATGTTCTATACCATGTCATCATATAGGCTGAATGCTTCTGAGGTGTTCCCTCATCTGAACCAAACTTGTGTTTTTATTTATTATTATTAGTAGTAGTAGTAGTTAATTTATTTCATCTTTATATGTAGCGTTTCTAGGTATTTCTATGGAGCTAGTCACCATAGTGTCTCAGCACCTTTATAAGTACTCCCATTTCTACTTTTAAGCATGGGGGAGTTCTTCAGATACAGCAAGGATCATCCCTAAACCTTCATCCAAATATCAACCCAAAATGAACCTTTTTTTTAGTTTGAAGAAGCAAAAAACATTTTTTGTCTTCATATGTCTTTGCATTTCGGACTACCAGTCAGAAGTTGTAGTGCTGAAAGACTGTTCAACTGCAGAGGAATTGCGGCCTAGTGGACAGTGTGCTGAACTGGTATTTATCAAATCTGAGTTCTTGTCTTTGCTCTACTGCTGGTTGATCTTGAGCAAGTGGCTTTGCATTTTGGAATTTCAGTTTCCATAGCTGTAAAATTGATATAATGTTACTAACCTCCTTTATAAAATGCTGTGAAGTCTACTGATAAAAAGTGCTATAGAGGAGCTCGCTGTTGTTATTGGCCAAGCAAAGTGAGACCTTACACTCAACTTAATGGCACTTTTCTGTTTGTCTGTTAGTATTGTTATTTCTGGCCTGATTTGAAGTAAGAATTAACAGAGAAGCCATGGAGGACAGAGATTGGAAACACCTAGTAGATCATCCAGTCTATCTCCTTGTAGCCAATGTGGGATCATGCCCCATAGTGGATTTGTCCATGTTTTATCCAGTATAGTCTTAAAAGTCCCTAGAAATAGAGCTCCCATCACTTCCCTTGGGAAGAATGTTCTCACATGGTTTCCAGCCCAACTTTCAAGGGTAAATTAAAAGAAATTGTATCCAGATCCATCAAAATTCCAGCCTCTCCAACCTCCTGGTCAAACACTTCCTCCAACTTTGGTACCGCTCCTTCCCAAGCTGGGTTCTTCTTCCTTTTCTCCTCTACGTGGGTTTTCTCTTTTCCCATTCCAGAGTCAGCCATCTTCCTGCTAAATGATACAGTATAGCCACATTCTGAATGTGTTGTGCTGCTCACTTTAAATATGTGCTCAACTGCTCAGCCAACAAGACTGGCTCAGAAAGATCCCAGGATTCTGACTCACTCCACTCTGGTCAATTTTTCAGACCTAAAAGGTCTGTAAGCTTCTTAATCAATCCGTTTTATTAGATCACATGTGACATATGTCTCTTGCGCATGCAAAAAGAAAAAAACATGCACAATCTAAAACACTATTATCTATATAATTTTCATATAATACATTAAAACATCAATCAGAACTTAATAAAAACTCTCTTCTGCACAATGCTAAAAGGTCAAAAATTGCCACCTATTTGATTACGGCTTGGGATTGAGAAAATACCAAAAAACATTATCTCTTGAGATGGTAATAAAGATTATTTTTTATACAAAAGAGGTAAAATCCAGTGTGCTGTCAGAAGCTGGACAATTCTACAGTCCAAAAGATGAGTTAGATCTTCCAATGCTCCAGATTTACATGAACAAAAATGAAGATGTGAAGGAACTTTTCCATATCTACCTTTAAGGTGAGCAGTTTCCATGGTTTGGAATCTTAAATGAGTATGTGTCTTATGTAAATGAGGATTTGATAACTTGTTCAAAAACATGGGCCATCTTCAAAGTAAAAAAACAAAAAGCAAACTTAGAATCACGAAACATAGCCAAATCTTCTTGTTGGGCAATATCTATCACTCTCTGTTTGAGTAGTTGATTATGTTGTGTGACAGACCCAGACCAGTAGGGTACAGGAGACTGGTAGAGGGCAAATATACTGGTCACTGGATGAGTAGTTTTGTGTTCCCTGAGTGACCAGAGCAGGGGCTGCACTAGAGTAATCAGGAACCTGCTAGAACCAGTTAAGGCAGGCAGGCTAATTACAACACCTGGAACCAATTAAGAAAAAGCTGCTAGAATCAATTAAGGCAGGCTAATCAGGGCACCTGGGTTTTAAAAGGAGCTCACTTCAGTTTGTGGGGCGAGTGTGAGGAGCTGGGAGCAAGAGGCGCAAGGAGCTGAGAGGGTGTGCTGCTGGAGGACTGAGGAGCACAAGCGTTATCAGACACCAGGAGGAAGGTCCTGTGGTGAGAATAAGGAAGGTGTTTGGAGGAGGCCATGGGGAAGTAGCCCAGGGAGTTGTAGCTGTCATGCAGCTGTTACAGGAGGCACTATAGACAGCTGCAGTCCACAGGGCCCTGGGCTGGAACCCGAAGTAGAGGGCAGGCCCGGGTTCCCCCCAAACCTCCCAATTGACCTGGACTGTCGGTTCTTCCAGAGGGGAAGGTCTCTGGGCTGTTCCCCGACCCACATGGTGAATCTCTGAGGCAAGAAAATCCGCCAATAAGCACTGGACCCACCAAGATAGAGGAGGAACTTTGTCACAGTTGATTAAAAGATATGGCTACTAAGTGAGCAATAAAAAAACCCAACCTGATTATAATAAATTGGAGGGTCTTATACCATGGAATTAAGGAGTACACAGGTTGTTCCTCCATCTCCTGAAAGCAAAGACAGGGCCATTTATAATCTGAAAGAATACAAATCTTAGATGAAAATTTAAGAAAAGCAATACAAGCTCTACTACTTACAGAAGAAAAATCTACCTCGGAATGTTAAAAATGAGACAGGGGTAGAATTTGAGACCATTAAAAGTTTCCTCAAAAAATTATTCTGAACACTCTCTAAAGCTAAAATTTGTCTCATAAACCTAACTTTGGGCCCACAAAGCTTCTACGATATTATATTAACATTAAAATTTTTCACACTGGGACAATTTGGTTCCCACCATATGAGCAGGTAAAAAAAAGCAACTCTCAAGCAAAGCAAAGGGCCTTTTGTTTTAAGTCTTTATGATAAGAGGACCAAAGGCCTGAAAGATGAAACTTTATCCCTAAATAAGTAAAACAACGACTTGTTCTACAATGTGGCCATCTATCTTCCACTCAATTTTCAGAGGGCTCTTCCCAGAACAATTATAATTGAGACATATTGGACATATTATAATTGAGAACAAGGTCATGAGAATTACAATAAGAGGAAAAATGATGTAACAACTGATAAATGCCTCTTGGAGTTTGTGATAAAACAACCATGCCATCATCATATAATGATACCCAGATAGATCTACCCTTAATTTGTGGTGGAGAGAAATGATCTTCCTTTAAAACATTCACACATCATTAATATATAAATTAAAAAGAAGAGGCACTAGAATACTCCACTAGAAGTTGGGAAAACTTTAGTATGTTCTCCATTGACTTTAGTTCTTACCCTAGTCATATTGCCCCGGTGTAGAGACTCCAACATATGGAAAACATACTTCCTTCTTAATTTCACCCAAAGTTTTCCTTGGTTAATAGAATCAAATGCCACTTTTAGATCTATGAAAGCAGCTTACAATATAGTACCCTTAACCACAGTATATTTATAAAGCATATACAATAAACTAAAACAATTCTCAACTGTACCTCTATGAGCCCTAAAGCTGAACTGCTCCTCACGTAATAAATTAGCCTCTAAAGTCCATATTTCAAGTTCAGATAGTAAAAATCTGGAATATTTTTTCCCTGCCACATCTAACAGACTAATAGCTCTATATGAAGCAGGTCTCTTTCTATTCTCCTTTAAAAACAAAATAGGAACTATGATACTATACCAGTCAGATGGAATCCATCGACTATGAATCATGACCGTAAATATGACAGCAATTTAGCCAACACTGGGGTCCACCAATCAAAAGTCTCCTGGAAAACTTCAGCAGGGAGAAAATCTTCCTCTGGAGTTTTTTCCCCCCATCATTGGACTAAAATAAATGACTGACCTTCACTGTCCATTACTGAAGGCCAGAGTGGTAAATCAACAAAAGGATTCCTCATTGCATGAACTATGGTAGAATTAGATTAAAAACTGGTTGGGGGAATCATTAAAGACCTGGCCAAAAAGTGCTATCCAGGTTTCATCATTAATAAGGGGTTCTTCAATCGGAGTATATCTACCAAAGCTGAGGCTACCATCTTCCAAAACATGAAAGAATGTGTTGCTTTAGCTGCTGCTTCCACAAGGATTTAAGATATTCTTGTTTTTATGATATAATAAACCTTTATATCTTCTTCTAGTGGTTCCTAAAGTTTGAAGTAAATTAGGAGAAGGATTACATCTTACCCTATTAGCTACGTGCATTAGAACAGACTTTTCCTTCATGCAGTCCTCATCAAACCCAGTGTACTTATCTTTGAAAGCATTTTAGGTATAATTAAAACCAAAATCAATTTGTTTAGAAAGAAGTGGTTGTAAGAACATTACTAGCAACTAATATGATTCACAAATCTGAGACGAATTCTCAGACTGAATGATTACATGCAGACTTCTCATAAGCGTTGAACAGAGCATCCAATGACCTCTGGATGCTTATTCAAAGTGACCTCCAAACCTTTTGAGAGTCTTGGCCATATATACAGTCAGCTATTGGATTGGTATGTTGAATATATCATTGCAAATGTAACTCATCTTGCAATTATTTGAGGGCTGTTTGCAACAAATGACAGCTGTCACTCAGACAAGAGAGTCAGAATCAAGAGAGAATCAAAGCACAGTGTTTGTCCCCTTCAATTCTCCCTACACAGCCTGGTTTAATAGTGCATCTGCACCAAAGAGTCAAAACCAAATCATAAATAATATATAACAATGCACTAGAGTGGTTAGGACTCACAAGCACCAGTTAGCTAGTTTAAAACTTAGGGAGCACGAAAAGGAAACTGCTCAGCTACCGTTACTATAATGAAATCCGAGCTGTGCTTAAGGATATTCTCAGCAAAAAAAGCATGATCAAAGTTCTTTTATATCAGTATCTGCCTTAATCAGAATCTAGAGAAACTGAACCCAGAACAGAAATCAGCTATTGTACATAAACTATATATTTGTTAGATGCTGCTAATACAGCAAGTAAAACATGCTGAAGGCCTGTATCTCAATTAACGATGTGCTTGCTTTGACTCAATTAGCAAATGTCAGGTAGAACATTTTGTAAAATTAAAATGAAGTTCCTGCTCTCAGTTGCTCAGAAAAGAAAATAATACTATGAGGCCTGATCCTCAGCTGACTGAAACCCATAGCACTTCATTGGAGACAATACAGCTAGGCCAATGTATGCTGAGGATCTGACACGTGGTTTCTTACATCAATTTCCTACTTCTCTGTACATTATGGTTTATAAAAAGCATTGCTTTATTTATATGGAACTGCTTCCCATTTTGTAATTTCTAAGAGATGGGTGATTTAACTCTCCTACCGCAAAATGTGTTCCTACAGAACTAATGTCTCCATTATCCTTTTTTCATGGAAGCCAGTAACCTTCTTCATCTGGCAAAATCCAAGGTCCACCCATATTAATAGCCAGATAGATGTAAACTTGTTAATTACTCCCCCTGAAATGATAATAAGTGAATTCATAGCTGTCAGATCCTCCCACTCTCTAGCTCAAACATAGAGTTTTAAGAATAGTGAAATTGCTACCTGTTATTTTTATACACCAAGATGTGTGCGATCAGACCCCTATTAATGAACATGTTTTGATTAACCAAGAGTACTTTGTTCATGTATATCTTTGAATTAATTGACACTTTCTTGGCAGCAGAGAAAATAATGGTATTGTTTTATTTTATTATTATCTATATTGCAAATGGCTTCAGACTGATGAGCAAATGCTACATCAAGAGTTCACCTGAGCTAGCTTTGTAAATGAATCACTTTGCAAAAAAAAATAACATTTATAAGGAATCATATTTTTTCTTTTAAATGTGGTCCTGAAAAAACTTACACATGCAAGTAGCTTAGCTACATAAGGAGACCTGTTGACATCAATGGAGATACTCCAATGAGTAAAGTTTAGCATAAGACTGAATGTGCGCAGGATTGGGACCTATGGGCTCTATGCAGCGCCCATTGACATCAATGGAACATCACTGAGCTGTGGGTTCTGCCCTATAAAACTATTCATATGAGTTAAGTTACTTACACACGTTTACAGAATAAGGTCATAAATGGGGATTAGATGGCTCATTTGATGATTCAGCATATATAATATTTTAACCCTGGATCACCTGTTTAAATATTTCCCTGACTGGTAGCGACCAGAATGGGTCAAATTATTTAAACAGATTTTGGCACTTTTCATCAAATTATTCACAACACACCACTTTATTTATTCTAACTTCTCTACTATCTGAGCGCTTCTGGTAGTGACCAAAAGTTGTCAACAGCTGGTATATTTCCCAATCCATGTCCCACAACACAAAATATTCCAGCTAAAACTATCACTTTGGGGAGGGGCAGAAGAATTAATAGAAAGGCCAAGAATTGAATTAACTCTGGGGGTGAATTCCTTTCTGACTCTCAGTAAAAACTCTCTCCAGGACGGTGTTGAATTATATGGGGTAAAGCATGCACTTGTCTGTTCTCTCTGTTTTGGGAGAAAGATCTCAGTATGAGATTTCCCCCCAAAATTAGTTTAATATACAATAACACCCATAAATGATTATAGGCATATAAACTTGTTGTGATGTTAGCTAATTAGAATATGACCATGCAAATTATTGTTGCTACCACTGTTATATAATTGCAACAAATCTTTTACAAAGTGTGACGCATAGCCAGAAAGGGTTAAGCATCCTGCAGGCTAAATGACCCAGAGTCAACCTGTAGAGACACATTAGAAAAGTATGTGAATGGTAATTAGGGCCATTCCATGTTAGATAGGCTGGAACTTTGAAATGCAAACCTGTATTAGCGTATTGGAGGTGATACTAATTGTATGTGTTTAATTATAGCTTGTTAGATGTTAGCCGTGTAAACAGACAGTTCCTGTCTGTCACTATAGCGATTGATTCAGAGATCAAAAGGGAATATTAACATTTAAATGAATCTTGGGTGAAATAATGTCATTATCTATATGTCTCTTTAAAGCTTGTGATAGACTGCCTAATGGATAAATTATCTTATGTTAATCCATGTAGTTAATTACCAGTGAGGTTTACCCAGGACTGTATGGTCAAGTGGCTGCTAGAAAACTGTATAAAAGACCCTTGGGTCCTGATCCTTTTTATCTCAGACCCACTTGATGCTTCATGCAGGGGAAGCTTAAGACAAAAGGCTGAGATCTCCACTCCTAACCTGGAATCATCCTGAACATAAACATTGGACTATACCCTGTGAACTAATTCTGAAAGAACTCTTTGCAACTACAAAGCTCACCATCTCTACTATGAATCTGAATCTCAAGAACTGTACTCATGTCTGTATGTATACTGATCTTTTAATCAATACTCTCTCTCTTTTCTTTTTTTAATAAATTTCAGTTTAGTTAATAAGGATTGGCTGTACGCGTGTATTTGGATAAGATCTGGAATATTAATTAACCTGTGAGGTAATGTGTGTGATCCTTTGGGATTGGTAGAACTTTCTTATAGGATGAATAAGATTTTCAGTAATCCTCATCATAATTGACTTGGGTGTCTGGGTGGAGGTCTAAGGCTGGGTTGCTTTAAGGGAACTGTGTTGTTGGCTTCTGGGTAACCAGTAAGGTATTATAGAGGCTGTTTTGTGCTGGCTTGGTATATCTAAGTATTGGAATATCCACCAGCTTTGGGGACTGTCTGCCCTATTCTTTGCAGTTCACCCTAACTGAGTAACTCCAGTGTGGACCCCTGGGACTCCGGTCACACTTGTCAATGGAAAAAATTAAAGGGGTCAGTTTCAGTTACTGCTGTCTAGTATTTACATTGTTTTATAGCACCGCAAAGTTTGCTAAGCACTTCACAAATGCATATGTTGATGTGTCACTAGCCCAAATTGCTTATAGTCTATGGTTCTGGTACTACATCACAAACAACTACCAGAACCGCTGCAGTCCCTGACATCAATAGAACTTTTCTTGGGATCATATTGATGCATACGTTATAATGCAGAAGGCATCATTGTGCTTATATAGTCTGACCTCCTGTATAACACCAGCCATAGGACTTTCCTGAAATAATTCCTTTTTGAACTAGAGCAATCTTTTAGAAAAAAAATCCAATCTCAGTTAAAAAATGTCCATGTTGGGGCATCCACCACAATCTTTGGTAAGTTGCTCCAATGGTTAATTACATTCACTGTTAAAAAAATGTATCATGCAGGACCACTGATAGCCTCAATAGACAAATTGGGGAGAAAGGAAATGGAATATACACAAGAATATTCATTCGATCTATTCTTCCTTTCATCCCTGTCCACTACTTCTGCAAATATGTCTTCCTTGCTATTGCCTGGGTTTGCTCTTTCACTATGATTATCTTTTGCATTTTCATTGCTTAGCTCATGACTGTTGTTGGATCATTGCTTATTCTGAAGTCCTTTCTCGGAATTCAATTTTTATTTTATTGTACTTTTGACCGTCCTCTCACTCCTCTTTCCTAACCCTTTTCTGTTTTCAGTTGTTCTGAATTGATTGTTAAACCCATTCACATTTTGAAGTTTTATATATCATTTTGATTGTAATACCCCTATTCCCATTTTGTATTTATCCATCCATCGATCTATCTATAGGACTATTGGTTTTTTTAGTGCCTTTAACTCTATCTTATTGGCCCTTTCGATTGCTGGTTTGTATCCTTTCCCCATAGCTCAATTGTATTTTATTTTTCCTTTTACGTTCTTGACCGTATTTACTTTCATTTTCTAAAATATATTTTAACCCTATTCCAAAACATTTCTACTATTTTATATTGCTATTTTTATGTATCCTATCCCATTTTCATTTTTATAGAATTCTCTTTATTTTGTCATTTCAAGTTTTTGTGATTGTTCATGTTAACTCTTTCCTAATAACTTTAATGTAAACGTTTGGTATTTAATGAGGAACAAGGGTTAAAACACACACACTATTAGCCTCTTTTTCTGACCCCAGCTCTCAGTGCCTTCTCTTAACAGCAGTCCCCATGGTTTTTGATATTAAGACTTAGAGAGCTTGTAGCATCTTTTTCAATTTTTCTACTCATACTTTGTAAGTACTGGTCCAAAACTCATTGAAATCAATTGAAGGACTCCCATGGTCTTCAACGGACCATATACCAAGAAAGGTCAGTATCTCCATTTTCAGACAGGCAAACTGAGGCATAGATTGAATAAGTGCCCTGCCTAATGTCACACAGCTGGTCAGTAGCAGAGCTTGGAACACAGGCTTGGGAGGAAGAAATATAGGGTATGTCTACACCGCACACCGTAGGTGCTGGAACACCCCCTGGCTTGAAGTGGTTTCCATCATACACAGGGTTTACAGTTTGGTTCAATGGCTGTCAGCACCCACACTATACCCACTGCTGCACACTAACCCTGAGCTCTGACTCAGTTTGAAATCAAGCCCTCCTTCCATCCACACACAAATCAGTGTGACTCGGGTCAGCAAGCACTCAGGATCTGGGTCCTAGAAACCTGCTACTGGGGCAGGTCAGAGCCTGAGTCCCACTGAGACTCCAGTCCAAGCCCTGTCATTTTGCCATGTGGACACAGGTCATGCTGCAGATCCAAGTCAGAAGGTCTGTGTAGTGCAGTAAGAACATGTTATCACAGGTGTGAGATCTGGGTCCAGCAGTTGTAAACCCAGCTTTACAGTGAAAAGTGGACTCTCAAGGATGGCCTTGGAATCACCGAGTCCACAAGCCTGGGTCCCACAGACATGGGCTTAGTATGCAGTGTAAACACACCCCTAGAGACCACTTGGACATTTTTG
Organism: Terrapene triunguis; assembly: GCF_002925995.2. NCBI lineage: Eukaryota > Metazoa > Chordata > Testudines > Emydidae > Terrapene > Terrapene triunguis. The sequence goes on along the minus strand of NW_020664420.1, from coordinate 4,467,971 downwards.
AAAAGTACCTAAGTCCAATTGTTAAAAGTGACTTGGGATTTAGGCTCTGAAGTGCCTAATTCACTTGAAAATGAGACTTGGGCTCTGAAATCACTTACATGCATTTTAAATGTTACCCTCAGGCTAGGTCTACACTACAGCAGGGGTCCGACCTAAGATACGCAACTTCAGCTACGTGAATACCGTAGCTGAAGTTGCGTATTTTAGGTCGGCTTACCTGGCGGTGAGGACGGGGGAAAGCCGACCGCTGCCGCGCTGCCGCCGACTCCGCTGCCGCCTCTTGCCGAGGTGGATTTCCGGAGTCGACGGCAGAGCGATCAGGGATCGATTTTACCGCGTCCTCAAGAGGCGCGGTAAGTCGATCCCCGATAGACCGATTGCTACCCGCCGGATCGGCGGGTAGTGAAGACATACCCTCAGTCTGTGAGATACTTCAGGGAAGGGTATGGCAGGATTTAAGGATAAGGAGGGTAATTTTGAAATGATTCACTTATTCCTTGACAATTTGTTTCCTTTTCCACAACTATTTGTATGCCCATTGTTTTCTTATCAGTTAATTAAGCTGTACAGCTGTGCGAGACCTACTGTATTTAGAAAGCTTAATTAGTTTTAATATGTCGGGCAATATGATTGGTTTATTTGGAGTTAATTTTAAGTTGAACATTGCAAAAAAAAAAATAGCTGAAGAGGAATATGTGTCTCTCTTTCTCCTGCAGAATGTGATTCATAGATGTTGGGAAATCACTTTGTTTTTCTGCCTGTATCATCCAGCTCAGAGCTTCTCTGAACTCCCAGATATGGGATACATGTTAAACCCTCCTAATAGGTCCTAATAGGCATAATGGTTCTTCCTCTCTTAGTGGGCCCTAACAGGAAGCTACACACTTAATATTGACTCATTTATTTGTCAGAGACGGCAACAGGAAAGAAAGCATGAGTGAAAATAGAATCAAGAGAATACATGTGCAATGGAAAGACTCTTTTTAGAATTACTCCTATTACAGGGCATAATCATTTGAGAGAGAGAGAGACATATTTGTGGGTAACTTCAGCCTTGACTCCATTGAAGTCAGCTAGCTTACACCTAGACAGAATTTTGCCCTTCATTGGTATTCATCACCTCCCATTGCTGTAGGCAATATGAATTTTCCTGGGAAACGGAAATATCATTGTATGAACAGAGGAGTGAAATTCACCCATGGTAGTGATAACTAGTGCAAGGACCATTTAGGCCCACGCATGGGCACTGTACTGGGCCCACTATGCCCCTCGGGCACCCAAGTCAAGGTTCTTTGTTAGGCTGGTATTGAAAGCCATAATGAGGCCAGGCTGGGGGTAGGCCAAAGGAGGGGCCACAGAACTATTTTTCCCATGGATCACGTAGCCAGTCACTGCAGGCAGGTGGGGCGGAGGACCTGGAAGTGCTAATCCCGCTGATAGACTGGAAAAGCTGCCACAGGGGGAATCGATATGGCTGGACTATTAAAACATTAGGGAGGTGAAATCCACCCCTCTGAGAAGCCTATGGGCTAGAATAGCATCCACAGCCCCCTCCATCCCTGCTATTCAGTGAGCAGGGACCAGCTAACCCATGACCTCTGGTGACCCAGGAACTCTGCCAAGTGGCAGAGGGCACAGGGGTGCATAGAGTTTTACAGCGATCCCCTGGGCTGGATATGTGCACAATAGTTCACCAAAGGAAAGCACGGGAGGTCTCTACTGAGAGCCAGTAGCCCGCTGGACAGACATCATAATCATTCAGAAATGTATGTACAGATAGTGTTTAAGGAGTTGTGTGTCTATACTGAAAATTATGTTCTTAATTGGAGTGAGGGAAGGTCACAGGAGGGTGACGTAGCTCAGAGATGTTCCTTTCAGGCAGGAGGTAACTGATCTATATCTCCCTGTCTGGCCATTTGTGCATGGTGTATTGTGTGCCTCGCAATGTCTGCCTCCTTGCAAACTGAGCCAGGTGCCAATTAAGATATTGTGAAATCTACAGGAAGAAACAAACAGCACGGGGAGGGAGGGGGGGCTGTTTATAAATAGGACAAAAAGATTGGTCAGGGATACACTGAATCCTTCACCTAGGAGGCAAACTGACAACGGGCTCGTCTCACGAAATGAGGGTCACAGCCAGCCTGGCTGTAAAGCGCGGCAAGGATTTGGGGTGAGCAATACACTACAAGACATGACAGTATCTTGCTAATTAAATCGAAGCTGTAAAATGTGTTACAACTGTATTTGATGTGTAGCCATTTGTTTCCAATACTTGTTACCACCAGAATCTCTGTGCTTTTGTTAAATAAACTTTTACTTCTTTTCACTGTAAACATATCTCAGTGCTGTGTATTGAGTGGTGCAGTGATCTGTAGTGGGACTGGTAAGCTGTGCTGCACTGTTTCTTTGGAAACAGCAAATCTGTGAATACTGAGTGCTCAGTGGACCAGGGGCTGGATGCTCCAGGGAGATGCTCAGAGGAATTGAGGGTTGTGGTGTGCCAATTGCTAACTTGTGACAGCGTGGCCTAGAGGGGAGTGTTTGTGTTGCCTGTGGAGTTGGGGGCACTGAGCCATGTCAGGCACAGACAAGGCTTCTTCATGCCAAGGGAAGGTGATAGTGAGGTGCCTCACGACCCTGGGTAGCCTTGGGAAGCGTCACACCCCTTCCTGGGCAACGACTCCTGTGTGCCTTCCATTATGAAATCCATGGGGCCAGCCCTGAAACGTTCTTGTACACCCACCCCTGCTTGACTGCTCCGTCTGTTCTCGCCCTTGACGCCCCTTTTCAAGGCTTGTGCTCTCCTTCTGCACCATGTGCGAGTGTCATCCTAGCTGAGCACCTGTGTAATCCTATCTCCATACCCCCCAGGCTCTTCTTCATCCCTCTCCCTCCTGGAGGATGTTCTATTGTCACCTGTTTGTTAGTCCACAATTTAGATTCTAAACACTTTGAGACGGGGAGTCATCCGTAATGGATTTTCTGCGAAGGGCCTAAAATTCTCACGGGCTCTAAAATCTTAAAAAATAGTAAATAATAAGGGTAGCTTACATAAGCTCCCTCATGCTAGATGTGCATTCTCAAATCAAGGAGCTGCGCAACAAGCCCCTGCCTGAGTTGTCACCTGGATTTAAATGCAGGATCCCCAGCATTGCAGCACAAATGTCTACTGCCTGAGCTAAAGTGGTAATACCACAAGCTGATAGCAGTAGAAGACTGTTACCCTTTATGTGGACAAGAGGAGGCTGTGATAAATGTTTTTTTTTTCAGTTGCACATACAATATGTTCAGTGTGACCCCGAAGTAGATGTGTACTCACTGACTATTAAGCAAATGCCCTGCTATTTCCAGAGTGCTGCCTAGAAGCAGCTCTCTGTGATCTGATAAAGGACCTTACTGTTTTCAGTTTTGCTGTTGTTGTAGTCACTGCTGTGCAGTAATAGATCTGAAGCATCATGAGCTGTCTGTAGCAGATATTCCCAGTAAATCTCTGTCAGCTAATATACCTCTAGATGCAGGGACCCCAGTTGGCTTCTTTTTGTTCACATGCTCTTTACGTGTTTCATTTGGCTTTTTGTCCTTGTTTGTTCCACGAAAAAGAGATGGCACTTTGTTTTCCAGCTTTTTGTCTCCATTGTGTGAGTCCTAATTAGAGCTGGGCAGCAAAACCTAAGTGTTTCTGCTTTCCAAGGATTCCTGTGAACGTTGCCACTGGCATCCGAGCCCATTCTGACTCTGATCGTGAAAGCACAATGCCTGCAACCTCAGAATGAAATGGTGGAATGCTGCATATATCTCAGAAACCAGCCCAGGTTTCTTGGGGGCTAGAGACAGTATCAATCAATCTATCACCCCAAACTTTGGGACATTCCGATCTGAATCAGGAAATTTGTGTCTTAAGTCTGTTTCTAGTCCTGAGCCCTTCATAGTGTTGGGTATTTCTTCACATTTCAGGCACCCACTACATATGTGGCATTTATCATACCTAAAAGCATATCTGTTGGGAGTGTAGAGTGGGAAACTGAGTCAACCCAATTTCTGCTTTATCAATTTTGCCTTTATGTAATACAATTTCAGACAGAATTATTGTCTAGATACCATAAGTGACATGCATTTATGCCAATAAGTAATAACAGACAAGAGGGAATAGCTAAATGTGCCCAAATTACCTCATTCTGGAGCACTGTGAAGTCCTTCCTTCTTCCATGATGGTTGTCACCTCCCCTGATCTCCTGATCTGATCCTTCAGTCCCATTCTTCAGTTTCTGATCCAGTGTTTCTCCAGTTTGGGGCCCATTTTTATATGTATTCTTATAAGTTTTCACATTCTCCATTACCTAATTTTCCTTCAATCAACATTCAACACATTATCTAATGAATTTTACATAAGCCGTACATTATGCATGTGCAAGCATTAATCACCTATTGTCTACAATTTTCCTGCTGAATTTATAGTTTTGTGTCATGTTACCCTGGGTCGCCCTGTTTCTAAGTTCCCAGAACAAGAGAGTTTTTGTTTATCCTTATATATTTGTATCTCTTACTTACATCTTCCAGCATGACAGGTTACTTATCTTGCCAACAATATCATTTTAAACCAATCAGCAAATTGTATTAAAGGGAAATTAACAAAAATACACTCATGCCAGGCAAAACTTTGGCCCGTGTGTTACCTTATCTATATTTCCTCAATATCCATAATTACAATTTATTAAAAACATACCTAGCAAAGCTTTTAATCTTATCATTAGCAACCCTTCATTTTAATGTTATAGATCAGTGTATGTTTTCATAAGTATATTTCCTCCTGCTTATTATATTAGAAGCGACATTTTAGAAAGGACGCTGTGGTTCTTTAATGTCAACATTTCTTATCCTCTGCAAACACTAATTTGTCAGGGGATTTTTTATTTTACTCAAAGTCCAAAACCTTTCTACTTTTGTATAGCTAAATCTTATCAATATTTTTCCTGTTACAAAATGTTAAGTGTTCTGGTTTTTAGGCCTTGGTTTTTAGTTAGTTTTAATGATACCCCAACAATATTCTTTCAGACACCCTCAGAAACCTAAACAGCTTTGATTATGTATTTATATTGTTGTAACACCTAGGAGTTCTAATCATGGACCAGGGCCCCATGTGCTAGGTGCGGTACAAAAGCAGAATGTAGTACTCAGTTTGGATTTCTGGCAGTCTTGAGCTAACACCCTTGACCTCAGTCATTTGAAAAAGAAGCTTTTACATTGGATTGCATGTCCAACACTATATTTTATCTCCCGCTCACTGTCTATCTATCCCCTACTCATGACCATGGTACCTTCAAACATTTCCCATCCCACTCAGTTTGCTGCAGATTCATTTTTCACTTGGGTCACTTTCAGAATTTCTGGTGCCTTTGCTAGTTGTGAGCGGAGAGTGAGTGGGTTCTTCTTTTCTGATCTGCTTAGTAATATAATGTCTGATAGCATGTGCAGAATGGGAGAAGACAGCCCTCAAATCAAAATACCCCCACTGGGTCCTCTTGCTCAACCCCATCACCATTAATAATGTTTCTTTTTATGACTACAGAAAATCAACACCCGAACAGAAGCTAAGCGGCACCCATCTCTGCTGACTTTCAGCAAAGAAAGAAAGGGAAACAAAGGAATACACCTAGAAGCAGGTGTTGAGGGAGAAAGATAGTTTTGTGTGTATCTACAGACAGCACTGAGATAGAAAGTGTGCCAGGCAATACATCCTAGAACTTGGAAGGCACTGAATTGCATTTGGGACCATTGAGCAAATTAATGAGTAAGTTACCTATCTACAAATCAATCAGGCTCCTTCAGCAGCTGTGTGTTATCAGTCTTGCTCTGCAGTACAGAGAGCTGAGCCATTAGGCAGCGCAACAAGAGGGAGAAGCTTAATTTGAGAGCAGATGCTTAAGAAGGATACATAATGACTTTAAAGGGGGGACATTGTGGTTAGCTGAGAAACAAAACAGAGTGACCTGTTAGGAGGAAAGAAGCTTTTAGCTTTTATTACTGACTAAGATTGACCAGACCATATGTGTGTAAGAATCCAGGAACCGACATGAGAGTGTAGCAGGTAATATATGCACATCAAGAGAGGGTCATCTGTTCTTCTTTTGGCACACAATAAAAGCAAAAAGATGCAGACCCGCGGAGTCTGACTGACTGAGCTGAACATCCTTCTGCTCATCTGGCACCCAACTAGCAAAATAAAACACATTTTGGCTTGGGTATACAAGGGAGTCACTGCTTGTTTGTAAGTGCATGTGATTGATAGTGTGGAAGATAGAGAGGAAGGGGGGAAATTTGATGGCCTGGATGTGAACAGCATTAGCTACTGCAGGAACAAGGCAGGTCACCTAGATTTCAGGAAATAGAACATCTTTATGATGCAGATGAAAAGTCCATTCCAAATTTCCTTTTGGTTGTAGCCCATCCAAGTCAATTTGCCATAAAGAGGTTGCCTGCTTGCACCAGAAGAAGCTGTCTGATAATTTTTTTTATGAACCCAGGTTAGCTGGTGCTAAGATAAAATTTATGGCAGTTCCAATCTGAAGTAACTAATGTGTTCCTATCTCCAGAACTATGTTCCTATAGTCAGAATGGTTAAAAAAAAAGAAGGAAAGATTCCGTAAATCTTGCAGGAAAACAGGAATCACAAAAACTAATGCAGAATGTGTAAAGAATACAAAAGACAACGGTGGTGTCAAGACAGCAAAGTATGTTCAACTCATTTCAAAAAGTGTTTCCTCTCGTCTGAAATGAGAGAACAATGGAAGGAAGAAAAAGTTAATAATAAAATAATTAATAATACTCATTATAATAGGGACAGTTACAATGTTTTTCCCCCATGGAAAATTTTGAATATTCATCAAAAATCTTGAAACCCCTCTCCCCCTCACCCGCCAAAAAATTTTTTTGGTGTTGTGGCTTTTGGTTTTCCAATGAATGTCCCAAGGAATGTGGACACTTGCTGTGACAACTTTTGTTTAGTTGAAAACCCAGGTTTGTGTCCAAAAAGAGTTGACAGAAAATTTTCAACTAGCCGTAACAATATTTCGACTCTTATTTAGATTGTGATGGTTTAGATATTGCTACCACTGATTGGCTCATTACATCTACAGACTTTGTATGCAGACGGTCTATGTTCGAATTACTGTGTGCCGTGCCCCGCCCCACTCTGGCCCAGTTCACACTGTCATATGTTTGTTTCACCCATCTACTGCTTTTTGTCTTAAACTAAATCAGAGCCATGCACAGAGATTCATTGAAGTCAAACATGTGGACATTGCTGAGAGCAACTCAAACCTCTGCTCAGTGTACAGTGTAGTTCACAAAAATACAACAAAAATGTTAGGTAGGAAATAATACAGATTGTATTGCTCCGGATTTACACCGGAGGAACCCTGTTGATTCCAGTGGAATTGCACTGGAATCCAGCTGGAGTAACATAGTGGAGCATCAGCACTTTATTTATTTTACATTGGAAGCTGAGATTCTCCTTCATGGAAGCTTACGGGCGGTTTTGTTAACAAGAGGCTCTCACCAGCTCATCTCTGGTAATGAGTGTTTTGGGTTCTTGCCTCATTTCTGCCTTTGTTTTGTTTTCAGTTACAACAGTGCCCATCTGAAGGAATTACACTGAAGTCAGGAGGCTTTGAATTTACACTGGTCCAAGTGAGAGCAGAAATTGGACCGCAACATGTGGGCTGGAGAGAGTGAAGCAACAGAGCCAGGAATGGAGTTGGGAGGATGACACATATTACATAGAAGCACATACAATGCATTTTAAATAATGATTTTAAAATATTCACAATTAAACTTACATTGAGGAAATAAATCATCTTGTATTAATTTTTGCTTGACGGATAGCAGTGGCACTGCATGCCACTTTCCCCTTCACACCTGGATAGAGTAGTTAAAATTTTGTGCTATTTCATGCACTGTGTATTATCCAGCCTACAAATTGAGGAACACCCTCAACACCCAATGGAAAGATATCCATTGACGCACTGCACATTGGATTGGATGATGAGGCATGGTGCTAATCACATACTCAATACACATACTTCAAGCACGTGAGTAATTCTATTGCCAGTGGGAATACTCATTTGCTTAAAGTCAGGCATGTGTGTCAATAGTTTGCTGAGTTGGAGCCTGAAACAGGAAATAATAGTGTGAGATCATGTCATTACAGACAGTGGTCTTTAGGCTGTCTTTAGGCTGTGCTCAGGCTAGCCTACCTGAGTCAGCTTGAACCCGGCTAGCACAGGTACCAATAACAATGAAGACAGTGCACTGTGGGTTTCAGCATATGTGCAGAATGGATCTTGGGTGCACATTTTACTCTCTAGCCCACTCTGGAATCCATGCTGTGCTGTGCTGTTCACTACTGTTTGTTAACCACACTAGTTGGATTGACGATAGCCCAGGTAGGCTAGTCTGAGCACAGTTTCTGCTGCGTAGACATACCCTAAATGGTAACGTGTGCACAAAAGGGGGCAGAGTTAAGGTTGTTGACGCAACATTTACTTTGGCCATTCTTCATTTGTGCATGCTTTATTGTACAGCCCTACTGTTCTTTTAATATATATTTTTGAATAAGCTATTATAATATATGTGTAACTGAGGAGTTCAACATCTCTAAGAAATGAGTTTGAATGTACTATTTATATTTTCTGCTACCCACAATGTAATGCCATTAAGGACCCAGTCCTGAAAATTCTCTGTCCCTGGGACTCTCATCGATTTCAATGGGAGTTCTGCTTGTAGAGGGCTTGCACCCTCAAGCCATAGGACACTTCTGACCATATGCTCATGCTGATTAATGACACTTCTCAGGTGCATTGGAAGCACTTGTCTTCACCTCATGCCTCGCTGCACAGCCAAGGTACCCCATCAATCAGCATAACCACACAGTCTGCCATTCGTTATCATTTAATTAAACAGCACAGATAATTTTTACAACTATTTCCAATATAAATATTGTCTGATGCCTCGGCTCCATTTAGCCTTAACAGGGGAATATAAACAACGAGAGAGGAATGAAATATAAATTTGAGCAAAACAACATACACAAATATTAGTTAGCCCTTAAAAATATATTTAGCTTGACAAACCAAGGGTGAATAGAATGGTACGCCAAGCACAGTGGTTAAGGGTGAGAATACTGAAATGATTTATTAACAAATAAATCCATTTACCTACCTTACAGGGATGTAAGGTGTGATTAATTAATGTCTACCAAGGGGCTGATCCAAAGCTCAGTGAAGCCAATAAATGTCTTCCCCACTAATTCCAATGGTCTTTTGTTCAGGGCTTTGAGGTATGTG